>NW_019154095.1:3941610-4252428 GCF_002288905.1 Enhydra lutris kenyoni | reverse complement strand
AGTCCTGTGCTGGATCACTGGAGTTCTTTGGTGGCCTGGGGCTGCATACCTAGTGTGCAAGGCTGGGCACAGCACCCTGCAGTGGCTAGGAGGACCTGATGCACGGTGTCTGGGGGCACAGTGGCTGGCCTTCGTATGATGTCTTAGCACAGCTTGCTGTAGCAGCTGTGTACCCAGTGGCAGGGAATGGCACATACTCTCTTTAACAAAATTTGAGCTAAGCCCAGGACTTAGGCTAGCAAACTTGTAGTGGGCTAGCCTAAGTCCTGTGCTGGATCACTGGAGTTCTTTGGTGGCCTGGGGCTGCATACCTAGTGTGCAAGGCTGGGCACAGCACCCTGCAGTGGCTAGGAGGACCTGATGCACGGTGTCTGGGGGCACAGTGGCTGGCCTTCGTATGATGTCTTAGCACAGCTTGCTGTAGCAGCTGTGTACCCAGTGGCAGGGAATGGCACATACTCTCTTTAACAAAATTTGAGCTAAGCCCAGGACTTAGGCTAGCAAACTTGTAGTGGGCTAGCCTACAGGATAACTTGTCGGCACGGCTCACTCTTTGATCACTGGTTAGTAGCAAGTGTCTGTGGATTCCCACCTCCTGCCATGGCCCAGTGTTTATGCTGAAAGACAGGGGAGGAAAATGGCACCTGCCAACTCCCTCATTTTTGGAGAAGTCCCTTGGCACACTCTGAAATCAGTACAAACAGATATGTCTCCCATTTGCTCTTGGCATTGTGTAAACTGCCCTCATTTTGCTGCCTCTCTATATAGGATGCTATCTTTTTAAGAGTGTAGACCGGGGCCATCACTTGCCCTCTTGGCTGATCCAGTGTTGAGTCAGCTGACTTTTAAAGCTCTAGGCTCCAAGTCCCACTGGTTTTACAGAGTCACAGAATTAAACCCCTCTGGTTTTTAAAGACAAATATTATGTGGTTAGTCTTTCTTTTGGGAGATCCCTGGTGTGAGGGCCCATTTCTCTGCCCTCTTTGGGCATCCAGATCCATCCTTCTGTGGGTAATCTCTCTCCACCTTTCTGACTTTCCTAATATTTCTAATGTAGCTTCTTCTCTAAATTTAGTTGTGGCGTTTATTCTGCCAGTCTTTGGATTGCTCTCTGGTTTATTGGCTTGGATGTGGATGGTAGCTAGTTGAAAACATGGGATGAGGTGAGCTCAGGGTTTTCCCACTCTGCCATCTTCCCAAGCTCCCTATGTGTGCATATTCTTAATAAAAAAATACAGCATGGAGTAAAAGCAACAAACATAATTAGGGAGAATAAAGCTGAGAAGAATATTTACAAAAAAATGGAGAATAAGTAGCCTAATTTGGCTGGAGAGAGTTTGTGAGGAGATAGAGTTGAAAATCCCCAACTGACCCAGATTGTGAATGACTTGGGTTTTCAGGGGAAGGAGTTTCATGGTACTTGGTAGGCAGTATGAAGTTACTGGTGATTCTTGGGCAGGAAATTCCTATAAGTCCAACAATAGAACTTAGAAACGTGTATAGATTGGCGACGGACCACTAAGCTAAGGGAGACAGAAGGACCGGGTGACCTAAATACTAATTAATAAAAGCTTGACCAGCAGTAATGGCCAAGAAATGGAGAGCATGAGATGAAAATTGGGAAACTGTCAGTAGCATCTATAGATAGTGTCTAACTGGATTTGGAGGACGAGAGAGTAAGAAAGAAGCTCAAGACATGTTGCACTTCAAACTTGGCAAACCAGGAAGGGGCCTAGTGCCAGCCAAGTTACTTCAGAGCCCTGTGGCATCTGCAGGCAACACCTGAATGTGGTTAGGATGAGGAGAAGGAACAGAAAAATAGCTGTGAGGTTTTGGCACTCCGAGCTTCTCTTTGCAGCCTATATCCTGAGGCAGAAATTGACCCAGAAAAGAGAGTGAACTTGAGAAAAATATTTCACAGTCTATTTTAGAATCCTAGCCACTTCAATTTTGATAAGTATAAACCTAAACCCATTTGGGGAAGAAACCAGAATGAAAGTATCCTAAAATATTGTAGATTAAATGACTATAGGTAAAACCCCTAAGATCTCAAGAATTCAGGAAAGAGTGAGGTTATTTTTCCCTCTAAGTCTTCATAAGCAACATTCTCAATGATGTAATCATTTATATTGACCTTATACTTATGGTTTGTCGGCTCACCTTTTCTCAGGCCCCTTTTAATACTATAAGCTAGTGTAATATTAGAAAAGCATGTGACGTTTGCTAAATATCATGCTAACTCATTTCACAAGGCTAGTGAAATTGAGATTTTAGTGGTTAAAGATTGGGGGCAAGCTACTTGCTAATATTTTTTCGTAAAATTTCGAACATGAGTTGTTTGGAGGCTGATTAAATATGTAAGCCCTTCACAGGTGAAATGATTTTTCTGTAAGCACACTCCAAAAACATTACTGCTGATCCATGGGCTTAGTGAAAGAGATTTCCAAGTCCATTTAGTCTAAAAATGTCTCAAAAGCTATATTTTACACTCACATATGCATACTACCTTCTGGCAATATTGCATGTGAAAGCTCAACACAATATTTAATGTCTGGTGACTTATGGCACTGGCAAACCTCAAGTGCAGAAACACTGCAAAATAATTCAAATTGCATGCTAATTCACAGAAAATCCATTTTTAGCTTCTTCCAGAGACTATGCTAAGCTAAAGGTCATTGTATAACATTTCTTAAATGAAAAAAAAAAAAAAATGCCAAACATTTTTTTGGCACCTAACACTGGTGATAAAGGACAATGACATCTGAGAAAGGAGCAGGCTCCTTTATGTATTTTAGCTAAGTTTAGAGCTCGAGACAGATTTAGCATATTTTGATGAACAAGTGAAGCTTTCTATATTCACTTTAAATATTTAAATTCAAATATTATTTAAAAATAAGGAACTTTGGTCACTGACAGAGGTGCCTTCAAAAATCCTTTCTACATTCTCACCAGCTCAGAAGCAACCGGAAGCAGGTTACTTCTCAGATTCTCCAATGTTTGATCTATAAAATCACTTCTCTAAACTATTTGGAGGATCAATTGGTAGGATTATTGTCAAATTCCACCCCAAAGGCTGGCATCAGGCAGGGGTTGCTCTTGCTTTGTCTTCATTCTTGACCTTCAGAGAAGATCTGAGAGCTAGAGAAGCTATTACATGTGTGGTAAAAGTGGTAGAAACTGAACCTAGCAGAGGGACTAGAGAAGTCTAAGGACTCTGAGCAAATCAAGGTACCAAATATAAGGAAAAGGCAAAGAAAATAGGGCTGTCTCCAATCACAGGTGACACTGGAGCCATCAGAGCCATGCACCTAGTGACCCCATAACATAACAGGCTTTTGCTCTAGATAGTTGTTACATAGCAAAAGTATTTTTCAGCACTATTGGAAATATGAGGCAATTGACAGCTGTATTTACATTTGGTGATATTCAAATGAAAGCCATGACTATAGAGCAATGGTATCTGTCTGGGAGTACAGATGTTAGAAGCAAATTGGTCTGTCAGGGTGAGTTAGTGTACTTAAGGCTTTCCTCACAAAGAGAATAATGAGAAAATAAGCATTCTAAATCCTGTGTGACATGTCAATGCAATGCAAAAGCCCTTGCTCTCACTGGGATCATATACAACTTTGTTGGGTAGATGTAGCCTTGAAAGTTAGTGCTAGCCCATGGATTCAAGCCCAAGTATATGTTCTTTCCATTTTTTCCATAGCTTTGCTGAAGGATCAATACTTTGTGTAAACACAATCTGATTGAATTCTCGAGCAAGAATGAAAGCAATGCAAATCAATACCAAGCTTGAGATATTCATAAAATAGTATAGAGTAGTGGTCCAAGAAAAGCCAAGAGCACAAAATCCTCAGTGGATTCCCAAAGCTAATTTTTTAATCAGAGTACACTAAAAACTATTCTGAGATCACATACAGTGATTCTGGAATAAACATGTCTTAGCCATACACTAAATGATAATATCTTTAATAATAACAAGGATAGTGATAAAAAACTCTAAACAATATCGTCCTCCAGAAATTGGACATATTTTCTTAACCTAATCTTTCTTTTTAAATATTCGTTACTTCATTTAGCAATAGAGCATCCATAAAGGTATATACCATATACTTTATTTAAACAAAACTATTGCATTCACAAGTTGCCTCTAATTCAAATGTATTTTAATAAATTACATTTCCCTTGAACTATGAAACCTAAATAATAGTCTTATTTTTGAAAAGTTCAAGAGGCCTGAAGTAGAATAAAACCATGGTTTTGAATGCACATTTTTAAATGTTCTGTTTCTTCATTTTCATTGAACTTTGTTTGATTACGAAGTCTAGTTTAGATAACCCACTCCTGGCATATAAAATCATTTAATTCGTAATTAAAATTATGACATGCCATTTCTCACATATTTAATTTGCACAAATACAAAGTTTGACAATGGAATCGGTTGGTAAGATTATGGAAGAACTGGCCGTCTCACACATTGTTGAAAATGATAAATTCTACACTCCCTATAAAAGAAATTTGGCGACATTTAGTAAAATTACATGGTTGTCATGTTCTGACACCACAGACTAACTTCTAGGAATCCATTCCAAAATTGTAACCAGTGAAAGCAACAGTGATATATACCCAGGCTTTGATTCCAGTATGATTTATGATAACAAAATATAAATAAATAACCTGAATGTTCCCTAAATATCCAGCTGTGGACCCAGTAGCACACCCACAGTGAACTATGATAAAAAGGACTGCCCCTCACAGTGTATGTCTGTAAAAAGAAAGGTGAAATCTCTCTATATAGATCTATATATAGAATATAGAATAGAATATATAGAGAGTATATTCTATAGTCAAGATTGGTTAAGAGAGAACAATGACAACAACAACAATAAGATGGGGAAACCAACAAAGCCTATATTTAGGGTGGCTCAGTTGGTGAAGTCTCTGCCTTCTTCTCAGGTCCTGGGATCGAGTCCCGCCTCAGGCTCCCTGCTCAGCAGAGAGTCTGCTTCTCCCTCTCCTTCTGCCTGCCACTCCCCCTGCTTGTGCTCTCTCTTTCTCTCAAATAAATGAATAAAATCTTTAAAAAACTGTTTGTCAAATCGGGGGCTTAATCATATGGAAAAGAATCATGTCCAGTGAGTTGAAAATAGAGCAATTAGATTTGCTGATATAGAGGAGCATACCCCTGAAATCAAAAGATCTTAAAGACATTTTCAACTTGTGAAAATATTAACAATTTTCACATTGGCATTGAAACCTTTATTTATGTGTCTTTAGTATGAAACTAATAATTAAGTTAATATTGTTAAAATCCAATTTTCTTGATTCTTGGTATAACTACAAAATTAAAAGCAGTAAAACTCAGTGATCCTACATTTGAATTGGAAGTGTAGGGATGAACGCATGATATACTTTCTTTTGAAAATATACTCTTATATTTCCACTGAAAAGGCCCAGGGGTAATAACCCATTGACATGAGCACTCTGGCCCCCAGATTATTGTCTCTAAATACCATTTTCTGTGCAAACAGATCATGGCGGAATCCAGGGCTTTGGCAAGAAATGAACAGGACTGTTTAAGAACATACTGTGTTTCACAAAGCACAACGATCCTGGGTATCTGAGAACTGAGGTACAGGGAACTTGAGAAGCTCCTACTGCCCCCAAATAAAACCATTTGGGCATCTAACATGCTCATAAATGAATTCTATCAGTCCTCATTGGAAGATCCTAGAGAACTAAATATTCTAAAAACAGTAGTGAATAATGAAAATAAAATACTTTTTTGTACATATTATTCTATTTTTCAGAATAACCAAATAAATGATTCTCTACCTCTGATTTTTGTTTGTTTTGACTATTGGATACTCTTACCTCAGTAGAGTTAAGTTGCAAATATGGGGAATTTGGAGAATTTTTTTTATTATTATTTGTGATTATTATTTGGGGGGAATTATTTTTTGTGATTTATTTTCAGTATAAATACACATAAAAGTATTAATGCAACTTAATTTTGCAACAAACAGGTAAATAGTTATATTTCATAACAGTTATAAAGAAGCCAGTTAAAAAGTAAAATAGTTATTCTTAAAAGCAATAAGTAGCATTCTGAGCATTTTTTTAGGTTACCTAGCTAGATTTCACTCCATCATATAATTTTCAAAGTTGTCCTGTGAGAAAGAAGACAATATAGAACCAAGCGGTACAGAAGTTAGTAAGAGAATAAAGGCCAATGTGTGAGCACAGATAAGTTTTACCTGATTAATCACTCATGGAAAGACAGCCTTTTACAGTAAAAATATGGTTTGAAAATATGCCAGAAGGTGGGAATAAAGAAAATTCATATAAATCGGGGCGGCTTCTGAGATAGTAGGTGTGACCAATTCATTGTTTTATATAGAATACCGGCTCTTTCTTTCTGTTGTTTCAGCTCAAAAGTCCTGACCAATGTCATTAAGATAACCTAATCTGTCATTAAGCTATCTTAATAGCTTAATTATCTCTCTAATCCTTTTAATCCAATCTAACATCTATCTGTCCACCCATCTAAAGAATTATGTCCTTATACAGCCCTCGAATTTACATTTCTATAAAGCGGGAAATTCGTCTGTTCACGTACACATTTCATGCGTGCAAATGGACAAATGTGCCCTCTAGAAGTGTCTAATTAAGAGGGATAATATCAACAGAAACATATTTCATAATAAAACCCAGAAACATTACAGATTACGTTTTTTAAAGTGACCAAGAATAATAGTATTGCTTAGTTAACTGTCTCACCTATGAATACTTTGTAAACATTTAGAGAACTTTCTCCCTTGAACTTGTGGCGAACTCACAAGGACACCATTTCAGCTCCCGCCAGGTTATCACCTGGAGCTGTTTTTTCTTCCTTAACATCCGCTTTCCAGACTTGCTGCTTGTTTTAGGTAAACCAGGAGAAACTTCTCACGAGTATTCACAAAAGGCCTCTAGCCTTGTTCTTCCGGAATGGGAATGTTGGCTGAAGTCAGCTCATGTGGGTAACTGGAAAAGGGAGCTGCCTTTTACCTCCGCATCTGGAGGAGATGCACGTTGAAGCCCTATGATCAAAGATGCATACTTTTGCGTACCTTTCCGAATGAATCGACTCTGAGCATTCTTTGGGAAACACAACCTGCTTTTCTAAACATGGTATTTTGGAGTAAGCAATGATCTCTACCAAAGCCTAGCTTCTTGGAACACTACTGAACTTTGTAAATGTTTAAAATATGAAAAAGGAGGGTTGCCTGGGGGCTGTCAGTTAAGTGCCTGCCTTTGGCCTCAGGTCATGATCCCTGAGTGCTGGGATCAAGTCGTGTGTCCGGCTCCCTTCTTCTCCCTCGCCCTCGGACTCCCCCCACTCACGCTCTGTTGCTGTCAAATAAATAAGTAACATCTTTAACGCAATAAAATAGGGAAAAAGAATGAAGTACTGATACAGGGCACAGCATGGGAATGCCTTGAAAATATTATGCTCGTAGAAAGAAGCCAGTTACAAATGTCACATATGGTAGGTTCCTCTTCTCTGATACATAGGGACCTGGCAAACCCGTCAGGAGAGAAAAGCCGTGGTTGCCAGGGCCAGTACGGGAAGGAGGCAGAGACTGATGCTATCAGGGACAGGATTTCCTAGAGGGGTGGTGAGACTCTCTGAAGGGACGTTGTGGCAATGGCTCTAAATTTGCAGACCCTGCCTCGTGCCGCCCGGTGCAGTGTAAGAGGGAGGGTCTTGTGGGCTGGGGTCCCAGCTCAGTACCGCGACTAGAAAGCACGTCCCCCAGTAGCCCTGAACCCAGCAGACGACATAGCTGCCCACACAGCGACTGCAGGGACGGTGAGGACTCCAGGAGCATGGTGGCCGGTGATCGTGCAGCCCCACCGAGACCTGCAGGCGGTTTGGGAAGGACAGTGGTGACGGGCAGGATGTGCGGACTTGACGGTCCGGGAGGACTCTGTGTTGGAGCAGCGACTTCGGGTCCCCCAGGTGTGGAGCGCAGCGCCCAGGTTTGGGCATCTTCGGGGCTTCAAGCTGATTTATATTAAAAATACTGGGATGCACTGGCCGAGCACCGAGGGTTTTTAGGGCCAGATACAGTGCGGGGGATACATGTCATGATGCATTTGCCCAAATCCATGGATGTCGATGTCCACCACCAAGATGAACCCTAAGTTCACAAATAAATATGTGATCGAGTCCTGGTGATCGTGACGTGGGCACGTGGGTTCACCTCTGGTGGGGGACATGCGTCGTGGGGGCGGCCTTGCCTGGGCGGTGAGGACCGCACATGGGGAAGCTCCGTGTCCTTGTCTCGGAACCTAACATGGCTCTCACGTATCATGTCTTGCATGAACCGCGGGTTTTAGAGGATAGAGCGGCCTCAGGTCAGTAGGAGAGAGGCGTGTTCTCTCTCTGAGAAGACGAGGGCACCTTGGTTTGCGCGTGGCCCGAGGTGAGAAGCTTTTGTCATTTGAGACGTTCATCCCGAGGTGCACATGGCGGAGGCCCTGTACTTTCAGTCGTGCACGCGTCGCGGCTGTCCGGGGGCGGGGCCGGTGGTGTTCTGCTTACATCCGCGTGGGCAGCGGACCGACACGGGCCCCGCCGGGCTCCGCGCCCCAGCGCACGGCCTGCCCCGTCCGCAGGAGGAAAGCTCTGGTCGGACCCTTGCAGCTCTGTGGTGACCCGAGTAAATCCCGCAGCACCTCGGGGTCGCTTATTCGTGTTTTCTTGGTGGATCGTCGCACGGCTGGTAGGACATCCTCCGTGCGGCCGTCCGTCCGGCGACACGGGGCGCGCGGCTGCGAGCTCGGGCGTGGACCCCGCCCAGCCGTGTCCGCTCCCGCATCTGGAGGAGCCGCGCTTCCCGCTCTTGGTGCCGCAGCCCCGCGGGGTCCGCCGGTGCCGGACGCTGACCGCGACGCACGAGTGAGGCGGCGCGTCCTGCGGCCCGTGCGGGGGACCGAGACCCACGGGGAGGGACAGGCGGCGCGGGCGAGAGGTCAGGGGACGCGGTTCGATCCTGGCCTGCTTGTCCCGCGTGTTGCTTCTTCGCTGCAGCGGCGGCTTCCGGCGGGGAAGGCTGAGCCTCGCTTCCCGGCCCGTGGAGTGGACCTCGGGTAAGAGGGCGCCGGGCCCGCGGCACCTGCCCCGCAGCACCTGCCCCGCAGCACCTGCCCCGCAGCGCGTGCGCGGGGGCGGCCGGAGCGCGGAGCGGAGCCGCGTGGCCACCGGCCCTGCTGGACGCGCAGAGCCCGCGCGGGGTCCACTTCTGTTCAAGTCCACGCCTCCCCGCCTTCTGCGGCCGTAATTCCCGAACTGTGCGGTCAGGGCACCCTTCCTGCTATGCTGGACGATTTGTGAGGTCCCTAAATGAGGGTGGCCAAGTATTTCATGGGACATACTTAAAACGTTTTTTGTTTATGTGAAATTCAAATATAATTGGGCACCCTGCTTTGGTCTTGTGGGTGTGTTTTTGCTGTATCGGAAACTCAGACCCAAAGAGCTTTTGCTTATGGGATATTTATGTAACTTTTCAAAAATGAAGGCTGAGGCATTCTTTTTTTTTTTTTTTTTAAAGATTTTATTTATTTATTTGGCAGACAGAGATCACAAGTAGGCAGAGAGGCAGGCAGAGAGAGAGAGAGGAGGAAGCAGGCTCCCTGCTGAGGTGAGAGCCCGATGCGGGGCTCGATCCCAGGACCCTGGGATCATGACTTGAGCCGAAGGCAGAGGCTTTAACCCACTGAGCCACCCAGGCGCCCCAGGCTGAGGCATTCTTAAACATTGATTCACTAATTTAAAATTAATAGTAACCCATTGGATGTTATTTTAATAACACATTTTAAAGAAATAATGCATTGTTCTCTACTTGGGGAAAAAAAGAAATAACACATCATTAAGAAAAGAGCTCTTCCCAAAGCAAAAGCAATTTAGTAGGAGGGGTGGCCCTTTTTTTTATGTGCCTAGTTTTGTAGAACGCTGATTAGTCATAGCTGTTTCTGCATTTGACTGTTGTAATATTGTGCACATTAGAGCTTTTGGTTAAAAAGAAAAAAGTTCTCTGAGCACTCTTGAGAGAATGAGAAAGGGGCATACAGCATGGTCATATCGTTACAATTGCACTTTTGAATTCAGAGACTTCTGGAAGTATTTCAGGACCTCCCTGGGGACCCCCAGACCACACTCAGAATCAAGCCTCTAGGGCTTTAACTTATTTTCATGGTAGAGAATGCTTTATCTTCCGATCGACTTTCAAATCATCTTTATATAAAATAATTCTCATCTCTGCGATCACAAAGATAATGATGGTGCATGAATCACCATTCATTAATAAATTCCACGAAGACCCAGAAGTCAACAGAAGTCAAAGTATTTTGGGGGTATTTTCTACGACTTGTTGAACACAACTTTATTGCCTGTACCAAACATGTATAGTCCATGACACTTATGTGCAACTTTTCTTAGAATCCTTCTTAGGAGGGAAAGTATTTCAGTGTGTGTATGTCTGTGTTTGTCTCCCTTATCTGAAAATACATCAATATTCTCATTTTATATAACATTTAGAACTGTGGTGGGAATGGGAATAGTCCCCATGTGGAAAGGAGACCCTTGGAATGCCCATCTCTGCCTACCTTCATCTCACCTTCTCTAGTCTTATAAAATCACTTTTGTTGTTGCAATTCATAGCTGTCCCTCCAGAATGGACATGGTGAGCTATATGTGTTTGAACTTTATCTTATCATTGATGATGGAATATCAGTCTGGTTACAGAATCCATGAACCGAGGGAATAAAGTCAGAAGAAGGACGTTAACCAGCCCTATGAGGTGGTTTAGAAGTCGTGTTCAAGAGGGTGAAACTCAGAACCAGGATATAAAATGTTAAAAAATCTGAATATATGCTACCAAGTGTAGTGGGCAAGATTCTGGGCTCGTGTGAGTGTGTTCCAAGGCATTCGCTTGGCCTCATGCCAGGGTCCTAAGTGGGGACAGTGGACACTCAGGAATATTAGAACAACATGGGCTGACATGGCCAATGTCACCGGACACTTAGAAAGCAAGGGCACACTATAGGCTGCCTTCTCTTCCCTGTAGCTTCTGCTTTTATGAGAGGAAGAACTCATAGGAAACAAAAAGACACAGGCTGAGGGAACAAATTAACTTTTCTGCTTTCTGTAAGAGACTGTGCGGAACTCATCAGCAAGAAGAATGGCCGTGATCTAGTGTGTCCAAAGATGCTACTATGATGAATTTCATTATCACCGCACCTGGGGGCAAGTAGAAATTTCTGCATGATAAATGTTATCATGATGCTACATGATATTTTATAATTTAAATAATTTAAATATATAAATTTTATAAATTTCTACATGATACTACGTACCTGTGGTATTCAAATTTTATCTGCTGTTCTTGGATCTGTTATTGCAATATGAGACCCTGCCAACTTCTTAAGCAAAAAAACCCAAAAAAACAAAAGGCATCTTTGTACAAAGGACAACTTATCTCTCCAAACACCTGCTGCTACAGATAATCTGTGTTTTGGAAAAGTGATATCCGTTCTTTTTATCTTGACACTGATAACTCACCAACTGTGCAAATAGAATGTGCTGAAAGGATGGTTAGAGGCTATCAGATGGCCTAATAGTATATTCAGGGATAAGGTATAACTTTGCAATATGAAAACCAATAAATAGTAACTTCTAGTCACATTTTATTGTTTTGGATAAAACAGCAGAGGAAGACTTATATAATAAATAATAGATGTTTTCTTGTAAAGTTCATCTCTGGTTACAGATGCTAAGCAAAAGAATCCTAATACTAATGTTTCATAAAATTACAGTACCTGAAATGGCTAAAACAGCTAATTCTGTTTTGGAAAGCATCTAGTAAGAATGACGGGTATGCTCAAGTCATTGGGTAGCTTACCTCTTTTGGAAAAGATCTAAAGTGAAAGCAGGTTAGATTATTCTGAAAAGCTTCTGGCTTATGTCCAGACACACAAGGGAAGGCAAAGACAAATGTGGGACTGTCCAGCTCAACAGCTCTTAGGAAGACTCTGTAGGCTGCTCTGTAAAAACTAGGGTAGTCTGAACTCCATCAGACTTGGATCAGTTGCAGTCATCTTCCAGAAGCAGGCTGACTTGTCCTGTGTCTCTTTGGGAAAAAGAAATCTTTCATCAGATTTATTCTTTAGGGTTATAATGATGTGATAGAAAATCCGGGTTGACTTTTGTAACATAACCTATGACTTACACAATTTGAACGCAGACTTGGGCTTTCTATTAAGACTATTTCAATGAAGACTATTATGATAAACTGACTCTTTCTGGTTTTCTGTTGCTTTAGATTACTGTTGCTGGATGAGGCTCAGAAAGTTGTGCTTTTATTCCCAAGAGTGAGGTTGAGTCGATGAAACAGACATGACAGATATCTATCAATATTTTTTTTTTAAAGATTTTATTTATTTATTTGACAGAGAGAGATCACAAGTAGGCAGAGAGGCAGGCAGAGAGAGAGGGAAGCAGGTTCCTCGCAGAGCAGAGAGCCCGATGCGGGGCTCGATCCCAGGACCCTGAGATCATGACCTGAGCCGAAGGCAGAGGCTTTAACCCACTGAGCCACCCAGGTGCCCCGATATCTATCAATATTTGTGCCAATTGCTTTCCCAAGAGAACACAGAATGTTTCACTTATTTTACTGGTCTCCACTATCTTTTTCATGAATGTGTATTCTTGTTTGTACCAAAATTAATACAAAAATTGTCAAGCATTTATTGTGTGATTATTAAGTACTAGGCATTTGGCACTGAGCAAACACAAGTAAGATGTCATTCCTCTACTAAGAGGATCCCATGGTTTGTGGTAGAATTCTGGGTAATAGTCAAATTATTTTGCAAAAGTATTTCCAACATTGAACAGAAAGTGTCCTATTAGGTATAGTTTGGTGCTTACGAAATACATTTTTAAAAATCTTTTCATTTCTCGTGTACTCCTAGTATTATCATAGAACAGAAGTACACGAGAAGAGTACCCCAAGTTATAAAGTTGGTACTTGGAAATCTCAAATATTATCTCTTAACACTGCATTTTTCTCTTTGTTGTGTGTGTGTTCTTATTTAGCTGCTCTCATTCTGCAAGTAATTATGTTGGTAAAGTATATCCCAAAGACAAAGGATAGTCTAGCACAGAGATGCACTCACCCCCCACCTCTCTTACTGAACAAAACAAGAGCTCCCGGCTGCTCTCATGAGTGACAGTCAGGACAGGCGCCAGGACGGGTGTGGATTCCATAAGGAATGTTCCACGCATGGTTACGGTGCACAGCAGAGCCTGGGCTGAGGGAATCACGGTGAAAGGCCAGACCGAATGTCATGGGTGCCTCCAGGAACAGCTGTGTGACGTGTCCGCTGTTGGCCTCTTTGAACTCATCACCGCCAACGTGTGATGACAGGGTGAGAAGCTGACGTGCCTGAAGACTCTTATCGTTTATTTAATTTATGCATCAGTGCATTAAAGTTTCTTTTTATAAATATGTTTGCTACAATTTAAGTGTTGTTTAAAGAGTTAGTATTGTTTTGCTAAAGCAAGGAGGCTGCTTTGTTTTGAGGGGCACATGGTTACGAGATCGTTGTGATCGCTAAGATGTCACCCCTGGAGGTGAGGTAAAGCTCTCCTGTCCTTCGGCTGCTCAAGTGCGAGTTCCGTGTGCTATTCTTGTAAGTGTGAGGCACAGCTGCCTGCTGACCTCCCCACACACACTTCCCTTCTTTCTCTCTTCCAGGGCACGATGCTTTCCTTCAACAGTCAATTCTGAATTCTTTTTTCCTTCCTTCCTCCCTTCTCTCTCTCTCCTTCCTTTCTTCCCTCTCTCCCCTTTCTTCCTTCTTTCCTCTGTCTTTCTTTCAGTCACTTTTCTCATAGACTTATTTTGGAATTTATTGAAACTCCTGCACTTGACCTGTGCTAATTTGTAGAGAATTTGACGTATTTGATTTGCTGTTTAATTGGCATCTTTAAGTGGAAGACATTGAATGTCTCGAATCAAGCTAAAAAGCAAAGAAACAAAACAAACAAAAACCCCTGAAACCTTTAAAGCTGTTCTGAGACGCCACTTGACTTTGTTTCCTGATAACCTGGTTTCAGAAATGGTGATGCTGATTTTTAGGGTTTTTGAACACTTAGAACCCATAATAGCATTAAAAGAGCTGAGTCAGCTTTTTTATTTTCTAATAAATAATGTTATTTGTATTATGTATTTTACATAATTTTATTCAGTAAGTTTTTTATTTGTTGTATAAGAATTTATTATTGAAAATGATAAAAAACAACACACTTTGACTCACTGTTATTTTCTGGGTAAATTTTGAAATAAGGTGTCAATGGAATAGTGTATAATCATTTTTATATTATATATATTATATATAACATAATATATAATATATATTATAATATTTTCAGTCAACATCAGATTTGATTTTAGAAGAACTGCATCTATTTGTAAATTGCTTTGAGACAGGCATATATTTCACCAACACTGGATTCTTTTTTTTTTTTAGATGACACATATTTTGCTGTATACTATTGAACAAAACAAACAAAAAAAGAACTACGAGGCATGGATGAAATGTTTCAGCAAGATGACAGGGTCACAGATGCGTTATCATCTATGCTGCCCCATCCTAGGTTTCGTGGGCTTTACCGGTGTCATTTCCAATCAGAAACGTCATTCATTATCTGCGCAGAAATAATCGGTTGAACACGAGTGTATATTATCTACTGCTCTTTGTAAATGGGGTACGTCTTCCTTGTGCAATCTTCTGGCTCTTAGCGAAGGAGAACAGTAACTTCTGCCTAGCCAGGAGTCAACACAGATGTGTGTGCTTAATGAAAATTGTAGTTTGTGTGTTGCCAAAATCGCTTCTTCAATTCTTGTAGTTCCATCCTCTGGCTTTTTACATGATGAAAGATTGATGCATAGGATTGGATTTCTTTTCTAATTCAGCGCATGGGAGTTATTTCTTGGAAATATTCTAGAATCTATTTGTTCACTTATTCTGAAAGCGTGTATGGGGGATTCACCGTGCCAGAAACTACATTTATGTTGGAGGTCTGTAATCCAACACCGCATGTGCCCACTTGAGAGAGAAAGAAGTGCTACTGGGGAAACATCACGCTTCCCTGGAGCCCCCAAGGCAGACTTGAATTAGAAATTGACACATGGGGGACGCCTGGGTGGCTCAGTTGGTTAAGCAGCTGCCTTCGGCTCAGGTCATGATCCCAGCGTCCTGGGATCGAGTCCCACATCGGGCTCCTTGCTTGGCAGGGAGCCTGCTTCTCCCTCTGCCTCTGCCTGCCATTCTGTCTGCCTGTGTTCGCTCTCTCCCTCTCTCTCTCTGACAAATAAATAAATAAAATCTTTAAAAAAAAAAAAAAAAAGAAAAAAAAAAAGAAATTGACACATGGGACGCCTGGGTTGCTCAGTCCCTTCAGCATCTGCCTTCAGCTCAGGTCATGATCCCGGGTCCTGGGATCGAGTCCGACATCTGGCTCCGTGCTCAGTGGGGAGCCTGTTCTCCCTCTCCCTCTGCTGCTCCCCCTGCTTGTATTTTCTCACACATTCTCTACCTCAAAGAAATAAATAAAATCTTTAAAAGACAAAGAAAAGAAATTGATGCCATGATTAATTTTAGAAGAATCACCTTTTAAAGATCAAAGAAAAATAGTGGAGGGGAAGATGGTACTAGAAATAATGTAAGTGAAGTCTTATTGTGGTGTTGCTAAAATACTGCCTTGGGTAGACCATTTCAGTATGTGTTATTTTATTTATAACTCACAAGAACCCAGTTAGGTGAGAGAAGCAGGGACCATCAGCCCATTTTTCTAAGCAAAGCTTTGAGACCGCTGTCTCCTTCAGGAGCATGGCAGGAATCCAGGTCTCTGACTTCATTTCTTCCAGCATGCCCTTTGTCTGGTTTTTGGTTTTTTTTTGGGGGGGGGGGGGTTGGTTTGTTTTGTTTTTGTTTTTCAGACAACTAATTTTACACATTCTTTCTTTGTGCACGCCTGTGTGTGCGTGAGAACTAGCAAATGCCAGCCAGCTCTCCTCCTATAACAGATACTTTTATATACTTTTTTAAAATAAGTTTTTATGCCTTGGCAACCAGTGCACATAGGATAAAAATAGGAACTATCAGCTAGAATAAAGAAACATCCACAACAGAAACTCACTGTGATGAAGAAGCAGCTTATGCAAATCTGTTCTCTTCTCCTTTTTTTTTTTTTTTAAGAAAAAAATTGGATACCTTGAAAACCAGGTACGATTAGGTATAAGCATTGATGGTGTTTGTGTTTAAATCTTCAATGTGTGCACAAGATTATAGATATGACCGTCATTTAGTTCATACTTTGAATTAATAAGTGGAAGGATCATAACTATTATGAAAAGCGTCCAAAGATGCATAACCAGGGGCACTGGGTGGCTCACCCAGTGAAGCGTCTGCCTTTGGCTCAGGTCATGATCCCAGGGTCTGGGGATGGAGCCCCGCATCGGGCTCCCTGCTGGGAGTGGGGAGTCTGCTTCTTCCTCTCTCTGCCGCTCCCCCTGCTTGTGCTCTCTCTCTCTCTCTCTCTCATTCTCTTGCTTTCTCCCAAATGAATAAAATCTTAAAAAAAAAGATGTATAATGAAAATTATATCCACCCCCTCTCTTCCACCTAAGAGCTGGCAGGCTCTCCGTGTGTGAGTTTCGAAGCTATGCAGAGCTGATGACGATCCACACATTTTGCAATTAAACCAGGTCCTCCCTGTTATTTAGTACTCCTGTGACTTTGGAGAAAGTCCTTAACTTTCCCGTTCCAGTTTTCTCGTGAGAAGAGAGGATAACAGTGATGCCCTACTTGGCGAAGTCCTTGTGGCACACCGGAAACCCTGCCTTGTGCCTTTTATGTGCTCAGCTCATGTTTGCTACTGTTCCTCCCTTGCCTCCTCCCCTACTCCCCAGCCCCCTCTATCCCCTTCCTCTTCCTTTACCCTCCCAGCCCCCTCCTGTTCCCTTCCTTCCTTCCTCCTCCTCCATCTAGCTTTCCATTCTCATGAAGACGCCTACCAAGATACTTGGCTTGTCCCAAACAAACAAGGGTAGTTCTGTGAACAGTTTCTCTTTACAAGAGGACCCGGGGGCTGCATTTTTCCCTGGATAATATTATCTTGGAATTATCCTATTTGTCACTTTATGGGAATCTGTTAGATGGAATGAAATGAGAAACATTTCTATATCACATTTATATCATTTATCACTCCTGTATTAGGCAGGAAGGAAATATTCATCAATGATATCTTTGAAGTAGAATTTTCTTATATAAATGCAAATTTCTCAAGAATACCATAGGAATGCAAGAGGTATGTCATTGTATAAACATACAAACAATGGATGCTATCTTAATCTTTAATCTTTTTCCTCCCTATTTCAGCACCATCTCTGGTTCTTCCCCTCATCCCAGCTCATTTTCCTGTTTCCTGTCTTCTGTCTTCCAGAAGGAAACCCAGTTCTGTCTTCCCAGCTGTGTCTTTGAGCCTCATGGCCTCAAAACCACAGTTAATACTGTCCTTGTTACATTTTAACATTTGTGTAGAAAAAACAAAAGATTTTTAAAAAAGATTTTATTTATTTATTTGTGAGAGAGAGCATGGGTGGTGGGGAGAGGCAGAGGCAGGAGAAGTTGACTCCCCACTGAGCAAGGACCCTGACATGGGGCTCGATCCCAGGACCCTGAGATCATGACTTGAATGGAAACCAGACATTTAACTGACTGAGCCTCCTAGGCACCCCCAAAGCAATGTACGTATTTACTTAACTCCGTAAGTCACTGTGGACTTTGAGAATTGCTCCCATAGATGTACTTTGTGGAAAGACATGGAGCATAAATAAGAAAATAATTTCAGAGGAAAATAGGAGCTATTTAATAGTTGCCACAGACTTTCTTATTACAAATAATTCTGTGTGGCACAGGGAAAGTAGTGCTCTGTGCCCAGCAGAAATATAACGAGAGCCACACATGTAAAATAAAATAAAACAAAATAAGGCTGCATTTAAAGAAACATAAAAATAGCTGTGACTAATTTAATAATTTATTTAACCCAGATATGTATAAAATATTATTTCAACATGTGATCGATAATGAGATATTTTGTACTCTCCCTTTCTAAAGAGCTTGTCAAAATCTGGTGCGTGGCTCTACACAGACACCATGTTTTAATTCAAATTTCCAATTTTCAGTGGAAGTATGTGATTGACATTGAGAATTCATAAAAAATTACGTTCAAATGTTTGATGCACATACTCCTATTCTTTCAAACATGCTTTTCCAGAGTTTTCCAAACACTGAATCAAATATTAGTTGTACAATTTACATGCACATGCATTATAATATATAATATATTATAATATAATATATAATATATAATATAATTATATATAAATATATAATATAATATATAATATATAATTGAAAATTGTCAGTCACCCAGCTGCATTTCATGGGGTCCACAGTCGCATGCAGCTAGAAGGTTGAAGAAGGAGAGAACGTCAGCTTAAGCTCTCACTGAAAGGTACAGTCAGCACAGTGTGGAAGGAACGGGAGTGTCTGTGGTCTGACTGAACTTGCAGATCCCCACCCCTGACCTCCCCACCCACCCCAGCCAGGCCTCTGGGACCTTTCTTGGTTGTAAACATGGGAGGCCAGGACCATCATTGGTTCTCTCCTGACTCCTTTGTTCTCCACCAAGGTCTGGAAAGGCTCAGCTAAGTAGGGAAAATGGTGGCAGCCTCGAGATACAAAGCAGCCCGCGGTAGAAGCTAAGCTGACTTACAGCCATGAGCATCAGGGTCATAGTTTTTAATGAACAGAGTGGAATTTCCTTTCAGAGCAAGAGACAGGAAGCGGGAGAAAAAACTGGGCTGACCCCCTTGGCAGAATCTAGAGGGAAGGGTGTGGGGAGAATGAAGACCTATTGGCATCTCTCCAGGAAATGGTGCAAGAAGTGATGTGGGAACCTCCCAGGAACACCCGGGAGATGCCAGGTAATTCACAAATAAGGTTCTGAATGGGATCAGTACATTCTGTATCCTAAAGTGAACTGTGGGCCACAAGAGGAAAGTTCTGCCACTTATGAGCATCGGGGATCACAATCCATCAGGAAAACGGTAGCAGTTGTCTGGGAGGTCACCAGAAATTACACCATGTGGGCAAGAGGGGCTACTGGAGGTTGAGATGGTACAAATAGTTTCTTAGGGAAAATTAACCAAAAGATGCTGTAGCCCCTGTAATCCAACTTATCTTTAAGAAACGAAACCACCCCCACCCCCGATGGTAAGTGTTTGAGGAGACTCTGAACACCCGCTGTTGCAGTGCCGTGTGACAAAAGCCATTCCAGTCTCAGGTATCATTAATTCTAGGAAGACGCTTCTTGTGTTCTGACAGATTCTACTTCCCTTGGCTTCCATTCATGGTGCTTGTGTTTAAAAATCCACCCATCTTAAGGAAAAGACGAGACTGCTGTTTTGGGGAAACCCAACTGAAAGCTGCAGCTTCTCTGAAGAAGTGATGTTTGGTTGTGGTTTGGTGGCCCCTGTCGGGAGCACCATCTTCGGGGCATTGGCAGTGTCTCATCTGGAAATCAGATTTGATAGCCCCCCAGCGTGACACCTGAGCTTAACTCTTTGCAGGGGCAGCTCTAGAATCTTCACGTAGGACAGGGTCAGGCTGTGAGCTGTGGTTGGGAGCCAAGGGAGGACACATTTGTCGTAGTTGCTTTGAAGCTCCACTTGCTTCTTGCTGGTTTACTTCCTTGGGTGTGAGTTGGGGGATGATGACGTAGACTGGGGGGAGTTTCTAAAGTCTCTCCACCACGAGGCCCTTTGGCTTCAGACAGAATTACCTGGAGAAAATTTTCAGGAACTGGAGAACTACCAGAGATGTTGGTACAAATATCTCCCGGGTTCTGACTCACATACATCAGCCAGTCAAGTCGGCTTCTGGTGTATTGTTACAAGAAACCAGAACCTCCTGAGTTTTACCAGAGTGTCTGTCTCCAAAGCGTGATCATTCTGATGAAGATCTGTCACAAAATGGAAGGACTGAGTGACCCCCTAAGAAAAGATTCTGTCAAGCTGTAGGAGTCCCTGCCTCAGGATTCCACCTGTGTTAGTGACTGTGATTTATTTTATCTCCCTTTGACTTGCTAGAATCCAGATTTCTTACCCATTGACAATGAAGATCCATGACGTCCTGACTTTTCTGCTGTCTCGTCAGAGTTATTTGAGGGAATGTCTTTTCCCTACAGTGTAAAATGAAATGCCAGATTCATTGATGATTATCTATAGCAAATGCTCTCAAGTAGAGTTGTATAGAGCTTAAATCTGGTGAGTCTTCCTTTTCAGACATTCTCCTGTGAAATTCAAAAGCCTGGATAAAATAGGAAAGACAATAATGATCTTGCTGCTATCATACTCATGTTTTTATGAATATGGAAACAGAGCTGAGCTAAATGATTTTAGCTCCGCCATGTTTTCTCTTTCAGAGGAATGTAAAAATAAAAACCAGAACATCACGGCAGCATGTGATTTATTTAAACTTATCTGAAAAGAATTTTGAGTGTTGAAGAAGTGGAGAATGTCTTCTAGTTTCCTCCTGGGCATTCTCTTCATTGTTTTGTGATAAACTTTGGGGTAAGAAAAATCATGGTCAGGAAAAAAAAAAAAAAGTTGTGTGTAGTGGGAGAGAACATAAAACTGCCTAGAATTCTCTTCCCCATGATCCAAATCTAGAGAACACCATTATCCTGTAAGACCTCCTCAACTGTGTGTCATACTGTGGGGCTATCCTTGACTCTAAAAAGCGAGAACCCATCCCCTTTCCTGTGCTCACATAAGACCTTATATTAACTGTTTTAAAATTTGTTACACATGTATTAATTTTTGTGTATTATTTGACACTGAGTAGCGAAACAAACTCATTGCTAGCCTTCAAAGAACAAATCAATTCTTGAGGGAACCCTGATTTTTAAGAGGTAACTAATTTAATGCATTAATATTATAAATACCAACCATGACTAAGGTTGTAAATAGAGGACTTTGACAGATACTAATAGGATGAGGAGAGCCAGCTTAGATTAATTGGTCTGCATGGATTCTTGGTGATCAAAAAGATGAAGAAAAAGGAGTCATAGGGAATGACTACAAAATAAAGAAACAAACAAAAAAAACTGATTGTAGTGAGGCAAAGAGAGAGTGGGGTTTTCCTTGCTAATGAATAAATGAATAATGTGATTATTAGGTTGATAAATTCTTGGACTCCTTCGTTATTGGTTCTTAGGAATATTTACTTGGAGACTTCTGAAGACTCGTGGCTTTGCCTTTTGAACACGCCAACAGATTTTCCATAATTTACTTAGACTTGGTTTTGATGTAATGAAATACCAGTGGTATGTTTTTATCTCGGGAAAGGCCATCAACTCTATCATTTATTTGTTTCCCTCATACGTTCAAAAAATTAGCATGCACTATATTTTTGTTACGCAGTCCTCATGATTTTAGAGAGTCCCAAACTGCTTCATGAAGAGCATCCTTTGTTCTAAGACTTAAGCTTTCATGCTTTTGCCACCACTGTTCACTGCTCTCACAGGACATTGGATGCTGCTATTTTGTGTCTGTGGGAGTGAGAAATGGAAATGCCAGCCTTATGACAACATGATGTATTGAGTCAATGGCATGAATACCATTAGTGTCATATTCTGTCTTCTTGTCTCGTGGCGAGTTATATTTCCAGTAAAAACATAATACTGTAATTCAGAAGGTTTTCACATGATTTCTGTACGATTTTAGATGTTTAAAAGTCCTAATAAGGCATGCAGGGAGCTATGCAGTATTTCCCTTTCTGAAAAGACTATCTATCAGTGTAATGAGAACCAGTAGCGCCTGGAACAGGACTGGGCTTTTACAGTACGTGCTTGACATGCGTCAGAACACGCAAGTGTCATATGTCCTCTTAGGATACATATAAGCCCTAACTCAATGCCAATTCTACAGACTAGGCAACATCACAGTATGTTTTTTCATTTCACAGTTGTTGAATATGTATTTTTATAAACTCACTTTAGAACTAGATTTTTTTATGGTGATGGTTCATTTGGCATTGATAGCAACTCCTTGAGGCATGGAGATGCCCTCTGTGTTGTAGAAAGCAGTCCTTGAAGGATAGGCACTTGTCCATTGAAAGTTTTATTCCTAAAATAAATTCATTTCAATGTATCCAGTTTGAGTAACATATTGTCCCCTTAGGTGTTTAGGCTCATGCATGCTAAATATATTATAAATATTTGCTAACAACTCTGTAAAAGGAACATGCTTTGGGATAAAGGAGGAAGGGAAGTTAGAAGTCAATGTTGATTAAGCGCTTACTGGGCCACAGTTTTTGTTTTGGAAGAATTACCTATGTCTCCAACTGAATTGTCTCAACTCCATGAAATAGTGTATCGTGTTCTCACTTTGAGGGTTAGGAGACTAGCGCGACGGGGACCTCACTAGCCCGTGTTTACACTGACAGGAAGTTTGATGAAACTGATGAATTCAGGGCGCCTGAATGGCTCAGTTGGTTAAGCATCTCCTTTGACTCAGGTCGTGATCCCAGGGTCCTGGGATCGAGACCTGCATCGGGCTCCCTGCTTGTTGGGAAGTCTGCTTCTCTCTCTCCTCTGCCTGCTGCTTACCCTGTTTATGTACTCTCTCTCTCTCTCTGTCTCTGTCAAATTAAAAAAAAAAAAAAAAACTTAGAAAAACACTGATGAATTCAAAACCAGGTCTTGCTTGACATTTAAAGGGTTTGCAATTTCCATACTATATTTGTCTAAAATTATGGCATAATATATCATTTCATAATTCATCTATAGAACCTGATCATAATGTCCATTATGCCTCACAAACTAGATGTTTTCTTATATGAATCATTTTCTATGATTTATGTCATTTTAAAATTTCATTTAAATGTCCTCCTATATGAAAAAGCCAAAGCATAATCTTAATTTCTGTATTCACAATAAAATTCAGAAAAATAGAGATCTGAGTAATTAATCTTCCAAATCTTGGACCGCGTCTGATATACTTGGCTTCCCTTGTCTTAGGTTTTCACTTTTCCTCATGAAAAGCAATAGTGTGCTGAATTAATAACTCGTGAGTCATGGGAGTCATGTTCATATAAAAATGTTACATTCGTGTTCATCCCGTAGCCCCGGGCGAAGCAAGAATTGTTCTCTATCTTGTTGGAAGTAGCCAACATAAATGTAGTTAACAAATACTTCCTGGGTTGATCAACAACACATTTGCATGAGTTTATCCAAATGCAGAGTTGTTGCATTGTTGTTGGAGAGACAGGAATTTCTGGTGTTGAGGGAACCTGTGGGGAGTTTGAGGGATGAGGGCTGGTCAGAGATGAGGATGGAGCCAGCAGAGGCCTGACACATGGGTCGGGTTGCGCAAGAGGGAATGGCCTTGGCAGTGTGAGACCATCAGGAGGCTTCCTGCAGAGGCTGCAGAGCTATTCCCCAGAACAGGAGGAGGGCAGGTGGGCCCTTGCCTCCCTGGGACTGCCTCCATTGGCCTACAAGGGGCAAGCCCTCCCAAGGAGAAGTGGTTCTCTTTTTATTTGCTTTCTGTCATTGTTATTGATAATCTACCTTCCCTTGGGCTCCTGCAGAGCCACATTAGATGCCTTGTCTAAATCTAGCACATCCAGACTCGAATTTAACTGTTTTTACCCTTACTCAATTTTGAATAACTGCATGCATTGTTTAATAAAACCGTGTATTTCATTAAATTCATTATTTCTAGACATTGTTCTAAATCCAGCTCAGATATTAGCTCTGCTCTGACACCTCCTCTCCCATCTTCAGAGTATGTCCCATCTTCAGTGCTCCCAGAGCATTTAATATCTTCTCTACTACTCATGCCCCCATGACATGGTAGCAGAACTACCATTCACTTGCACATGTGATGCCCTGCATCTATGGGCTACGTCGGATCAGGGACTGTGGTCTCTGCAGGCAGTTCCGTTGCTAGCAGATAACCCAACACATCATGGGTTCTCATTAGATACTATTGAATGACTGAGCAGAGTGCGGAAGCAGCCACCACACTAAGACACAACGGCGGCCAGCCCACCAGTCTGCTCCTTTCCAGCTTTTGTTGTAAATCACTTCAACAAAGAATGGGGCACAGAATACCATTTGCCTTCTGAGTATGGAAGGCAGTGATTGAAATTGCTTCTTTTTAAGAACAGAAAACTCATGGAAATAAAATGTAAATTATTTCTAGAGAGGCTTAAAAGGCTCTAAATCTGCTTCTTGTATGAGATTTGTAACGGATCTGCATTCTTCCTGCTCGCTCTCTAATGCGCTCGCTGCGTCTCTGGTCTGGCTCTCTTTTGGGGGGAGGAGGTAGGCCTTTTCTACGGGTACAAATTGAAATATAACAGCAGTTAATACCGAGAGCCAGGGAGTTTCTACAATGAGCATTCCCGTCATCTCCACAGTTGTATTTTGAAGAATTTACTTGGGCTGGTGTACAGAACTGATGGTGTTTTGGGGAAGTCAAGGTTTCCCCTTTTATAAGCTTTCCAAAGCTTATACTGGTTCTACTGTTTAAAAATGAAGAAAACCGAGCTCTGTTAAGTTGGCTGGGTCACATGGCCTCAGTGGCTTCATGTTGAGTTGGAGTTTGCATCAATTTTTCTGACTTTCTAACTAATAATTTACTGTCCTCAGGAATCCCTACACGTGCCTGACCTTGACGGTCATCTGGGGTACTAGTGAGGCAAGCTTGCCATTGGGTTTCTCTGCTCATCCTATAGGATGGTGTTATGAACTGGTGTTTGTGTCCAAAAGCACATGCTGAAGCCCAGCGTAGCTGCGTATGGAAATGAGCCTCTATGGAAGTAATTAGGGTTAAAAGAGGTCCGGGGGAGGGGAGCGCCTGGGTGGCTCAGTGAGTTAAGCCTCTGCCTTCAGCTCAGGTCATGATCTCAGGGTCCTGGGATGGAGCCCCACATCGGGCTTTCCACACAGCAGGGAGCCTGCTTCCCTTCCTCTCTCTCTGCCTGCCTCTCTGCCTACTTGTGATCGCTCTCTGTCAAATAAATAAATAAAATCTTAAAAAAAAAAAAAAAAAAAGGAGGTCCTGGGTGGTGGTGCCCTGGTCTGGCATGGTTAGTCGTCTTTATCAGCGTAGACGTCAGAGAATCAGTCTCTTTTCTTCTGTGTGTGTGGGGGCGGGGAGGAGGGGCACATACACAGGAGAAGGGTCATGTGAGGAACGGGGAGAAGGTAGGCTGTTGTCTCCAACCCAAGAGAGAACCTTCACCCAACATTCTCTCTGCAGGTCCCTTGATCGTAGACTTTTCAGCCTCTAGAACCATGAGAAAATAAATGTCTGCTACCTCAGCTCCCTCCTCTGACCCAGCCTATGGAGTTTTGTTGCAACAGCTTAAGCACATGAAGACACATCAGAAGGGTTCAGCCCTAAAAGGGGTCCCAGGTGACTTGTGATCACTCAAGTGTAGGGAATTTTTTTTTTTTTTTTTTGCACAGCAGATAATTTTTTATTTATTTTATTTATTTTTATTAATTTCTTTTCAGCATAACAGAATTCATTGTTTATGCACCACACCCAGTGCTCCATGCCATATGTGCCCTCCATAATACCCACCACCAGGCTTACCCAACCTCCCACTCCCTGCCCCTAAGTGTAGGGAATCCTTGACCTCAGACTCTAAGATCAGCAGTGCCTGGGAACCACTGAGGACAGCATTCCCCAAGCTTGAGGGATCATAAGAATCAGACCCACTGAATGAACAAATCTATGACTTTGAGGGCACCTGGGTGGCTCAATTGGTTAAGACACTGCCTTCGTCTGAGGTCATGATCCCGGAGTCCCAGGATCAAGTCCCGCATCGGGCTCCCAACTCCACAGGGAGTCTGCTTCTCCCTCTGACCTTTCCCCGTCTCATGCTCTCTCTCTCTCTCACTCACTCACTCTCAAATAAATACATAAAAATCTTAAAAAAAAAAAAAATCCGTGACTTTGAGAGTAGTCCGTCATCAAGCAAACATGCTTAGCCAATATTCCCCGCCTGTAACTAAAGTAATTATTAATCAAAATTTGTAAGTTTTTGTCAATTAAGTGTACTTTTATTGTCATTATCTTTAAAGAAAACTAAAACTGTATGCTTCTCCAAATATAAGGTACAGGTCTAAAAGACCCTTCCTCTTCTCATTTTTTTCTCTTTCATTTCTCCCTGGAACACCAGTACTAACTTAAATGATGTATTGGCCTGATGCGGTTCTCTGGTTAACTTCAGAAAACAGGAGTTCTCCTTGCAATCCACAGGTAAATGCTCTAGGTTAGCCCTTTCATCCATCCCTGGCATCCAGAAGGCCCAGAATCTGCTTAGTAACCTAATTTAAAGGTGATCCCTGATACAATTATAATTCCAGAGCTGATATTTGGGGATCTGTGTTTAAGTGAATAGCTTGTAAGAGCTTTGAAATTTTTCATTTTTTCCATTCTTTTTAAAAGAATAATTCTGTTTAAATCAGAAAACCAAAAGCCACAAGTTTGTAACAAGGCCGACTTATATTCTCCCTTGATTTGAAAAGGACAAAAATGTTCATCCTGCCCTTCCAAGAAGTTCGTTCTGCTACGTGTGCATTCCCTTGAGGAGGAGGAGCCAAATACTCACAGCCTTGAGAGTGTGGCCCTGAGCCGGCTGTTTGCACAACCCTGAGAGTCCACTTTCCTTCGATACAAGTTAAAAATGGGTCATTACAGGGGCTGGACTCTGTTACAAGCTTGCAATAGCTGCAACAAAAATTGGAAAAATCTTGAGAACTTGTTAAATCTCGCATTGTATTCTGTTCACGTGAACGCTGAGCAGTGGGAGTCATGCTGACCCAGCTGAGGGAGGGCTCAGAGAAGTGAAGCTTACGAAAGACAGTAGGAGAGCTCCATGGGGTGGGACACTTCGGAACATTCCTTAGAGATGAGCTAGTATAGGCTCTTCCCTCTAAAGAGGGGAGAGAGGAAGGTTGGGAGCTTGGGAAGTTTATGGCAGGGAAGCGAGTCCCCTAGGATACTGAAATGAATTATCA
This sequence comes from Enhydra lutris kenyoni, assembly GCF_002288905.1. NCBI lineage: Eukaryota > Metazoa > Chordata > Mammalia > Carnivora > Mustelidae > Enhydra > Enhydra lutris. The sequence continues at coordinate 4,225,208 of NW_019154095.1, read as the reverse complement.
TCTGGTAATTTATGGATTGTGAAGTCTCTTCTGTTGGCTCTTGGTACAGGGTTGGTTTTGCAACAACATACATGGTTTTGTTTTCTCAGGTAAGCTGTTTTTTATTGGACTGCAAAAAATATAAGGATAAGAGCACGAGTAACCTGGGGAAGAGGAAAGATTATTCAATGAGGACTCCAGCTCCATTCTTGTCAGGAGAAGAGAGTGGGTTCATTTTCCTGCCAAGTACCTGTGTTTGGGGCAACTTAACTCCCCTGTGTTCTAGGTTCCATATCTGTAAAGGGAGGTGGTAATGATAATTTTTTTGTCTGTGATAATTAAGTAAAGTATTAGCTATAAATAACTTGGGAGAGTGCTTAGTAAGCCTTCAAAAGTGTTGGCCATTATTAGTATTACTGTGATGATTCTTATTCATTGAGTGAGCAGTGGTCCCAGACTGACCCTATCTAGGGTTGAACAGGTCATCACAATTCATATTTTCAGCATCTGTGCAATAAAGGGAGACTAAAGACACAGAGACACAGATGGACATGTTTGCCAAAAGTCCAATTACACAAGCCATAGCTGTCCTAGATGTCTTATGTCACCACTAGAGCAAGTACTGAGCACCAGTCCCCTCACCAGGGACTCAGTCACATGTTCAGCCGGGGTGCCCAGGCTGAGTGTGGCCCCTTTGCTCTTCAACCCTAGGTCAAGCGACCGCCATCTTTCCCATTTCTGTGTGATGTTCTCTCAGTTTGTAGAAGTAACAGACATCACTCAGTCTGGTAGGAATCCCCTTGCCTGGGTTTGTCACCTTTGCTGCAACTCTTGGGACTATCAGTGTATTCTAGCTCTGCCATTTCTCCACCACAGTTCTGTTGCTTACCCGACTCCAGGGCTCAGTGTTTCTCTTTCTGCTCTGCCTTGTTTTCCACTGTCTTTGTCTGTCATTGAACTCGCTTTCTCTCGGTGTGCTTCTGGGATCATCACCTCGCAACATTGCCTTCTTTGTCCTGATAACACAGACTTGCAGGGCAGCATCTGGCTTCCTTCTGTCCACAGGGGCTTACTTTTGCTAATGCTCTGCAGCCTGGGAAGGGCCATTGCTCTTCTTGTGTAGGTGGCCTATTAGGGGTGGGCTGGGGAAAGACCACAGAGAAGAAGCAGGGTCTCCTTGTCAGCGGATTATGGCAAAGTCCCAGGGAAGCTGGAAGGTTCTTCTCACATTTGACCTTTAGGCTGTCCTGTGGGATTTACACCCCAGTGAGCCTCAGGCTATTTAGGGATTTTTTTTCAAGACAGGGATGCTGCTGAAAGCTTTCAGAAAGCTTCGTGCTTCTAAAAAAAAAAGAAAGAAAGAAAGTGAAAGTTAATATTTTTGAATAGTTGACATATCATGACTCACTGTTTTGACATCCCACTGAAATAATTTATGAGTGTTTTACATCTTTACATTTTAAATACATCTGATTCCTCTTTGAAGCAGCTAAAAACTATTATAGACCAAGTACCAGTTTCCCTCGGACAAAGGATCCTTCTTTTGGGTTTGGGGCAGTAGGATATCTCCCCACGCTGTGACTCATTTTTTAATGGAAGACACAGCATATCCCTCGTTTTCCTTGGTATCTTCAATACACAGTAAAATCCAGCTTGCAAATTTATAGGGCTTGGATGATTTTGTTTAAAAAAATGAAAATGTTACTGAATTAAATTCTAGAATAGAACTTTTTACTTATTTCATAGACATCTAATTGGATATACAGAAATTCTATATCAAAATCATTAAAACAACTATTTGAACTAACTGGAAGCTCCGTCCTATAAAGCCTTGTAGCTTGTTTGAAGGCAAAACCTTGTATTATCTTCATCATTATTCACCCCGGAGCATTTAGCAAAACAAGACCCACAGCTGATGGGAAATAAACGTCTGTTAAATGAACTGGCTTTAAGCGGCATCCCAGAAATGCTAAAAATGACATCTCCTAGGAGCCAAAAAAAGAAGATTGTTTTAGTTTTCACTGCCTCCTAGATCTGCTCTATCACTGGTTTGTGTCTTTTCTAGACAGAGCTCAGTCTCCAGATGTCCCTTTGGTGGGGACCGAGAAAGGTTCAGTTCCGCCTTCTCTACCTCCTCTCTTTGGCCGCACCCCTGTACGTTTCTCCTGCGGATATGATTTTCTTTTCTCTTTCTTATAATCCCAAATATCTTCCACTTACATGCTAAAGATGTTAGACCAAAACTGGCTGGTGTTTGATATCCCTGCCTTCCTTTCCAAAGAGAGCCTTAATCATGAAGATACATGTATGCATGTAACATTCTGCCCCACTCCTGTTCCTACTGGCAGTCATCTAGATGTTTTCGGATGAAGGTCTACCTCTTAGCTTGAGAATGCCTTCTATTCCTCATCTGCCCATCGGAGATTGAGCCAGGTCCAACAACCTCCTTCCTATGAAACTCCCTTATTTGTTTCGGTTCTAAATAGGTGTCCTTTTTACAAGCACTGTTACAACCCATGTCTCCATGCATGGTAATCAAATATTTATATATTTCTCCATCACCATGAAGAGTTTCTTGAGAGCAAGAACCTTGTCTCATGGGTTTTATTTATTTATCTTTTGGAATCACTAGCCAGAGTGAGGCATGGTTCCCGGCACCAACTAAGCCCTTGGTAATGTTTGCAGAACAATTACATTTGAGCATATACTCTGTCTCCCTGATGTTATCTGAGGGAGAAACTAGTGAACACAGCAGGGTAGAATTTATTAAACAATTACTTCTTTTTTCATAAGGTGTGTGTGGTGCTAGATTATGAAGCGAAATAGTTTTTATGAGAAACATGATAATGTTGACTTAACTTTTACATGGGTCTGCTAGTAAGAGCTTCTATATTGATCAGTTAACAAGAAGCAATAATTTCAGGAAGCTTGCAGAAATTCAGAATGTCAAAGTTTATTCTTTTGAAACGTATTGAATTATAGGATAAAAATGAATTGTAGTACTAAAGTAAGAATTGTTAAATAGGTACTTTTTTCTCACAAAAAGGCAAGATTTTATGAGAATATCTTAGAAAAAATACTGTTAGAAATCTTGTAGTTGATTCAGTTTGTTCAGAAACAAAAGGTATCATTCTCTCTATATCATTTATGGACCAGAAAGCTACCTAAAAGACAAAAGTTGATGGCTCTCCTTTTATTTATTTTAAAGAGTTATCATTGTGACACATATCAGAAGTTCTTTCCTAATCAAAAAGATGTGAGGATATTCTTTACTTTAGAGGTTCCCCTTTTAGGAAAGCTTACTGAAAGTGTTTATACTTATTTAACCACAGGTAAGCTCATAGAACAATATATTTTGCAGAAAATAGAGAAGCTGACCATATAATTCAGTGGAACGAGGCTTCCCCAAAGGTGACTGAAATTTCAGGGCCTTACTGAGTTGAGATAGTGTGTTGCTCTGGTAAGAGTCCTGGGTGGGCTTAGTGTCGGGGGGATGTCTGTCCTCCATGCACCATTCAGGGATCCGGGGTCCTTCCCCTGGGGCCCCGTCCCATCCAGGGCAAGCAGACAGCAGAGAGAAGCAGCAAGGGGCAGATGCCACGTCTGCAAGGTGGCATCCGTCCCTTCTGCTCACTCTGCGTGGATGGGACTCTGTCTCTTGGAAAGAGGTCTGTCCCTGCAGTCTAACTCATGGGGTTTTCCAGAGACAGATGACTGGATCTCAGCACCCTACCCTGTGAGTCCCCAACTCAAGAGCTCACGGTCTCCCTAGGACATTCGTCACTGAGGACACAGGAGCGCTTCGCTGTCGGATGAAACAGTTACTGAGGTGTTGGCTCCCAGGAAGGCGGTTATCAGTTCAGGCTGTTAAATCCTCTTTATATATTTCTCAACACTCCAGATGATTAAAAATCTAAGTTTCGATGTCTTCTCAGAAATGTCCATGGTGCCTCTCAGTTTATGACACAGACGTTACACATTTATCAGACAATAAATTGCTTTTCCTGAATTGGTAGCATCCAGGTTGGTGGAAACAGAACTTACACGCCATAGCGTGGTAGCTCCAGAGTTCGGGGCACCGTTTACTGCTCGTTCGGAGGGATCTGAAGCCTCAGGACGTCGCTCAGCCAAACAGGGGCAGCGTGGATGCCAGAGGCCACTCCGAGGTTTGGTTCTGCTAGAAAGAAGCGAATTCCACTCTTCAAATTGCAAGACGAAGCCATCAAGTGATGCTGTAATTTCACATTTTATAAATATTAGGATTTTGAGGGATCAAAGGATTAAATGAAGCAATTCGTGATAGCGTAAGAGCTCAGAAAGGAAATAGCAACTATCTATTTGAAGAGATTTTTAAAAATTAAACAGTTGTATCCCTTTGTTAAACTTTTGTTCATCGTTATCAACATTAGCTCTGCCGCTCCATACACAAGACTGGCTTCTTATTTTCAGAGTGTTGTTTCTCTCTTACCTAATTTCCCCTTCATTTTATTTTCATTATTTATATTCTTAGTTTATCTTCAGTTTTTTTTATTAACTTCAAGTGGTGTTTCCTGTCAGAAGCCTGCGGATCTCTTCTCCGGGATGCTGTGTAGCATAGAAACTCAGGGACACGGAGTGTGCTGGTCAAGATTTACGAACCAGTGCTCTGAGGGAAGTCCTGATTTGTAGCATTTGCTGATTTCTGTGATTTCAATATTTTCGCCATGGCTGATTTCCAGCTGCCAACATGATGTCAGTTGGCTCGCGGAATTTCTGAAGATCCAGTGCCAGTAGGCTCCGGGGTGCCAGTGACAGGGTCTGGACGAACGCTGACACAAGACTGCTGGGGAGATTGCGAGCTTATCTCTGGGCTTCGGTTCCTCCTCAGGTGAAGGGGTTGGAGCTGGGCTTAAACTCCGAATTCTGCATTGGTTTGCTGCAGTGGCTTGAGAGAGGATTCTTGGGGGTCATTTCTGGGAGGGGATTTTTAGGAGATGCTGAGCTGTTAGGATTCTGCTTCCTCACATCAACTTCAAATTTGAGGGGCCATCCTGACTCTTTCATGGAGTTTTAGGTTTCTATGTAGGGTACTGTTTGAAGAGAAGCTTTTATTACTAAGGAAAACCCTTACAAAGCCATTTGATTAATTGATCTTAAAGACCCCTTCCCATTTATAAAAATTAGTGATTCTGTGAAACTTAAAATGTGAGTCAAACACCAACATAATGATGTCTGTGTATAGTACTGGACTTTCCCTTCCTTGGTTAAATCTTTTTTTTAATTTTGTTTTTAAATTTTAATTCCGGTATAGTTAATATAGGGGAGTTATATTAGTCTCAGGTGTATAATGTAGTGATTGAAAAATTCTAGATATTACTCATTACTCATCACAGTAAATGTATTTTTTTTTAGAAAAGATTTTATTTATGTATTTGACAGAGAGAAAGACAGTGAGAGAAGGAGCACAAGCAGTGGGAGTAGGAGAGGAAGAAGCAGGCTTCCCATGGAGCTGGAAGCCCAATGCGGGGCTCGATCCCTGGATCCCAGGATCATGACCTGAGCTGAAGGCAGACACTTAATGGCTGAGCCACCCAGGAGCCCCTAAATGTACTCTTAATTCCCATTACCTAATTCCCCCTCCCTCCCACCCACCTCCCTTCTGGTAACCATGTGTTTGTTCTCTGTAGTTAAGACTCTGTTTCTTGGTTTGTCTCTTTTTTCCTCTTTGTTTGTTCTGTTTCTTAAATCCCACATATAAGTGAGATCATGTGGTAGTTGTCTTTCTCTAATGGACTTCTTTTGCTTAGCATTGTACTTTCTAGATCTATCCATGTGGTTGCAAATGGCAAGATCTCATTCCGTTTTATGACTAAATAATATTTCATTGTATACAAATGTATCTTTTGTACACTCACACCCCATCTTCTTATACAAATGCATTTATTGTAACCACACACACATCTTATACAACTGTATCTATTTATACACACGCACCCCATCTTCTTATACAAATGTCTTTATTGTACACACACACCATCTTCTTATACAAATGTATCTACTTGCACACACACCACATCTTCTTTATCCATTCATCAGTTGGACACTTGGGCTGCTTCTGTAGTTTGGCTATTGTCAATATGGTGTAAAAAAATATAATGGTGCCATAATCATGGGGTGTGTGTATCTTTTAGAATGAATGTTCTTGTATTCTTTGGCTAAGTACCCAGTAGTGCGATTGCTAGATCATAGGGTGGTTCCTTTGTTAACTTTCTGAGGAACCTCCATCCTATTTTCCATAGTAGCTGTACTAGTTCGCATTCCCACTAACGAGGGTTCCTTTCTCTCCACATCCTCGCCAACACCTGTTGTTTCTTGTGTTTTTGATTTTAGCCCTTCTGACAGGGGTGAGGTGATATTTCATTGTGGTTTTGATTTGAATTTCCCTGATAATTAATAATTTCCCCTTTAGGTTTTTTTTTTTTTAAAAGCAAACACTTATAATCATCATTATCCTAATCATCCTTTTATAATAAAATCATGGAATGCTTTGTTCCATAAATCCAGGGTTCACCGATTTAACCAAATGCAACTAGAAGATGCAGAGCAAGGTATAGCTCCGATCTTTTTTAAGGTCAGAAAATACTCTGTTGTCTGTATGTTACCTCAGTGGCCATTGGGGTTGTTTGGGGCGTCTTGACTATTGTGATTAATGCTGTAGTGAACATGGGAGGGCGATATCTCTTCAAGATTCTGATTTCGGTTCTTCTCTCAGAAATGGGATTTTTAGAGCATGTGGTAGCTCTATTATTAATTTCTTGAGGAAACACCAAACTGTTTCTAGGGGGACTGCGGAGGTTTTGGTTCAGTTTTAAAATAGAATCTAATGGGAGAGGACATATCTCTTCCTAAACCAATGATTTTAACAAGAACAGTCACTCTTAGAGAAACTCCCTTAAAAGCCACATTACAGTGATGATAATTAACATTCCTACATTGAGTTATAATTTACAAGGCATGTGGCAAGAGTGCCTTTCTGCAGCTTCCTATTTTTTCCCCAGAATTCGAGGTCTTGCTTGAATGCGTCTGGTGAATTTAGCAGAGAATGATGACTTACTACCTTTGCCATAGGGATTTTGTTTTTCAAACTGGTTGCATTGGTAAGTTATCTTGACTTTTATGTAATTTTCATATACCAACGCATCTGGCAAAATCACATACAGGTTTTACAGTGCTTTTGTTGTGCTGTTCTTGGGTTTTCTAAGGATATAATTGTATCACATACAAATAATGTTTTTCTCCTTCCAAATTTATCTGGGAATAAATTGGTTATAGAAACTTATTTTCTTATGTTATTTCATTAGCTGATATCTCCAAAAAAGTGAAGTAAAAATGGGATAGTAGTCATGAAGCAAGGTTATTTATTTGTTTATTTATTTTTATTGATGAGTAGTTGACATATTAGTTTCAGATGACAAAGCAATTTTAAACAGTAGCACCCAGGATCTATTAAATAAATGAACATCAAAGCCTTTCATGTAACAAAATATCATCTAGCTTTTTGTAGGAGAGGGCAATAATTACAGGCACTGTGGGCTTGTACAGAATGGGAGGAGTTATCCAATTTAGAGAGAAAATAAGAATATAGTGAAAGGCTATTTAATGTATGAAAAGCATAACAATTACATGTACTTTCCTAAATTTTAAATTCACAATTATTGCCCATGAATGCTAGATTACTTTGTGGAACTAAAGTTCTTTATTGGAGTAAAGGGCATTTTTTATAATAGTTTAAGTATGACACCTTTTTTCCCTTATACGCAGAAATATTAATTCTCAGGCTATTTAACTCTGAAGTGCTATTTGAAAACAGAAGCCAGGGTGCCTGGGTGGCTCAGTCGGTTAAGCGTCTGACTTTAGCTCAAGTCATGACCCCAGGGTCCTGGGATGGAGCCCGGCATCCCGCTCTGTGCTCAGCAGGGAGCCTGCTTCTCCCTCTGCCTGCCTCTTCCCCTGCTTATGCGTTCTCTCCCTCCCTTTCTCTCTCTCCCTCTCTGTCAAATAAATAAAATCTTAAAAAAAATAAAAATAAAAACTGAAGCCAACTAGCTTGGAATCTAAGAGAGACCAGATAACCAACAGAGGGGCAATCTGGAGCTGTTTTTTTATCTCTTTCTTCCAAAAATGAAATACCTATGATGTGCACCACACTGATAGCTCCTTAGATTTACTGCTGAGCAAAACAGATATGGTCCCGGATGTCATGGAATTGTCCGTCAACAGCCATATACAAATATTAAGGATCTCATGAAAACAACTTGATGGGATCTAGAACAATTCTGTGAAAGAATGACTAGTTAGAGAAAGGGAGAAATGCAGAAAATGACTAATGAAGAGTAGTGAAGAGTATTTACTGGGTTTGATGTACGTTCATGTGCAACGACATAGTTCATGTGGGACATGACCCTTAATTCAGTGCAGACACCTCCTGAGGAAGAATTACTTCTTCAGCTACAATGACGAGCAGTTAAGTACAAGAAGCTGGGAGATATGAAGATGGTTTCGCTGTTGTTTTGTTTCGTTTTGAGCAATAACCCTATGCTGGAAACTGCACTAGGTACTTTATGGATTCGTCAATGGATCCACACAACTGTCCTTTTATTGGCACAAAGACTAAGGGTCATAGAGTCTAAAGACTGATGTCCTGTAAGTGTAAGGATTTGAACCCAGAACTTTCTAGTTGTAAGTCGATGCCCTTTCTACTACAAGAATAAAAATTATGCTATTCTCAAGACTGTTTATCCTTTTGGGAGAAAAGATGATTTTTTATTTTCAAATACAATCCATAATTAGAATTTGGGGATTGTAAGCTTGTGGGTTTGTAAGAAACGTACTCACACATAGTTTCAGAACTGTTTCTATGTGCTATTTTCTTTGATTTCAGACTGCAAGGCTAGAACCACGGTCTTACAAAGCCACCATTAAAATGTGTTTTGATTATATCTGTCAATATATTAGAATCTTTTAAAAGAATTTATTTGACATAGGAAGTATTCATTCAATTTGTACATTTTTCATTTCTCATCTTTCATGCTTTTCCCTTTGCCTTTTTATGTTTTGTTGTTGTTCTTGCTTTTAATTCCAGTAAAGTTAACTTACGGTGGCATATTAGTTCCAGATGTGCAATATAGTGATTGGACAAGTCTGTACATTATTCAGCAATCATCACAATAGGTGTCCTCTTAATCCCTTTTATTTTGGCCGTCCCCTACCCAGCTCCCCTCTGGCAATCACCTCTTCATGTTATATATTGAAGAGTCTGGTCTTTTTGTCTTTTTTGGGGGGGGGTCTATTTCTGTCTTTGTTCATTTGCTTTGTTTCTTAAATTCCACATATGAGTGAAATCACATGGTATTTGTCTTTCTCTGACGGATTTATTTCGCTTAAAAATGGGCAGAAGACATGAACAGACATTTCTCCACGAAGACATACAGATGGCCAACAGACTCGTGAAAAGATACTCAACATCACTCATGATGGGGGGATGCAAATGAAGATCATAATATCTTCTGACTGATGCAAGAATGGCTAAAACCAAAAATACAAGAAACAAGTGTTGTGCTTCAAAAGTTATTTTGATGAGGTCTGAAGCGGTGGGGTTTGGAGTCGACAGCCAAGAAAGAATTCTTGAGACATCTTTGGTGCAAAAATGTGGTTTTATTAAAGCCCAGGAACAGGACCTGTGGGCGGAAAGGGCTGCTGCCCTGAGATTATGAAGATCAATTGATTATAAACTATGGCATTGAGGGAGGTACAAACAAGGGAAGTATCAGGAAGGATTTTCATATGCTAAAGAAGACTCACAGGATACTGGCTATTGTCAGGCCAATGTTGTGTTTCCTTCTAGCAAGGCACCATTCAAGAAGACAGCAGGGAGCTTCCTAGAGGAAGGTCACATTCTACCTGTCTCAAGGACTTGTCAGTGGGCTGCAGGTTGTAAGATTTAATTTTATCTACATTTCCTTTATGCCTTTGTTCCCCACTTCAATGGCAAGGGTGTGGAGAAAAAGCAACACTGTGCCCTGTTTGCAGGAATGGAAATCCATGGGGACCACTGTGGAGGTTCCTCAAAAAGTTAGAACCATGAGATCCAGTAATCCCACTGCTGGGTATTTATGTTGTGTTATTGGAAATGGCTTCTTAAATAAGGCGTAATAAAGACCATAATGATACTTTAAACGAGATAATGAATTTTAGGCTTAAATTCAGAAAAACACATGTCCTTTATCTTTTGAACCATTCGGCTCAAGGATCACAATTGGGATGAATATATACATATGTGTGTGTGTGTGTATGAATAGTGGTAATCCTTTCCTGCAGAGTTGTCCCTTCCTGTGTGTGTGTGTGTGTGTGTGTATGTGTATGAATAGTGGTAATCCTTTCCTGCAGAGTTGTCCCTTCCTGTGTGTGTGTGTGTCTATATATATATATAGAGAGAGAGAGAGAGAGAGAGAGAGAGAGATTTTTTTTTCTTCATGGCCTATTCTCTGTTTTGTGTTAATCCAGAACAGTTACTCTCAAAGAAATGCTAACAACATCCATTTGAACACCATCAACCTCTCAGTGGCCATAGATGAAGGGGCTACAAACGGGGGCAATGATACTCATGTTGTAAAGATCACTTTACAGAAGATCACAAGTTATAGAAATACTTACTTAGCACAGAGCAGAATGAGATCACTCCACAAATAGATGAGTTGAAATCCTCCAAGCCATAGACCCCCACCCACTTTTACAGTAAATCAACTTGCCTCCCTTTAAAAAAAACCTCTCTAAAAATTGTGAGAACCTAACTCGCATTCAGAAAGGAGCCAAAACTAAGATACACAGGTCCATTCTTTACCACATGTTGAAAATCAGACTAACTGTGGTGTGCCAGGAATGGAATGTTACCAACACCAGAAAGGCCCCTCCTTAACCTCTGCCCCCCTCCCAGCCATAACCACTCTACTGAACTTCTCAGTAATAACTACCTCATTCATTTCAGTGACAAATCTACAACATCTGAGATTGTGTTAATAAAATCAGTACTTTGCTTTAAATGTTTAAATGTGTATGAAAGAAATCATACCCTCTGCATGGTCTTGTGTCTGGGATTTGGCCTAATATTTATAACATCACCCCTGTGTTTGTGAACAGTAATAGTTGATTATATTTTATCACTACATCATATGAACACAACTGTATGAATTATCACCATAGATGTATGAGCCGTCCCAAGTCACCGTCCTAGAGTCTGCCTAGTAACAGACATGTAACAACTTGAGTAGCTGACGTGTACTACGTAGCATCTCCGTGATCTCTCCATGTTGATGCTTATATTAACTGAGCCGGTCTCCCCTTGTGATGTTCTTTGGTGCTGTTGTGTCCTTTCACTTCCTTTCACTTCTCTACCTCCTATAATCATCTTCTCTTCTTGCTCTCCTGGGATTGTCTTCTGGGGTTCCTTCAGCCCACAGATATCTGCTCACTCCCCGGGAGAGTTCGTCTCCGCATCCTCAGCACTCAAATGTGTTCAAGGAATAAACCTGGAACCAGTAGCTTCCCACTCAATCCTTCCCGTTCCCCTCCTTACAGCTGGCTGTACTTGGCGATGCCAGTTGTAGATATCATACGCCAGAACCCAACTTTTCTTCCTTCTGTATCCTCACCCTGCCTACATTTCTCATTTTTCTAATGTTCTTGTCAACATTCAAATCAACCTGACTCTTACTTTCCTTTCAGTTGTTGGAAGTCTTTCCTGAAGTTGACCGTCTGTCACACACCCTGTGCTGTAGGGGGTGGGGAAGGAAATGGAGTGAAGTAAGGATAGAGTTTGCAGTCTGTCCAGAAGAGTAAATGCTTTCTTCTTCTTCTTTTTCTTTTTCTTTTTTTTTTTTTTTAGATTTTTCTTTTCTTTTCTTTTTTAAAGATTTATTTATTTTGAGAGAGAGAGAGAGAGAGAGAGAGAGCATGCACGTGTGTGTGAGCAGGGGAGGGGCAGAGGGAGAACGAGAGAGACAGAGAAGCAGACTCAGTGCCCAGGAGGAGCTCCCCCCGGGGCTCAGTCCCACAGCCCATGAGATCATGACCTGAGCAGAAACCAGGAGTCAGGGCTCTCCGGTCTGAGCCCCCAGGTGTCCCTCGCATGAACCCGGTTGTTACATTATTGCCATCATGCATTCTACCACCAACACCTTCATTGTGGGGAACACTTTGTAATGCAGCTCCTTGAAAGTCTGCCCATTTGCAGTCCATCGCCAATGCACCGCTGTGTTTCAGGAGGCAGTTTGGGGGTTAGGCTGCTCCTGCGTTGGCGAGGCACCCAGCAGGCTTGAGCACGTGCAGGGGGATTCGCCCGCTTGTACGTTATCTGGCACAGCACCCACCTCCCCTTGTTCTTGCAGAACACATGTGTCTTTTTCTTGATCCCAGGCCTTTTTCAAGAAGTTTCTTTTACCTGTGCTGCCTACTCCTGACCTGTGCATGTCCAGAATCCCAGGACATTGAAGACGTGCTTGCTCTATGCTATTTTCTCATGCTCCCTAATTTATTCATTTCCTTGTCTTCTTCTTGGATAGCATCCCAATATGTCTTTTATTTATTTAACTTGGTTTATATCCCAAAACCCAAGTGACTACATTTCCTGTTCCATTTGTGTCTCCTTCAGCAGATGCCACGCCCTCAGTAGAGTGTTGTTAGGTATTCTGTGACTGAGTAATTTGGGGGGGGGGACCCCACAAAACTTCAAGATTCCTCCTTCCCTCCCTCCTTCCCTCCCTTTCTCATTTTCTCCCTCCCTTTTTTCCTCTCGCTGTCTCTCTCTCTCTTCCTCTCTCTCTCCCCCCCTAAGGAAGCTTTAGCTCTACAATGGGTGTAGACTTAAGGACCATGTTTTTTTGTTGTTGTTGTTTTTTAAATTTATTTATTTGACAGACCGAGATCACAAGTAGGCTGAGAGGCAGGCGGAGAGAGAGGAGGAAGCAGGCTTCCTGCCGAGCAGAGAGCCCAATGCGGGGCTCAATCCCAGGACGCTGGGATCATGACCTGAGCCGAAGGCAGAGGCTTTAACCCACTGAGCCACCCAGGCGCCCCGACTTAAGGACCATGTTAATACAATGCTGAACACTCTAATCTAAATAACTTTATTCTTTGTGTGTATTATTATTATTCTCAGTGTTGAAGCACAAAGTGGAAGACAAATGGTCTTTGCTGTAAAATCTTGAGTTACTGCCGAGATTGCCATTGGTATTGACACTGAAGAATCTGAGACCAGAGTGTTTTATTGGTCAGTTTCCTCATCTGTAAAATGAAGATTGAATCTGCCTCAAGGATTCTTTGGAGGATTAGATTTAATGCATTTTGAGGGCTTAGCTAAGTGCCTGGAACACTATGATAGGAACTCAATAAACATTAGTTTCCTCTACCAAATAGAGTTAGAAAAATGTGACTCTTTTTTTCCACGGTCATACTTCATATTTTGGATTTACTATTTTAAACTTGAGTCCTCTTTCTCCCTACTAGACTCTGAACATTTCTCCACATCCTAGCCAACGTCCTACCCAACATGTTAATATAAACTCATACAGAACTGCGTGATATATAGATAATACATACAGAATGGGTCACATTTCATAAACATATATACATATAAGTAAATATATATATATAAACAGAAGAGTAATCAGTCAGCTTCACCAACATATACCCCTGGAAAATAAGGGGTTTATATGTGTTGACTCCAGATAGGGGTCAAATCTGTAAACTCCCCATGTGCTAAGCCCTGCACCAGGCACTGAAGCAAGAGGATGATCAGGGCACAGCCCGCCCCCCACCTTGATGCATTTATTATGCTCCCAAGGAGGAGATCCATAATTTCAATTTTTGAGCCCCAGAATAGATGTGTCTCCAGGAGGTTATGCAGGAGGCACAGAGGACACCACATCCCGAGTGTGTGGGACCTGTGTTGTGATCATCACATAGATGCGAAATGTCTGCCCACCTTTGGGTGCATCCTTCACCTCTGTGGTTTCTCCCCATGTGCAAGCACGAGGGCACTTGAAGGATACATGCACAAGGCAAAGGGACACCTGCACGTTTCTGGAAATGCAGAAGTAAAGGAGCTCCACCGCTCCTTTAATGATTCAGTGATTTTTCTAGCATTCCTTTTAGGGAGCAGTGCCTCCTTCCGATCCTCCCGCCAAGCCTCCCACCCTCAACGTATTTCTTGCATAGCTCTCTCCAGGAGCTTTATGCTGCAAAGAGTTTTGTATTTTTGCCTGGCGCCTTCTTCACTTTCCGCCTTGCATTTCACTGGAGTGTGGTGCTGTCCTCACTCAGGCATGAGTTCCCTCTCTCCTCTGTCTTCACTTGAATGCCTGCCAGCAGCTACCACCTCTTCCCGACGCACCTGTCTTTCCTTCAGCCCCTCAATGCTCCCACTGTGTACAGAGGAAGTTGGCTCTGTGGTTATAAATAGAGGAAGGACAGTAAGGAGCAACGGCAGGTTATAACTCCGTTAAATACAGTGCGGCCTGGAAAGGTTATGCATAAATTGAAAAGCACTTAATATTTCCCTCCAAAATATTATCATCACCAGCGTTTACGAAGGACTTTTTCTATAGCACCAAGCCAGCAGCTGTATAAATAGACTTACTCTGTTAAGTAATAGAAAATAATTTCGAGATGCCTTGTTTTGGGTTTCAAAGAAGTGATGGTATTCAAGGTCATGGTGAAGTTGAGTTTGGAGAAAGAGTGTGTCCCTGAGTAGCCCAGACTGGAAGTCGAGTAAAGGTGAAACACCAGATACTCTGGAAAATTCTTTTAAAAAGAAAAAAAAAAGCCATAAAAGATTGAATCAAGGGGCGCCTGCATGGTTCATTCATTTAAGCATCTGCCTTGAGCTCAGGTCATGATCCCAGAGTCCTGAGATCGAGCCCCGCATTGGGATCCCTGTTCAGTGGGGAGCCTGTTTCTCCTTCTCCCCCTTGTACCCCTGCTCATGCTCTTTCTCTGTCAAATAAATAATATATAAAATCTTAAAAAAAAAAAAAGATTGAGTCAATGCTAATAGACAAGCTACGTGATGTATCGGGTGGCTGAGACGCTGTCAGCCTATGGAGCGCTCTTGAAGCAGGAGAGAGAGAAGCTGAGGTTTTCTATCTTTCTTTCTTCCTTTCCTTATTTTCTTTCTTTTCCAGCTTTCTTCCCTCGCTGTCTCATTGTAAGTGGAGCACTGTTAACTTGGTTTCCCCCGGCTTCTGTGTCTCTGGTCTTTGAGTCACAGAACAGGCCTGGGAAAAGGGGTGTCCCTATGTTGGAAAACTGTGAACTCACTTCTACAAACCTTGATTACCCATCAGAGCTCCTGTTGCCACCATGACTCAGCCCCAAGTCAGTGTTTTCACCAGCACTCCCAGCTTTGTTCCAAGAAGCTACTCCAAGTAGCTTCTCCTTACCTGCTGGTAATTGAATGCAGCCCTGTGTTCACTTTTCAGAGTGGTACGAAGTTGGGGGGCTGGGCGCCTGGGCCATGGGTGGGAGGGAATGCGCCCTGAGGAGCAGGAAGGCAGAGACAGCCAGCAGAGAGGTGATAGGGGACACAGGGTCAGGACAGGGCAGGTCACCTGGATGTTTGGCTTACCCCCAAAGATGTCACCTGCCTGAGACATTCCACAAAATGACATCCCACGGTTTTGGGGGTCACTTTGCACAGAACGTCCAGTTTTGTCTTGTTTTGTTCTTGAGATGGCACGTGGACCCGATCGTTGTTTCCAGGCTCTAGTCTGAGTAGAGCCTCTGCGGCCGATGACTTGGGCCAGTGTGGGTGGAACAGAAGGAGCATGCCTTTTGATCTTTATCCATCGCTCACACATCAGTGCCCTCATCCTACCCACGCGCTGCTGTTGTGCACATGTAACAAAACCAAGGTGTTTTTTTTTTCCTTGCAAAAATGAAAACAAGCAGAATGAGCATAGAATTTGAAGTTCTCCCATCCCATTATAGCTTCACAGAAACTGCAAGTAGACAGAAGTATTCTTATTTTTCCCTGGCTTAGGTCATGGATGCCAAAATTTGATTGGCATCATTTAAGCTAGATAAAACAATGGTACTGATAAGTTCAAATAAAATTTCTCAGCAAGGATCTCACCTGAGTAAGGCCTGAGTATTTGCACCCTGGGTTACTCAGACCGTAGTACTCTTGCTTGGCAATGGAGTCCTCATCTGTGCCTGGGTTTGGAAGGGTAAGGACACGAAATTCTACGTCCGTCATTCATTTTAATATCTCTCAGCCAAAATTGGATTGGCTATGAGGTCTTAGGAACTGCAGGTTTACCTTTCCATGATAGTCTCTTCTCTTCGAAACCTAAGAATATTCCTCAACAGAGAAGATAGGATTTGGATAAAGTAGGAAGCAGTGCTCTACAGACATCAGCTAGAATGGGCTTTCAAGAAAATACATTTGAACACTAAAAGATACATGGTCGAAGGTCCCATGGTTGGTCAGTCAGGGAGGCATCTGCCTGCAGCTTGGGTGGTGGTCTCAGGGTCCTGGGATGGAGCCCCTCTTTGGGCTCCCTGCTCAGCGGGGAGTCTGCTTCTCCGTCTCCCTCTGCCACTCCCCCTTCTCATACTCTCTGTTTCTCTCAAATAAATAATCTTAGAAAAGATACTTGGTGGAGAGTTAATAAATGAACAATAAGAGCATCTTTCCAAAGAGGAAGCTGACTCTTCTCAGGCTGGGTCACTTGTATTTTATTTCCATTTTTATCTCATTTCTTTCCTCCTCAAGTGCCCATCCTAGGACCTGCATCTAAGTAATCATTGACTCAAGAGGCGGCCCGGGTGCCCCTGTTATGTGTCCTGCTACAATGTGGACGGCCTGGCCCGTCCTGTCCTCCTGCTCTCCTGGGGCTCCTGCCATAAATAAGGAAGGGAATGAGTGAATGAATGAATGACAAGCCAATGTATTGATTTCACGGAGCTGCCATAACGAAGTACTACAGACTGGGTCACCTAACACAGAAACGTGGTCTCTTACAGTCTGGAGGCTGCGAGTGTGAGACCACGGCGTGGGCAGGCCTCCCCCCAACTGGTGACTCTAGGAGAGCTTTCCTTACCTGCTCTTGGCTTCTGCTCACGGCCAGTCATTCCGATTCCCTCGGCTCGTGGGGACATCCCTCCAGTGTCCACCTCCTTCCTATGGCTTTTCCCCTGAGCGTGTGTCTGTCCTCGTTTCCGTTTTCTCTGAAGAACCCTGGATGAATTCCCACTTGAATCCTGCATAACCTCATCGGAACTGCATCTGCATTGACCCTATTTGCATATGAGGCCACACGGGAAGTGCCGGGCTGGGGACTTCCATGTGTTTTGGGGGGAGACGGATTTCCCCTGCAGTCTGCATATAAGCACGCACACGTATGTGCCTACACTAACAGGAAGGCACGCTAAATACAGGACTCCTCGTACAGGACCAGAAGCACGGGATTCCCATTGGGAGAGGGGGTGGGGCTTGAAAAGCTCCACCTCCCGGAGGGGACCAGGAGCTCTGGCAGGTGGGGCTGGGGCTGGGAATGGCCCAGGAAGCTGTGTGTGGTGTGCAGTCGCCATGTAAATCCAGGGCTCTGCTCTCAGTACATTCTGCAGGCCCTTTGTTGGTGCCTGATTTCTATTGCAGTTTTCAAAGAAAAATCACTTTATCTTTGTCAAGTTTTTATGACTTGTAGTAATAATTTTTGAAGTATTATCCTTCTGTTCATGTTTTTATTAAAATTCTGGAAGGATCCTTCTGAAATCTGGAGGAATGCCAAATATGAGGGAAATAACAAATTTCTCGTTAACGTATTTAACACGAACACCTCCTGTGGTTGGCATGTTCAGAAGCAGGACAAAAGAGCAAACTGTGTCTAGTTTATTTTCTGCTTGTCCCCAGTGCCTTGCTGATTTCTCGCTCGGTCCTCTCTTTGGCAATTCCAGCCTTCAGTTCTCCACTTCTTCAAACGCCTTCCAATCTTAATCACGGATATCCCTGCATTTTCATTTCTTTCTTTCAATTCACACTCAACAATGAGTATTTGGGGCTTTTCTTTCCCTATTTCATAGAATTGCTACCTACTCTGTCTTTCCTAATTTACCCATTTTCATAGGCTATTTTCCTCAAAATTATATTAAAAAAAGATATATTCAAAATGGAGAATAGGTAATCAACAAGACAACGTATGCCACCATTTTTGCATATTTTAACTCCACTGATTGTGATTCAACAAATTAACTTTTTACATGATAAGAATAGCAGCAAAGATTCCAAGTGATGTGAATGTGGATAAAGTAAACTTTCTTTTCAAACCTGTATTTTAATGCAGTTTGAGACGTTTTACTGCCTTGAAATCTTTTTAAACCATAGCCTAGGTAAATCTCCAGTATTCTTTAGTAGATGGGAATAATGTGTTTTGATAAAATTTGGACAAGCTTGTCTTCAAATGATAGTAGTGATGTTTTAAAATAACATATGCTATAAACTGGTCTCAATGAGCTGACTTGTGAATATTAAAATATAAAAGTTACTCATATTTCATTTTGGAAAGTCTTAAATCTCACTGGGCATCATGGGCATGAATGTAACTACTAACCTGTGTATTTGTGCTTGCAAAAGTTATTAGAATAGAAGAAATGACATTTCTTCATTATGTTTGTTCAATTTGCAGTGAAATCTTTATTTAGTCGAGAATCTTATTAGAGTTGGTTTCTTCCCATTTTTGTCACCGACAAGAATATTGGTTTTAGAGACATGCTGTGGTTTCCCCTCCTGGACGCCGTTCTCTGATGTCCTCTGCTCTCTCTGACTATCTGTTCTCGGAATCTCCATTTGGAAGCCTCGACGGATGGTGCAGGACCCAGGAATGTTCTTCACTTGACTTTCTGCCCACATGGGCTCTGGTCTTTGCTGCTCTTCTGTTTTGTCTGTAGATGCTTAGAGGGTTGGCACACTCCCCTGAAGGGGATGAACAGGACCAAGTGGGTCTTTTTAACACCAAAGTAATTGTTAACAATCAAGTCAGTGTTTGCTACCTGACATTTGCTTTTCTAGGTCATCACCCTTCTACCTGAGATGAGATGGGGTTGTAAACACACATAAAACTTGTACTAGCCTGGGATGTCATTCCGTGGGTCCACCTTAGCTCAGTAAACACAATCTTTGTGAAATAGTGAATTCTATTTATATTAATATTTAACAGGATATTCACTGATCTTGGAAGGTATTCGTAGCAGGTAACAACACCCTAACAGAGTAACGGCTGTCCTTAGGGGAATAATTAGTAGAGAACACACACACACACACACACACACACACTCCCTCACACTCCCTCTCTCTCTCTAAAGAGTTCTTGGTTAACAATTATTTGTAAAAGGAAATTTAAACTCTTTTTATCCATAATATCTTTGCACATCAGATGAAGGTATATAATTATTATTACCTTGGGCCAAGAAATATTGTTGCCCTTAAAAAAATCTACAATCTTCTTATGGTACCAGACCAGCTTCTTCCTTAAAATGGGTGGTTCAGCACAACTCCATAAACAAATGTATTAACCTCAGGACTAAAATATTTGATATCGATCTTTTTCTTTTGGCCTTTATTCTGACACAACTTTGGTCTTCAGATCAGAGTCGTGTGTTGAGCCTTAACTAGACCCAAATCAATTTTTATTAAGAATCTTCACTGTCTGTCACATTTTCTTCTATCTAATTGATAGCATAGGCCCGTGTTATATGAAAAGTGTATTCTTCAAGCATGTTCTCAATAGCAAAGAATGAGTTAGTGGCAGGAATTGGGCCAAATCACTGTGTCGTCTTGAATAAGGATTCACAATTCCATGAAAAAAAGGTTCCAGATGTACCCGAAAGGCACATACGTTCTTCAGCAGTGTTTGTGGGCCTGCTGTGCTATCTTATTCTCAAAATCTTGTTACCTTTCAACTATCTTTTGCTTTTGGTCAAAGGTAATTCCAAAAGCAATACAGTGCTCAGTGGGTGTAAGTAAATGAAATATTTAATTAATCTATTAAGTTATTTTTTTTCTCTTCTAATAATAAAATTGAAGCAAATTGTAGGATGGCCGCTATTACAATTATCAGATTTAGGTGAAAAAGAAGGGACTCCTTCATATTGCCACATATACATGCAAACCAACATTTTGCACGGCTCGGACTTTATCCACTGCTACATTGCAACTACATCTCAATAGAAAAGTATGTTACCTTGTTATATACTGAGGCATCTAAGCTCAATTTTATTTGCACTGGGAAATGAAACTCGAGCTCACCTTTCTGTGGTCTGCTCCCTTCCAGAATGTCGTGTAGCTGGAATCATCCATACTCGCTTCCTTCACTTAGCAAAACACATCTAAGATCCTTCCTTTTCTTTCTGTGCTGTGATCCCTTACTTCTTGTTGGAGCTGAAGGGTATTCCCCTATAGAGAAATACATTGTTTGTTGACCTGTTCACCTATTATTAAAGGACATCTTGGTTGCTTACAAGTTTGGGCAATCATGGATAAGGCACCTATAAATATTTTGTTCAGATTTTATGTGAACATAAGTTTTTTAACTGACTTGGGTAAATACATAGGAATGATTTGCTGGATTATATAGTCTGATTTTGTTTCACTTTGTAAGGAACTGTCAAATGGTCTTCCGAAGTAACCGCGTGATTTGCGTTCCCAGCATCAGTGAGTGAGAGTGCCTATGGCCGCTCATCCTCACCAGCATTTGGTGTTCTGACTTTTCTGGATTTTCACCATGCTACTAGATAGGTAGCAGCTTCTCACGCCCTAATGACACAGGAGGCAGAGCGTCTTCTCATCAGCTTATTTGCCATCTGGGTACCTTCTTTGGCGAGGGGTCATGAAGGTCTTCTGCCCACTTTTTGTTAAATACTGTTATGTCCTGACAAAGCATTTTCCGGGAGACGAGCCATGAACTTTTAGAACAGAGAGGTGAGATTGCCAAGAGAGTTCATGGGACATCATCTGTGGTTATCTGATGGACCTGTCACTGGCACTTTGGCTGGTCTTACCACAGAGAGGACACAAGAGGACTTTTACTGTACATTTAAAACTGACAGTTGTAAAAAGTGCTGCTGAGAAAAGTCAGGGCAGGTGTATTTAGAATTGTCCCCTTCCAGATAAAGCCACGCTCTTTGATGCATCAGCTGTGGACTCTTACAATCCTCCCTGGACTGCCTCTCCAGGCTCATCTCTAAGCACCTCCTCACCCGAAGCCTCGGCGTCCCTGTGCGGAGCTGCGGCAGGTCCCTGCAGGCTCCCAGCATCCTCTCCTACCATCCGTCTGCCCCAAGCCTGCTACCCAGCTGCTGCCAGTCCCAACCAGCTCTGGAGCTTCTTCCTTGGGAAATCTTCCTTAACCCCTCTTGCGATATGTTATGGTTGTGCCAGCCATTCATGTATATTAAATTATTTGCTACAACACTATAAAAGAGGGAATAATGTGTTGTTGTTTCCAATTCCATCTTAGAGGAAATGGAAACTCAGGGAATTGAATTCGTATTCCCAGCATCCTTCAGCTGGTTAGTGACAGAGTCAGGGTTCCTCCCACAGGAGTCCTGCACCAGAGGCTCTGTTCTCTGCAATGTCATGCCCCATCTGAAGTGGAGTTTCTCCTGTTTGCTTCTTGGTTACATTCACACCAATGAGTGCATGTGTCAAACAGGCGTAGTTCCCACTTGATTTGAAGCATTATTTGTTTCCTGCCATTATCTGCGATCTCCTTTAAGAGAAGAATTATGAGCAGAGTTATGCATGTCATATCCTCACCTCCTACAACACAGAACATCTAGTTCGCAGAACATAACAGTGTTTAAAATGTGACTGATGAATATATAATCTAAAATTATTAAAAGGAATTATTAGTTTGCAATACAAAAAATAAAATTAAAAGTTCAATCCAGTAAGAGTTTGGACTGGTTGGCAATGCACATTTTATTCCTTAGACACTAAGCTAGAGGGGCGCCTGGGTGGCTCAGTGGGTTAAAGCCTCTGCCTTCGGCTCAGGTCATGATCCCAGGGTCCTGGACTCAAGCCCTGCATGGGGCTCTCTGCTCAGCGGGGAGCCTGCTTCCTCCTCTCTCTGTCTCTGCCTGCCTCTCTGCCTACTTGTGATCTCTGTCTGTCAAATAAATAAATAAAATCTTAAAAAAAAAAAAGAAAGAAAGAAAGAAAGAAACTAAGCTAGAGAACAGGAAGGGATGGCCCAGTGCTCATGGAGATATGGCAACATGGGATTGTCGTGGGAAGAAAGGTTTGGAAGTTTGAGGCAAAAGCAATCTGCATTAGTTTACTGTTGCTACTTAACAACTGATGACTAACAGAACCTTTTAAATTACCCACAGTCTCCACGGGTCAGGCATCTGGGCACAGCTTAGCTGGGTCTTCTGCTCAGAGCCTCCCAAGGCATCAGTCAAGGTGTTAGCTGGGCTGTGGTCTCATGTGAGGCTCAGCTAAAGATCAACTTTTTTTGGCAGAATTAAATTCCTTTCAGTCATAGGGCTTCATGGTTTTTGTTGGCGATCAGCCCTCAAGTCTTGCCAACTGGGAGTCCCAGCAGAGGCAGCCCACTCTGCTGGGCTCCACCAAAGCTAGCACAGGTGCATGACGGCGGGAGGGCCGCAGTCTTAGTGCACACCCACTCACCTGGATTGTGATCTGTAGATTCAGTGCAAGTCACAAGTCGAGCTCATGCCCATAGTAAAAGGAAAGGTGCAGATCCCAGGTGGTGGGGCCAAGAAGGGCAGTTTTGTCTGTCCACTCTATAATTATTGAGAATAATTCTCAAGACAATTGCCTCAACATTTTCTCTCTTGTTGTCAGGGTAGATGATGCTCCTGCTTAATGTTTTTCTAGCAAATGAAAGTTTTGAGCATCATTTTGGAAAATGATATAACTTTTTTGATGGAGATGAATGCCACATACACACAGATATGTATAAGCAAACACCAAATACACACACACAAACAAACAAAAAAGGAATTTTTCCTTATAAATTCAATTTTGGGGGGTATTTTTCTAGGCCTCCTGCAGCTACATTCTTGTTCTTCTAAACATGAGGGCTCCCTGGGTAGAAAAGAATTTAGAACGTTAAATAATTATTTGAGGCATGTAAATTCTATGTGAAGTATTTGTATTATTTTATCATAGGGATAAATGATCTGGGATACCTTTGTGGAAAGGAAGTTGCAGAGAGAAAATATGTAAACATAATATAGCCTTGCTTATATAGAAGAGGCATGCTATTGATGATTTCTTAGGTCCAATTTTATTTTATTTTATTTTTTCTCCAGCTTCATTGAGGTATACTTGACAAGTAAAAACTGTATTTACTTAAGTATGTTTATATATTTTGGTATATGCGTGCATTGCAAAATGTGTAGCACAATCAACTTAAGTAACAAATCTGTCCCATTGCATAGTCACTTATTTTTACTTATTTACTTTGTGGTGGGATCAAGTCTCTTAGCAAATCTCGAGAACACAACACAGTATCATTGACTATGGCATCATCCATCCTGCCATGGACATTTCTACCGGTTGGCCAAGGCCTTCCTGTTTCCCCACCTCCCGGTCCCAGGCGAGCACCTTCCACCCTCTACTTCTTCAGGTGGAGTATTTCGGTTTCTACCTGCAGGGGGATGGGGTTATGCAGGGAGAGTCTCTGTGTGTCTGCTTTGTTGCATTTACTGTAATGTCATCCAGGGTCATCCAAGCTGTCACCAATGGCAAAGTCCTTTTGGTGCTGGGACACTGAGAGGGTCTCAGGGACCAACGCTTTCCATCCCAGTGTGATTATGTAGCTCTTTGGTTTCTATTTTTAGAGGATAAAAGGAGCCATTTTGCCGCTCTTTGGCATGTGTTACAGAATAGTAACCAAAGTATCAAATCTGCAGATACATTGTCTGTGTTCAATTTCTGGCTTCCCCCTGGTTTTTTTTTTTGTTTGTTTTTTTGTTTTTTTGTTTTTTGCGTGAATTTGGACAAGTCACCTAACATCTGCTTTATGTAAAATTGGGACAATAATATTCCCCACAGGATTATGGTGAAGACTGAATGAGTTTCCATTTATAAAGTGTTTGGACAGTATTTAATGTATTTTAAGCACTATACAAATACTAATTTGTGGGTTGTATTAAGAAAACGCCTTCAACAAGGTACTGAAATCCTCAGGGCCTCCTAATTTTCATTTTATTTTCTTTCTACTTAGATCATCCCAACATTCAGGATACATGGAAAGAAAGGTACACTTAGCTTTGCTATCTCTATCTTGCATAAGTTAATTAATTTTTTGTAAGTACATTGAGGACATGAAATCTTTTTAGGTAATTAAAGCAGTTAAATCAAGTATAGTTATTTTTATAGCCTCTGAACAGGTACTTTTGGAACATTTTGGAATTGATATAATTACCAAAAAGTCGTTTTTAAAACAAATCAGGATTTTTACCTTATTTTTGCTTTAATTTGGAAAATACTCATCTTCTTACACATTGTTAAAATAGTTCCTTACATGATCTTCCTTGAGGCTAAAATGACAAAAATAAAGGCATCTTCAACTTAATTAGAAAAGGAAATATATGAAAATTGCCTTCCATTGTGTTTCCCATGGCCTCAGCACCTCGCAGAGACGGTATTGAAAGCGAAGTCCCGGGCACTGTCGGCTGCGGACCCTCTGTGTCAGTAACAGTTAGGGCTCTGCCTCCCAGACAGGCTTTAATGGAATGATAATTTCCTCTTCTGCAGTTCGGTCTTAAATGCAGTGTCATAAACTCAATGTGTCATTAATAACAACACGCAGGTGAGACTTGCACTCACGTCGTTTCATTAAACCGGAGAAGGTTTTCAGGATCATTGATCTCTTCGGTTCTTTGTACCGGGGGATTTTGCTTTTCTTCCACAAGTGACATTTTCCTTTCACCTCTCACTTTGTATCTCATTTTTCTTAATCTCACAGAGTCTAAGCCGCAGGCTCCTGGGCTCTGTCTACTTCAGGAGGTTTAGATCACTCAGTTGTATTTGTACTGAGAGAGTCCTGGAAGGAATAACCGATTATGTGTTGATGAGCTTTTATCATGCTTGCTTCGAAACAGATTTTAATAGTGAACATGTGTAAAAATGTAAGATCATAATTATTTTTAAGAATCTAAATCATTATGAAAGAAGAAAACTTTGAAAATCTAAGATAGGATATAATTATACCATGATGGTCTATAATTATCTTTTTATGATTTCTGGAAATAAAAGTGAAAGGGGGCTATATGCACCTATAACACACCCAGCATAATTATAACAAGTGACTGTTCTTTTTTAATGGGGAAAAAGATCTCCATGTGTCCATTGTTTGTGTGCAAATGTGTGTATGAGAGAGAAATACAATTTTAATACTTACATATCATTATTATTTCTCACCCAAATCTGGGTTGCTAGAAACAAATAATGGCTATTTCATATGAAGGAATTTATAAGCAGATCTTCTAATGTCTAATAGCAGCAAGACAAATTCTGTGACCATTAAAAAAAAACAAAACAAACAAACAAAAAAACAACTTGGGAAAAAAGTTTCTGCCAGGCAGAAAGTCAATTTCCTACTGTCTGGTCAGAGAGGAATGTCACTGTGATGAGGGTTTGGACATCTGTATCTGTATTTTGCCACATTCCAGACTTCACTTTTTTCTTTTATGACCAGCAGAAGTGTGAGTCTATGTACGTGTGTAAAGGCATCCACCCCTCCAGCAACTGGAAAAATTAAGCCATCGAACGTCTCGGGATTGGGACTGTGTCTTATGTTTTAAACTGCTAATTATCACATTGATTTTCATCCGCCTAATTAATCTGGGCTGCGCTGTAGCATAGAAGGTCAATCCTGGAAGTATAAAACAAGACAAATTTTCCAGTTTAACCATCCAAGGAGAGGAGAGGCAGGAGAAAGCTTATAAGAATATTAAATTCTATTAACTGACTATTGATGTTAGAATTAGGAATTGAACCAGGGTTTCAGCGCAGCCAGGGAACACGTCTAGAGTATCGTGCTCATCTTCCCTAATGTCCTGAGTGTGACAGTCCATGCCTCAGGCTTCACAGATAGGACAGCTCTTTCATTTGGGGCAAACTCACATGAGAAATTAAAATGAGGACAGACTGAGAAGCTCGGTTGGAAAAAATATCGACTGGAATAAATCGAGTTCATTTCTTTTTTTTTTTTTTTTAAAGATTTTATTTATTTATTTGACAGAGATCACAAGTAGGCAGAGAGGCAGGCAGAGAGAGGCGGGGAAGCAGGCTCCCTGCTGAGCAGAGAGCACGATGCGGGGCTCGATCCCAGGACCCCAGGATCATGACCCAAGCCTAAGGCAGAGGCTTTAACCCACTGAGCCACCCAGGCGCCCCAATTGAGTTCATTTCTAAATCGTGGTGGCGTCTCAGTTCGTAGGAGAACGTCCACGCAGACTTCAGAGTGGCCGTGTCCTGTTCTTCCACGGGCAGTTCAGGGGGCTGTGGGGATCCTCTTCTCAGAGTGGTGTGGTCGGATCCCAGTGGTCAAGAGCTTTCAAGGAAGCGGTGTCTTCTATAGACCAGAAGAAAACAAAAGGAAAATTGCTCAGTCCGTGTCTAAAACCTATTTAGAAAAAACCCCCATATGGGCCATCTCTCTGTATAGAAATGAGTAGAAAAAGGAGAAAAAAGAACTCATGCAATCTGGGGATGCTTCGACCATCTGCGTAGCCCAGAGCTGCCGAAGGAAGGTATGATGTCATCTTCCCCTCTAGTGCCTGCCACAGCTGCCGGTTAGACGCTCACTCTCCGTGAGTGCCTAAGTGCCCAGGGAGTCCTTTGTGTGGTAGTGCTCCCAAGGCAGGACGTTGTGAGAAGGGTTTCCACAACTGGCTGAGAAACCCTTTATTCTGTTTTGTGCCTCTGCCAAATCACCCCATGTGCAAAGAGAAAGGAAGGAAACCCCACTCTTCCTCTTCCTCTAGATTATACATGTAACCATAGACTCTTCTGGAAGGAATATGTTCGTTTTATTGTAAGTAATCACCACCTCCCTGTTTTTCTTTTTTTTCACCCAATATTACTTTTTTATAATGTCACAGCATTTAGGCAGAAAACCTAACAGGATAGAGGAAGCAAAAACAAAACAAAACAAAATAAAACACCCACCCTTTTTTTCTAATAGAAAGGTTTTTCCATGGAAGTATGGAAAATAATCATACAAAAAGCAGTGATTCTTTCAAGTGACCTTAGCCACAGCCTGCTCTGGGTGTCAGTGATGGTGTCTGCAAATCCTCCCAGCCCTCCTGGACTTCATTTTCCAGTTGAACGGAAACACTTTCATTCCTGGACTGACGCTAAGGCAACACTTGACAAGCAAGGAAAATGTACGATGTAACCCAGTGACTTGAACTTGAGTGTGTCCTAGGGCGACAGCTAGAAAGAGGCACCCCTCGTAAACTGTAGGGCATTTAATGAGAAACAAAACAAGACTAAACCTCAGAACACAGCTCAGTAAGTCACGATTCTTTGTTTGAATACACAGATCACTTCAGTTCCCTTTCTATTTATTCACAGTATTATAACATGCCCAGACAATATGTTTGACATTTTTCTTAAGTTATTAGGAGTGCTCACAAGCCACACGATGATATTATTGAAAAATTAAATGATAGAGCAGTTATCCATTATTACTATTTTCCATGATTATCTCCTGGAACTTTCTGAACCTTTCTCTCTCTTTCTCCATGACAACGAAATCAGCTTGTTTTCATATAAAAATGTATTAAATGTGTCCCTTGGCTCATTAATCATTTTTCTTTTTTTCGAATTAGTCTTCACCCATGCTTCTCTTGAAAATGCATCAACAACCTGATTTCAATATTCATGAAAGAAAACCATCAGTTTTCCTATCTTTGTGGCATATATGCTCATAATCATAGTTTCTTGCGTTGGCATTTTATTGACTAGAATTGTGTTATCTTAAATAATAAGCATTTTAAAATAGCAATTAATTGGTTTTATCTTTTCACGTAGTGAACTTTAGAAAATAAAGCAGTGTTAATTGGAATAATGTATTTACTGGGAAAATATTTCCCTACCTAACTCAATTATTAGTTTCACTATTATTGAGTGCCTGGCTAGCTCAGTTGGATAGAGCATCAAATTTTTACGTATTATTTTTGCTATGATTTATTATACTGTTATGTTATTATATTATTATACTATCATAATAAGTTATTTCGCTATTAAAACTTACTAAAATATTATTTGGAAAATATTATGTGCACGGTTGATACTGTCACCCATTTGATGAAAGTTTAAAAAAAATCTGGTAAGCTAGAGTTAGACCGTGGCTAGCTTCACATCAGACTACTGCCATGCTCAGGAGCAAATCTGCCCATGGGGTGATCTTTCAAGATAATTCGTGAATCTCTGGAAAAAACCTATCCTGGTGAAGGTAGCATTGCATACAGACTAAGAGTATAGATTCTAGAACCTACATCGTTTTGGCAATTCCAGACCGTGGGCCACATTGTGCAGATCTTTTTGTGGCATAATTTCCTCACTTCTAAAATGGGGGTAATGAGGCTTGTTCAAAGTTATGTTAGTGAATCCTGCCAGGTGTTTAGAACAGTGCCCGGCATAGTGTGGGCACAGTGGTTAGTGCACATGAAGTGAAGCCGAAAGAGAGAGTCTGGGACATGGAAAGCCACCTAGATCTACTAATACTTGAATCGCAACATTTGCAAGCCCTGTAGTCCTCGATACTTATCTGCCTTCCCGTCTTCACGTAAAGCTTATTTGCAAGTATTAGATGAGATCACACATGAAAAGTTTTAGCGTAGTGCTTTGCCAGATAAAGAGGCTAATTCCTCTCTTTCTTTAGAAGAGCTAATGGTTAAGATACTTGATCAAAACTAACATGTCATCTAACCCCAAATACATCATTATTTTACCACCCTCAGGAAAGGAAAAAAAAACGCCAATTAAATTATGACCCCTTGTATTCTTATCATTGAGACTTTTCATTTCTATATGTTGAGATTATCTTTTAGGTTCATGAAGCTAGACTTTAATGTATTGGTCTTGGTGCCTGTGAAAATGAAAAAAGTGTTGCTCCCATAGGGCTGGCACAGATGGGAAAATGCCCACAGACACATACAAATCTAAATTGGACTTTGTTTTTCTAACCCCCTACCTCTACTGCTAAGAAGGTAGGAATAGATAAACATGAGTGACAGCAGTCTGAAATCGGTACTTGTAATTGTCTCATGTGTGTGTCTCTGATGTTTATGGAAGCTCATTATAACATTATAAATAAGGCTGAAGTGGAAATGATTTCTTATTTAGGAGATACATATATATTCCTAGTCTGTTTGGGCTGCTTTCATACAATGCCGTAACCTGGGTGGTCTATAAACAACAGAAATTTATTTTTCACATTTACAGAGGCTGGGAAGTCAGGATCAAAGTGTTCATAGTTGCGGTGTCTGGTGAAGGCTTCCTGGTTCATGGATGATGTCTTCTCACGGTGCCTTCATGTGGTCAAGGGTGAGGACATGTGGTCTCCTTTATAATGGCACTAATCCCATCATGACCTCCTCACCTCCCGGAGACCCATGTCCTGACACCATCCCTTCGTGGGTGAGGTTTCAGCTCATGAATGTTGGGGAGGACACACAGTTCACCCATAGCGTGTATCTGTGTGCGCGGGTGTGTATGTGTAGTCACTACTTGGGGTAAAGGAGAAATAGAAAAAAAGTAATGTGTTTTAGTGGCTCCTGGTGGCTCAGTCCCTTAAGCATGTGCCTTGGGCTCAGGTCATGATCCTGATGTCCTGGGAATTCAGCCCCGCATCGGGCTCCCCGGTCCGAAGAGAAGCTGCTTCTCCCGCTCCCTGTACGTCTCCCCCGCTTGTGCTCGCGTGTGTGCACTCTCTCTCTCTGTCAGATAAATAAGATCTTAAAATAATGTGTTTTAGTCTAAAAGTTTTTACAAGTAAATGCAAGAAAAAAAAATCACCTGAAAATCCAGTTTAAATGCAGATTTCTGGGCCCAGTCCCTAAGAAGACCCTAACTCAGACACAGGGGTTGGTCCTCAAAACCTAGATCAACAACAAGCGACCTCGGTTGTAGTGACGAGAGTGTGAGAGGACCCGTGAGTTTCAACCAACCTTAAGAAACCCGCTTACTGTTGCTTGGTTGGTGGGCCTTTTCCTTAACACCTAATGCATTTTTTTTTGAAATCTCAAAAAAAATGTTGATTCTATGTCAGGCTTTTCCCCCCAAAATGGATACTTACCTGTGCAGAGACCTCCCAGGCAGGTAGTGACGACAAGTGTGTTTGGGACAAGCACACATAGGTTTGTCTCTGCCACAGTCTGGGTTATATAGTCTGCGTTTTATGGTGCAAAGCTACCCCAACCCGCCTGCATGTGTGACCCGCTTCCATCTGGAGCATCAGGGGACATGGAGGAGACAAGTTTCCACCCGGGCCGAGTGTCTAGATGTTGGGTAAATCTCCAGGAGGCCCCGGTTCCTTATCAGAGTGAAGGTTATGCTCACAATATACTTGAAATAAGGATGTCGCGGTGCCTTACAAACTTCAATTAAGACTCAAATATTCTAGTGAGGAAAGTAATTTTCTCAGCGAACAGGTGAACCAGTCTCTCCAAGGGGCAGAGACAAAGAAGTTAAGTGATTTGTGCAAATTCATTCTGGGGGTTAGTGGTGCGCCTGCACAAGACGGAGGAGTCCTGCTTCTCCTTGTGGCATCATTTCCTCCTGGCATTCTTCACGAGAGCAAAGCACTCCCTCTTGGGGTGCTGGGCAAGTCAGAGATCCCCAGGGAACTAGCAGCTATACAGGTGTCTGCTCCTTTCCCTTCTCGACCTGAAGAGAGGGAAACCTCAAGTAGAAGGCATGGGGCATCTGTAATGTCTGATTTCTCTACGTTTTGGGATTTTATTCATCTAGCTCTTCAACAAAGGAACTTGGGGGAATTTACAGATGTTTGTTATCACTTGTCTTTGTGTTTCTTTTACTGTTACTATTTGTGAGATGCTCTATTACTATTGTTTATGGATTTTGTTCATGTTTTCAAAATGGGAAGTGTTGTATTGCCGTAGTAGGTCCTTCCTCTTCCTGTAGTGAGATTAAGAGCAAACCGAGTCTTCTCATAAACTCAGACTTGAGGCCCACTCTTAAGTGATCCCTGTTACTATTGTATACAACTCACATTTCCTGGAGAGATTATGTATTCATATAACCCAAGGTGAGAAGTCACTTGTAAGAGAAGAGAGGGTCAGTCCCCTGAAGGGTTTTCCTCTGGAGTACCTGCGTCCCTAACGTGGGCCTCCCTTTGCTCTGTAGGATGGCAGCCCAGAGCAGGAAGCCTCTCCTGGAGTATCAGTAGCCTGTCCTCCTTAAAGGGGTCTGACACTGCCGAATTCACAGGACGATTTGGCTTAAGTACACCCAAGAATTTAAGTGAAAGTTCTGGATCAGTGTTTGATGCTTTGTATCTATGTGGGTAAAGAAAAAAAAAAAGCACTTAAAAAAAAAATCTGACATTAGTTGCAATTTCTCCACAGAAGACCCTTAAAAGCATTTATATTAAAAAGAAAAGACTTTTACTAAATGGGATATAGATAGTGGCCATATTTGACTTGGAAAATCAGTTTGAAAAGCAGCAGCCCAAATTTTTAGGGAAAAAAAATACATTCTTTGTATAGTGGAAGTCACATGTGTAATGAATAAGGAAGGAAGGCATGTGGAAGATTTGGGGAATCCATTCCCATCTTTATTATTTCGATAGTATGCAGTGTTGCACTAAATATACTAATTTGGGCGGGGTTTTTGTTTTGTTTTGTTTTGTTTTGTTCTGGTGGCTTTTGAATGGTTTCCCTGCTGAGCTACTACCCGGAAGGTTTAGAGCTACTTGGTTTCGCGACTGGACACAGGGAGCAAAGTGCAGTGCTGTGGTTGTAGCAAACTCCTTTTTTGTGTTTACCAAAAACAAAACAAACACGAGCAAGCAGAACCTTGGTTTATTAATGAGGCAATACGTCGGTAATGCTGATCTATAATTCCAAGGGCATCCTTCCAGGGCTCCGAATTCAATGCAGGGTCATGGCTTCATTATCACTGGGTCACTTCATCAATCCCCAAAGCCTCGAGATGTTCCAGAATCCTGCATTTTCGCTCCACCAGAAAAAGAATTTTACTCTCTCCTTCTTATTTCTTCGAAGATTTCAGAATCTGGATGACATCCCTGGAGTGTCTGCCATACCCCATGGGTTTCACATACACTAAGTTCCCCAACCTCCCGAGGAAGCCCTGGGTGGGGACTGTCCCCATGCGCGTGGTGAATGGTCAGAGGCTGAGGACGGGTAAGCCACAGTCCTAACTGCGGAGACTGAGGGGGTTTGCGTCTGCCCTTCCAAGTCTGGGCATGTTTTCAAATGACTGCCTGGGATGTCAAAGCCAGGAAGTGTATCCACGTTCTCCTCCAAAGACTGTCTAGATATTTTCAGTGACATTAGCATCTGTGAAGTTGTCCTTGGGGGCGTGGCTGTTAGCGAAGGAAAAGGGCAGGTGCGTTTTGTGGCTGTTAGCAGAGGAAGAGGGGGAGCTGCTCCTCAGCATGCCGGAGCGTCGCATAAAACACGCTCCTTTCCGGAGTTACGGGGTCGCCCCGAGGCAGCACAGAGCACTCTGCCGATCGCATTTTCATGCCTTTATTGGTGATGCTACTCGTGGTCGTCGCCATTGGGAAACAGGGGGCAGTCCGTCCAGTCTTATCTGTGCTTTATGCATGGGACTGTTTTAGGGTGTTTGAAAGGGACATTCTCGTGCAGAAATTAACTGGTTGGATTTTTCATCAAAAGGATTTTGTCACTTACAAATGTACGTTGTTTACGTTCGTAGTGCAGTTCAATGTTGTCAACTTAATGTTTCAAATCTTACTCTTTCTCACAACTTAGAAGATGTCAGAATAGATTACACCATCTAGGGAGACACTTCGTGTTGACTTGAGTTACTTATTACTATTTTAACTTTAGGAGTAGATCAGGAAAGGAGCTTTTCTAAAGGAGCGTTTTGGTATTAAAGTGAAGGATTTGGTGAGGGGAAGGACGTAAAAAGAGAAGAAGGAAAGGAAGAGACTCTCTCACTGGTGCTGCTGTATTGTAGGGACCAGGCTTGGGAGGAGGAACCCCCGTGGGAGTAGGTTTTTGGCCCCACAGCATTTGTTAAAATCAGTTTTGCTGTGGTGTGTGACATGGGGGCGATGGGCTGAACGGTGATAGAATTCAGTGCATATACTTCACAGGAACCCTGAGCCCAGGCGGAGACACCCCCACTTGGCGCTTGTGCAGAGGATGGAGCAGGGGCTCCTACTCACGGGTCCCCATAGTGGCAGGACTTGGTCAGCGGCTGGCCTAGTTGCAGACCCCTGCCCTCCCCTGCTGGGTCTCCCACCTTCGCTCTGCTGGGGTTAAGCTCCGGATCCTGCCTTCACTGCTCCCACCCACCGGCACACAAGCCCCTGCAAACTCTCAGCTGCTTTAAGGCCAAATTGGGACCCAGGGCTGCTTTTGCACTGAAAAATATTTTGTCTCTTTTCTCACCTTGTAGCTTTGATGACATCTAATGTGTTCATAAGAATTGCTATCATGGGGCTGCCTGGGTGGCTCGGTCGGTTGCGCATCCAACTCTCGGTTTTGGGTCAGGTCATAATCTTGGGTCATGGGATTGAGCCCCATATTGGCCCCATGCTCAGCACCAAGTCTAGTTAGGAGTCTCTCTTTCTTTTCCCTCTGCCCCTCCCCTCCGACTTGCTTTCTCTCTCTCTCTCTCTCTCTCTCAAATAAATACAAATTAAAAAAAAAAAAAGAAAGCATATATTCTGATAAGAAACATGCAGACTGCTCTGTAAGTAGAATTTAAAAAAAATAATTGCTATCATAGCCTTTATGGTACAGCATGGAATTAGGGCATTGGAATGAAAAAGTTTATTGTATATGCATATGTGTGTGCATACATATAAGAAATATAGGATATGTGTCAAGAATATTCTAGTATTGTGGCCTCTGGGTGGCTCAGTCGGTTAGGCATGTGCCTTCGGCTCAGGTCACGATCCCCAGGTCCGGAGTTCAAGTCCCGCGTGGGGCTCCCTGCTCAGTGGATCCTGAGGGCAGAGCCCAAGTGACTGGGATCAGTGTCCCTATTAGCGAGACCCCAGAGAGCTGGCTCAGCTCTTCCACCACCTGTGGTTACGGTGTCAGTGAGGAAAAGGGCTCTTACCCAACGTCAAATTGGCTGGTGCATTGATCTTGGACTTCATCATCCAGAGCTGTGAGGAGTAAATTTGTGTGGCTTATAAGCCACTCAGGCTATGGTGTTTTGTCACAGATGCCTGAGGACACTAAACCAGATATAGGTCGAGACGTGGGGTGGACGCAGGTGTAGCTGTACATCAGCCTTGGCTAACATAGCAAACGTAAGCGGTACTCCATAAACACCGGGGAGAGAAAGAGGGAGGGGACCAGGGAAACATGGACAAGTCCCTTTGTTACAGTTTATTTCAGAAAAAAAAAAAAAAATAGGTGAATAGGCCGGCCTGGGTTGGGCTGGCTCTCCGTGGCAGCGGGGATCCCATGCAATCCGTGTGGATCGGGGCCGTCGGAGCGCCCGTATTCATGCTACCCCGGAGCTCCCGAGGTCTCTAGATGAGTCACAGATAGGCTTAGAGGTGCCTAAGGGACCTTTCGGTGGATGTGAAAGCATCAATTTATTGAAACGAAAAGTGTGATTGGTACAAGAAGGGCTTTATTTGAACCCTGTGTTGTCACTGAGATTGATAGACGGCGTGGAATTTTACGGTCTTTGGTCCAGAGACGGAAGAATGAGAGGCTTCATGTTTACACCGTCAGAGAGTTCGTTCCAGTCTGTCTAGGCTGCTGGACCACGATGCCACAGACTGGGACGCTTGGGAACGACTCACATGTTTGTCTCACGGCTCTCGAGGCTGGAAAGATCCACGATCAAGGCGCGGGCAGATGCGGTGTGTGGGGCACGTCTGCTTCCTGGTCCGAAGCCGGGCTTCTCGCGGTGTCCCCGCATGGTGGGGGAGACGGAGCTCTGTGCTGTGTCTGTCATGGGCCACTGAGCCCTTTCACGTGGGGTCCTCCCAGTCACCTAATCACGTCCCGGAGGCCTCACGTCTTCATGCCCTCACTTGGATGGGGGCGGGTAGGATTCAACGTACAGACTTGGGGGTCACCGATATCGCTAGCACAGCGGGATTCATGCTATTTCTGCTCAGTGAGAGTTAATTGACCCCCTGAAGT
This sequence comes from Enhydra lutris kenyoni, assembly GCF_002288905.1. Classification (NCBI taxonomy): domain Eukaryota; kingdom Metazoa; phylum Chordata; class Mammalia; order Carnivora; family Mustelidae; genus Enhydra; species Enhydra lutris. The sequence continues at coordinate 4,189,805 of NW_019154095.1, read as the reverse complement.
GAGTGAGTGGCTAAAGAATCATAATCTGATACATAGTAACCAAATACGTGGGCGCCTTCCTCACAGTTGTCACAGGAAGTACGGGACTCTAGTGAATTTTGGACAAAAAGGTTTTACACAAATCTCTAGTTAGGTAAAGGCTGTTTGACTCTACCCTTTGGGGACACACCTCTGTGCCTCTCCAAGTGCCGAGGAAACTGCTTCCTGAACTGCCCAGCCTCTTTCCGAGGAGAGAGATCACTCCACATAGGACCTTCAGGTATTGCGGTGGATAATGAGGGTCACCGACCCCCTCCTAGGAGCTCCGGGTCGTTCATACAGTGCTGTTTTAATTATAGTTAATTATAAATACTCAAAAATATCTGTTATGATATTAATATGATATGATACCGGTTAAAGAGAACCAAAGCGAGAGAGTAAGCAGAGCGGTAAAAAGGGGTTTTCTTCAGGAACTACTGCAGCAGACGGAGAGACAGACAGGGCTCCGTCCTGAGCGCAGCAAGGCCGAGCCGGGGCTCGGGCCCAGGAGCAGGTGAGGCCGTGGATGGACTATTACCAAGAGGAGAAATCGGGGGTAAGGGAGGGGGGCTGGCTCGTCGAATTTGGCAGAATTCTTGCCGAAGGCAGGCCAGGTAATGAGATATCGGCGGGGGCTGGGGGGGGGTCTGTCTAAACGGACGGGACAGGCTTCTTGCTAAACCCGGGTGAGGCAGGCCTGGAGGGCTCAGACGTGCTTGGCTGGAGACTGGCTAAGGACAGTGTGGGTCAGCTGCCCCGTGTGTCCGAGCCCGTCTGGTTTTCCTCAGCACCGTCGTCTAGACATGGCCAATGACCCAAGGGAGACCCCAGCTTCTGCCGCTGCCGGGTCCTCTCCCGCCACCAGGGTGCGCTCGGCGGGCCCTCCTGTCGTGAGGGCACGAGGAGCCGGGGACCCTGGACCCGGAGGCGGGCCTGGCTCAGCTGAAGGCACCCGGCCAGGGCACTGCCGACGGTGTGAGGACCGTAGTGTCCAGGGATGAACTTGGACAACCAGGAGACAGGAACACTAAACGGGCCTCCTTTTCTCTCCTGGACGCACGTTCCCAGGCCTGGTGGCTCCCCCCCCCCCCACCGTGGGAGGGACTTGCGGTGAGCACCGAGTCCCTGCGTGTCCCCTGGGCCAGGAGAGGCAGTGGACAGCGCGTGCTGCCCGCCCCTCTGCTTTCCCTGCCACCTGCACTCACTGCGCTCTGCCGTTGCGTTTCCTCCGAAGGCCCCGTCCCCTGTGCCTTGAGTGATGGCTCGGGCTCTGTTTCCTCAAGGAGCGCAAGGTGAGAGAGGGACGAATGTTTAGTGAGTTCTCCTGTGTCAGGGACTCTGCTCAACACCGTGTAGGGTTTACGCCATTTCATCCTCTAGGAATGGAAACATGGAAGCATCAAAGTTGAGAAAGTTGTCCATGAAGTTAGTAGTAAGTCCCGATTTGACTGCAGAGTTAACGGAATTAAGGGCTTCTTTACACTTTGAGTTGGTGATCCTCCTTTTTTTTTTTTTTAAACTTGAAGTATAATTGAGACATTATATTGGTTCCAGATGTACAATGTACTTATTTGGTGTTTGTATATCTTGCAAAGTGATCACCACAGTACGTCCAGCTGACAGCCGAGACCATGCTGGTCTGATATTTTTCCCTTTTGGTGAGGACGTCTAGGCGGTCTGTACCCTTCGCGCAGCGCTCAGTAATGCAGTACAGTATGTCTGACGACAGCCACTGTGCCGTCGTTACACACCCAGGACCTTCTTCTCTTATAACAGGAAGTTTGTACCTTTTGATTCCCATTTGCCCTCCCACAACCCCTGCCTCTGGCAAGCACCCATCTCTGTACCTATGAGCTTGGTTTTTGTTGGTCTTTATTTTTTTGAAAGATTTACTTATTTATTTTGAGAGAGAGAGCAAGGGTGAGAGGGGAGGCCGGGAGGGGCAGAGGCGAAAGGAGAGAATCCCAAACAGACTCTCCACCGAGCAGGGAGCCAGAGGGGGGACCTCGATCCCAGGACCCTGAGATCGTGCCCTGAGCGGAAATCAAGAGCCGGACGCTCAATCCACTGAGCCACCCCCCACAGCCACCCCTGTTTGTTTTTAGATCCCACAAATAAGTGAGATAATATGTAAGATATTTGATGTTTGTCTTTATCTTTGTGGATTATTTCACTTGGCAAAATGCCCTCAAATTCCATCCACTTCATCAATGGTAAAGTTTCATTCTTTTATGGCTGAATAGAATTCCACTGTGTGTGTGTGTGCGTGTGTGTGCGTGCGCGTGCGTGCGTGTGTATATATATATTTTTTCTTTATCCACTCGCCCATCGATAGTCATTTAGATTATTTCCGTACTTGGCTATTATAAATCACACTGTCATAAACACGAGGGTGCCTATATATTTTTGAATTGGTGTTTTCCTTTTCTTCCAATAAATACCTAGAAGTAGAATTAACTAGATTATAAGGTTTTTCTATTAATTTTTTGAAGAACCCCCATACTGTTTTCCAAAATAAATTGGTGACACTAACTTACATTCCCACCAACAGTGCACGAGGGTCCCCTTTTTTCTACATCATTGTCAACGCGCCTTACTTTTGTCTTTCTGATTCTAACCATTCTGACAGGTGTGAGGTGGTCTCTCATGGTGGTTGGGTGTGTGCACCCTGATGTTGGGTGATCGTGGGAATTTTCTAGGTATTTGTTGGGCATCGGGATGTCTTCTTTGGAAAAAATGTCTTTTCAGGTCTTCTACCCAATTTTTAAAAATTAGATTGTTTTATTTTTGAGTTGTATAAGTTTCTTAATTTTTTTTATATTAATCCCTTACTAGAGATAGACTTTGCATGTATTTTGCTCAGTAAGTTGCCTTTTCATATTGCTGATGTTTCCCATTGATGTGCAGAAATTTTTGAGTTTGCTGTGCCCCACGTGTTTATTTTTCATTTTGTGGCCTTTGCTCTTGGTGTCAGATTACCACCCCCCCAAAAAAAATCATTGTCAAGACCAGTGTCAAGGAGCTTACTGCCTGTGTTTTCTTCCAGGAGGTTTGTGGCTTCAGGTCTTACATTCATGACTTTAATGTTGAGTTAAGTGTTACATGTGGTATAAGATTTTGGGCCATTTTCATTCTTTTGCATGAGGTTGTGCAGTTTTCCCAGCACTGTTCACTGAAGATATCACCATCGTATATTCTGTCTCCCTTGCCTTCAATTAACTGCCTACATATGCGGGGGATAATTTCTGGGTTCTCTATAGTGTTGATGGAGCTGGGTGTCTCTTCTTGTGCCAGCACCATGCTGTTTGGATTACTGTGGCTTTGTAATATAATTTCCCATCAGGGAGCGTGACGTCTCCAGCTTCCGTCTGTCTCAAGATGGCTTTGGCTCTTTGAGGTCTTTTGTGGTTTAACATAAAGTTTGAGGTTGTTCTATATCTGTGAAAAATGGAGTTGGGATTTTGATAGGGATTGCACCGAATCCATAAATTGATTTGGATGGTGTGTCCATTTTCACCATGTTAACTTTTCTCATCCATGAGCATGGATGGTCTTTCCATTCCTTTCTGTCTTCTTCAGTAACTTTCAGTAATGTTCTATTGTTTTCAGACTTCAGATGATAAAGCATTTTTAAAATACATAGTTTTAACTGAAACAGATACAGCTAAATTCAAAATAAGCTTAATCAGTAATATAAACTACCAAAATTTAAAGCCACTGACATTAGATACTAATATTATGATCTTATGATCCTAAATTTACATGACATTCTGTATTAGATAACGTACATGCTGGATAGTATCCAGTCTCTATTATGACGGTGATTAAGAAATTACAAAAATGTCTGTTAGCATATCCTTTTTTAAAAGTTTTATTTTCCCATCTTCTGCAAAAAAATATGAATTATGAATTATGTTGGTGAAGCAAACCATATTTCTTTTGAAGGGTTACTGAAGAGACTTTGGTAGTCAATGTATTTAATTTATCAATTTAATCCACATGATTTAGTAAATGTATATAAATAAAATTAAACATAATCACAGTCTTGCAGTAACAGTCTTGCCAAATAATAGACCCTTTTGTTTGCTTATTACCTACACAATATGGAAAATTCAGTTTATAAAAATCCTCAAATAAACAGCATGAAACCAATAGTAATAGCAACAACAACAACAACAAACTAAATGATGTCGCACCTGGATTGCAGTTTGTACTCTGTAGCTTACAGGATCACTGAAACCTTCTAATTCCCCTGAGCCCATGTTTCTACTATGACAAAATATGAATCTGGGGGCTCCTGGGTGGCTCAGTTAAGTGTCCCATCTTGATTTCAGCTCAGGTCATGATCTCAGGGTTGTGAGATGGAGCTCTGTGTCAGGCTCTTTGCTGGGTGTGGAGCCTGCTTCAGATTCTCTCTCCCTCTTCCCCACCTCATTTGTCTCCCTCTCTTTAGAAAAAAAAAAAAATATATATATATATATATATGCATTTTTATATAAATATATAATATTTATATATTATATATATCTGTATTTATATATATCTATATCGATACACACACACACACACATATATGCGCGCGTGTGTGTGTATAGATATAGATATATATGATTCTGGGTTCCCTATATTAAGAATCAAATGCAGCTGACATCCAGATTTATACCGTACATCAAGATGAAAGAGAACAAGCAACAAACTACCAGGTTCATAATATAGTTAATATCATTATGTATTATATTTATAAATATATACAAATATAAATACATATATGTATATCTATGTGTATTCTAATTTTCATTGATAAAACTAACACAATTTGGAGACACCACACTTTTAATAGTTAAATTTCATATTATTATGACCAGAGAGGGAGAGAAAGATGAGAGAGACAGTATTGAATCCCTTCAACAAATTTTGAGGTATATATTAGGGTCCCTGTTTTATAAGTAACCATTATATCATCAGCGGTCTTGCTTTGGGCAGGCTTCAACTTGCTGTGGTTCAGATTTTCAGTAATGGGTTGGAAAAAATGGGCGAGAGTGGACATTTTTGTCTTATTCTGGATTTAGAGGAAAACCTCTCAGCTTTTCATCACTGAGTATGATGTTGGCTGTGTTTCTGTATTTTTTAAATATATAGGGTCTTTATTATGTTGAGTATGTTTCCTCTAAAACTACTTTGTTGACAGTTTTCATCAGGAACGGATGCCGTAGTTTGTGAAATGCTTTTTCTGCATCTATTGAAATAATCATATACTTTTATCCTCATTGATGTGATATACCACGTTAATTGGTTTGCAAATTGATTTGCAAATATTGAACCCCCCTTGCATCCCTGGAGTAAATCCCACTTGATCTTGATGAATGATTTTTTTAATGTATTGTTGGATTTGGTTTGCTAATACTTTGTTGAGGATTTTACATCTATTTTCATCAGAGATAGTGGCCTATAGTTTTTTTGTTTGTTTGTTTTGTTTTGATTTTGTAGTGTCTGTGTCTAGTTTTGGTATCAGGGCAATGCTAGCCTTCTAGAATGAGTTTGGAATCTTTCCTTCCTCTCTCTCTCTCTCTCTTTTAGTTTTGGCATAGTTTGAGACGACTAGGTAGTAACTCTAAGTGTTTGATAGAGCTGATCCATGAAGCCCTCTGGTCCTGACTTTTGTTTATGGGAAGTTGTTTCATTACTGATTCAGTTTCATTGCCAGTAATGGGTCTGTACAAATTTTCTGTTTCTTCCTGATTCAGTTTTGGAAGGTTCTATGTTTCTTGAAATTCAGTCATTACTTCTAGGTTGTCCAATTTATTGGAATATAATTTTTCATAATGTTCTCTTGTAATCCTTTGAATTTCTGTGGTGTTAGTTGTTATTTCTCCTCTTCCACTTTTTTATTGTGTTTATTTGAATCCTCTCTCTCTCTCTCTCCTTAATGAATCTGGCTAACTGTTCTATCAATTTTGTCGATCTCTTCAGAGAACCATTCCTGGTTTCATTGATCTGTTCTATTCTTTATTTGGTCTCTATTTCATTTATTCTGCTCTAATCTTTATAATCTCTTTCCTTCCACTAGCTTTCAGTTTTATTTGTTCTTCTTTTGCTCTTCAGGTGTAAGATTAAGTTGTTTCTCTGAGCCTGTTCTTGCTTCTCAAGGTAGGGCTGTACTGCTTCCCTCTAGAACAGTTTTGGCAGCATCACAAAGATTTTGGACCATTGCGTTTTAATTTTCATTTGTTTCTGTGTATGTTTTTGACTGATTCTCTGATTTCTTGGTTCATTGTTTAACCTCCATATATTTGTGCTCTTTCCAGATTTTTTCTTGTGGTTGACTTCTAGCATCTTATTGTTGTGGTTGGAATAGATGCACAATATGATTTTTTTTTTTTCTTAATTTGTTGAGATTTGTTTTGTGGCCTAACATGTGATCTGTTCTGGAGAATATTCCTTGTGCACTTAAGATCAATGAATATTCCTCAGTTTTAGGGTGAAATTTTCTGAATATGTTTGTTAGATCCATCTGGTCTGATGTGACACTCAAAACTATTGTTTGTTTTTGTAAAGCCATTGTTTCCTTATTGATTTTCTGTTTAGAGGATCTATCTCTTGATGTAAGTGGGGTATTAAAGTCCCTACTATTATTGTATTACTGTTGATTTCATTTATGCCTGTTAATAGTTCCTTTATATATTTGGGTACTCCTGTGTTGGATGCATAAATACTTACAAATATTATATCCTTTGTTGTATTGTTTCCTTTATTATTATATTGTGTCCTTCTTTGTCTCTTCTGACAGTCTGTTTTGAGATTTATTTTGTACAATATAACATTGCTTCTCCAGCTTTCTTTTCACTCCCATTTACATGATATATGCTTTTTATCCCTCCTCTTCCTTATTTTCAGTCTGCAGGTATGTCTAGGTTTGAAGTGAGTCTCTTGTAGGCAGCATATTGATGGGCTTTTTAATCTCTTTAGTCATTCTGTATCTTTTGACTGGAACATTTATTCCATTTACATTCAAAGCAATTATTGATAGGTACGTACTTATTGCCATTCTGTTACTTGTTTTGCTCCTTCTGATGGTTTTTGTAGTGCTTCTCCGTTCCTTTCTTCTCTTGCTTTCTTCCCTTGTGGTATGATGGCTTTCTTTCATGATATACTGGATTTTTTTTTTTTTTTTGCATATCCATTATAGTTACCATCAAGTGTCTATATTAAGAGTTTATATTAAGTTGATGGTCTCATTCTAAAAGCACAACATCGGGACGCCTGGGTGGCTCAGTGGGTTAAGCCGCTGCCTTCAGCTCAGGTCATGATCCCAGCGTCCTGGGATCGAATCCCACATCGGGCTCCTTGCTCAGCAGGGAGCCTGTTTCTCCCTCTGCCTCTGCCTGCCACTCTATCTGCTTGTGCTCACTCTCGTGCTCTCTCTATCTCTCTCTGACAAATAAATAAATAAAATCTTTAAAAAAAAATAAAAAAAATAAAAGCACAACATCTTTATCCCTTTCCGTCAGGTTTTATGTATATTATGTTATACTTTACATCCTTTTCTTTTGTGAATCCCTTCACTGATTTTTATAGATATAGTTGATTTTAATGTTTTTTGCTTTAACTTCTGTACTACTGTTATAAATAAAATCTGTTATAAAATAAAATCTACTGCTTTTATTATGTTTGTATTTACTTGTGGAATTTTTTCTTTCCTGTGTTCTTACTCCTGATTATGGTCTTTGTTTCCACTTAAAGGATTCCCTTTGTTTCTTATAAGGTTTCTTTAGTAGTGATGAGCCCCTTTTACTTTCGTCTGTTTAGGAAATTTTGATCTCTCCTTCTACTCTGAATGATACCCTTTTTGGATAGAATTGTTTGTTTTTTCCTCATCCAGAGCTTTGAATATGCCATACCACTTTCTTCTGGCTTATAGAGTTTCTGCTGAAAAATCAGTTGGTAGCCTTGTGAGGTTTCTCTTGTATGTAACTGGTTTTGTTTTGTTTTTCCTTTTATTCTTTATTCTTTTTCCCACCTGCTCTTAAATTGCTCTTTTGGAAAAGTCTCTATCACTGTTTTTGCCATTTTAATTATTATATGTTTGAGTATAGACCTCCTTGGGTTGGTTTTGTTGGGGCTTCTCTGTCACTTCTAGATTTGGATTTCTGTTTCCTTCCCCACATTAGGGGAATTTTCAACTATCATTACTTCTTTGCCTCCTTTTCTGTCTCTTCTCCTTCTAATATCCCTATAATGTGAATGTTAGTATGCTTGATGATAGCACTGAGTTTCCTTAAGCTATTCCCATTTTTATAATTCTTTTTTCTTTGTGCTGTTCAACTAGGCTGTTTTAAATTACTCTGTTTTCTAGCTCACTGATCCATTCTTCTGCTCCCTCTAATTTACTGTTGATTTCCACTAGTGTATTTTTAATTTCAGTGATTGGAATCTTCATCTCGGATTGGTTCTCTTTTATATATTTTTGTCACTTTGTAGAAGGTCTAACTGAGGCCCTCTATTACTTGCTCAAGTCCAGTGAGTATTTTTATGACTATTGCTTTGAATTCTGTATCAGCCACATAGCTTGTCTTTGTTTCACTAAGTTCTTTCCCTGTAATATTGACCTCTTCTCTTATTTGGGACATAACCTTCGTCTCTTCATTTTTAAAAAATTTTCTGTATTTGTTTCTATATTATTAAGGAACTCAGTTATGTCTCCTGGTCTTGAAAGTAGTGCCCTTGTGAAGAAGGGATCTTATAGTGCCCTTCAGGCCAGTGTCCCTGTCCTCCAGAAGTAGGTGCTTCAGAGGCATCTCCTATGAGTGTTGCCTGCATGCTGCTACTGTGGATGAGCTGCATCTGCCCTCGGTCCAGTCAGCTGCAACGGCTCACTTTGCCTGTTGTGGGCAGGGTTTGGTTCTTTGTTGTCGACAGACCAGTCTCATCATAGGGGAGGTGGGTGAGGGAACGGGTCAAACAGGTGATAGAGACTAAGGAGTGCACCTGTCATGAGGAATGCTGGGTTGTGATGAAAGTGTTGAATTACTGTATTGTATACGTGAAACTAAGATTACACTGTATGCTGACTAATCGGAATTTAAATAAAAACTTAAAAAAAAAATCAGTTAGTCAAAAAAAAAAAAAAAAAGTCTGAGGCTGTCTTGGGCTTATAGCTGGGTTAGTCCAGGTGCATGCCCAGCCTGCTGATGAGAGCTGTGGTGACCCTGAACGGCAGGGCTCTCATCCCCTTGAGAGGCTTTCAGGTGGGCCAGCAGTCAGAGAGGATGTGTGTCCCCAGTCCATCCATTGGGGTTGCAGTGACCCAGAGGAAATGATGCCCCAACTCTTTTGTTCTTGGAGAAGTCTCCAAAAATCCCTGCCCTTCCAGGGCACATTCTGAGATTAGTAAATAAATCTCCTTCCTATATAACTCCATGTGCTTTTCTAATTGCTGCTTTTATGCTGTATGTGGGCAGGGTTGTTAGTTATGCTGTATTTTTAGGGACAACGACTGTTTCCTGTAGGCTCTCCCAGAGCCTAGGTCACTGATTACTTAATATTATATTATATTAACTTATTAACTTCCTACTGATTCTAAAAACTTGTGAAATGAAACCCTCCTGATTTTCAAAAACAAATGTTATGGGGACTCATCTTCCCAGGGCAGGTCCCCCATGTCTTGGGGTCTGGTTTGGAGTCCACTCCTCTCCCTTCTCCTTGCTGGTGGGGTCCCACTTTTTGGGGTGAGTCTGGCCTGGAGTTTGATTCTCTACTTGTCTCCACCTCTCCTATTCTTTTTGATGTGACCTCTTTTCTATGATTAACTGAGACTGTTCTCCCTGTCTTTGGTTTGTTTTCTGTGTTGGTGGCACATTGTCGCTGTTACTAAGGGTGTTCATGGAACCCGGTGACCTAAGGATCCTCCTACTCCATCTTCCTGGGCTCGTTCTCTATACTCCATGGCTTCCTTCTTTGTATGTAGGTGGCAAATAAAAAAATAGAACTCAATTTCTTTTAAATTAGAGAAGACAATATTTTAGGCTACACAAAAGAGTAACTAGAGACTAAATGCTTTATTCTATTTTTAAGTAATTTTTGAGATTTTCTATGTATAAGGAAAATAGCAGTATAAATGAATTTTGATGAAGGGTGATGAGTATCAAAATTCATCAACTTGGAGGGAAAAAAAGCATGCTTCAAAAATCTGTCTTTTGACAAATCTATATAGAACAGATTTTCCATCTAAATGTTAAATCAGGGTTTCCAATTCTTTTGAAAAATTTGAAAGAAACATTGATTCTCAGGGTTCAAGAAAATGATATTGATTATTTAGAAGACCTCTTATTTAGGGTTCTTACATCTTCTTTAAGACCCCCTGTCAAGTAGTCTGATAATTCTAATCAGTTGAAACATCTGTTACCCTCTCAACTTGTGCACACTTGTCCTGTTCTCTTTGCTGGTCACACGGCTTGCTGATAGGCTACGTACAATGCTCTGATGGTCAGCCTGTCTAGAAACCTTCCCAAAAGAATCAATTGAAGTCTGCTATAAATGTTTTTCAGAAACGTGATCCATTTTAGTGATTTCCTCCTCTAGCTTTTTCCTCCTCCAACTTTTACCAATATGTTTGACATTTTATAAAATGTTTTGTTCTTGCTGTTCCTAAATAGGATGCCATTTTTGTGAGCTCAGGCAACATACGACTCTACGTCTCTGTAATCCCATAGTATTGTCGTGAGGATTAAGTCAGTTAGGGCCTGGCATGGGATAAGGTCTCAGTTGCGTTGACCGTAATTTTAAAAAATAATAGAATTAGGTGTTTCGTACAGGTAGAAAATGAGTATGTTCATATGATTAAGAAGGAAGTTAATAAGATGTGACAAATCGTTCAAGAGCGAATCCAGAGAACCACCCATATATGAGCACTATGTAATGCCAAAATCAATTACAAGAAGGTGCAGAAGTGGCTTATTGTGGGACGCCTGGGTGGCTCAGTTGGTTAAGCAGCTGCCTTCGGCTCAGGTCATGATCCCGGCGTCCTGGGATCGAGTCCCGCGTCGGGCTCCTTGTTCATCGGGGAGCCTGCTTCTCCCTCTGCCTGCCATTCTGTCTGCCTGTGCTTGCTCTCTCTCCCTCTCACTCTCTGACAAATAAATAAATAAAATTAAAAAAAAAAAAAAAAAGAAGTGGCTTATTGTAACTTGGGGAGGGATATCCCCCAAAAGTCCCTTTACATGGTTGTGGAATAGAATTCTTTGCATTGCTATAAGTTATCTATAATTTGTAGAGTTTAAAATTGCTCAAAACAAGGAAAGGATTTAGGCCAAGGATGGCCTACCTGGAGATCGCGCAGCGGCGTGTGCGGAGTCCTGGAACGCTCTCTCCGATTTGGGTCCATTTTAGAGCCCATGATGTTTTCCTCAGTTTATTTTACTTGTGTTATTTTCTCCCTTATTCTTGTATTTCCCGTGGCTCTTCACAAGTCTTCAAAGATGACGAGTAGAGCTCAGTCATCTCTTTAGTGGGATGGTTAGCATATGGGAAAGTAGTTTATGAACCGTCGTCTGTAGACCAGTGTCTGGTTTTCCAAGAATGTCTGGTTCTGCATCTACTCTCACTGTCTGCGATGTAACATCCACATAGTCTTGAATTTATTAACATCAATTCAGTGATTCTATTCGCACTTTCTTTTCATTCTGTCCTTATCCCAGTAAGGATGCATTTAGCACCCGCTCTGAGCTTTGAGTGTCCAAAGTGCAGCACTTCTCAACCTACAAGGGAATTGTTTCCATGTAGTAATTCTACAGAGAAAAATAAAAGAAGGAAGAGAGAGGAAAGGCCACCAGAAGGTTGACTGAAAATATGGCAGTCAGGGCGTCAGCTGCCCTGGAAAGGCTGACACAGAGTGTTGGGTCCCCAGTATTGGGTCCCCCAGTAATGGGTCCGTAATTAAAGGAGCGAGACTGATACAAAGCGAAAGTCAAGCAAAGCTTTATTTTGCGCTAAGCATCAAGAATCAAACCGACTGTCAAACAGACTGGTCAGGGCACCCCTTACAGAGAGGGTGACCCCTCTCTGTTTCACAGACTAACTTTTATAGAGCAAAGGCCATGCGGTTGAGCCTGGCCCCACACAGGTGGCCAATGAAATTGTAACACACAGAGAAAGCTGCATGGTGATGCTACGTGACCAATTGAATTACAATTTACCCTCTAGTAGACATTTGACCCAGCCTGTCACCTTGGTCAGAAATGGCGCCCAAAAGGTGCCCAAAGGGTGGGGCCCATGCTCCTTGGTAGCTAGGGAGACAGTATGTGCCCCCACTGATCGGATGTCTCCACCTGGCCTGACCCACCCTTGTATCTGGGCTTTGTTACCTGGGACTGGTTTCCGGGACTTGTTTTTAAGTAAGTCCCCTGGGGAAAGGGGGCAGAGTCAATTTAAGTTTTACAACAAAATGGCAGTTCAACCGGGGGTGCTTTGTGCGGACAGGAGGAGCTTGTTAAGGACGTTCAACATTGTTTACAGAGTGACTTGTTGATTTTTTTTTTTTTCTTCACTCTGAAGAATCTGGGGCAAGAATAAGTAGAAATGTGAAAAGAAATCAAAGCTAATCACTTTTCTTTTTATTTTTCTGCCAAGAGACAGACTTTTTGTCGCCTTTCCGGGGCCTGGTGGAGGGATGTCTAGAAAGCGCTCCCAGCCCAATGTTTCCTAACAGCTGAGGGAGTAAGGAGATTTACACATGAAATTCTTGTTTCCCTGTTGTAAAAACACATTGTAAAATTTCATTGTAATTTAAAAAATAACCATGGAAGATCTCATTGCTGAAGTCATCTTGAAATAGTATCAAGTAGGATCTCTACTCTTCAATCTGTGTTCTTTGGATTTAAAGTTTCAGGGGCTCGTTATTTTCCTACACATTCATGTAGATTTCCTTCCATCAAGGATCTTTCCACTGCTATGATGTGACCTATGTTAGATTAACAGATACTTTAATCTACGGTGTTAAGTGTGGTATAGCCATTGGGATATATTTAGTTGTTATATCCTTTAAAAACATTTTAAATGTGTTGAATGTATTGAAAGCATCACACTGGAAAGGCCATTTGTAATACTAACACAGTAGAAGGTATGGTTTCGTCATTCATATTTAAAAATTAACATTTATTATCAGATGAATGATGTGTAACATTTGGTATGTCTCTTTGCCAGTTTCTTTCCTGTCTTATGGGCACTGGTAAAGATATCGCGCCTAGCATTTTAGCGATGCACGCTTGCGTTACACGATTAATGGCACAAGACACAGCTGCCTTGAATGATTGACAAAACCTGCATTATCTACCAAAATGAAACCAATTGTTTGAGATCCCTTTCAAGAGAAAGGATATTGAGATTTGGGAATAAAGTTTCAGCTTATTATCAATTTGGTGAATGTTTGTGTGTTTCACACATTTTAAAAAACATTACATATTAATAAAACAAGTAGTTGTATAGTAACAGGCTATTTGTTTAATCCTAATGTTTAGTTTTGTATGATAATCTGGAAATATTTATACTATTCATAATACGAGTATTTCCAGATATGTGTTTTCTCAAGTTCCTGTTGGAAAAGTTGACAGAAAAATAAATAGGTAAGTTTGCATGATCGCTCTCATTTGTTTTATGTGACCCAGTCTGGTGTCAAAGCCATAATTGTATGAGACAAAGTTAAATGGGCAAAGAAAACCAAGACAATTGCAAAACCATGAGAGCTTGAGATCCCCTCTGCAGGAAGAAAAGGCAGCAGAGTTTTAAACCCTGGAGAAGGCAGGAAAAGTAGTAGAGGTGCCGGGGGGAGGTTGGTCGGTGGGAGTGCTGGGCACCAGGCTTCATTCCTGCATTTGCCCAGCTTTGCCCAGCAATGAGGCCATCTGTACCTGCTAATTAGTGCCCATGGAGTTGAGGAGCTGGTCTTCCACAGAGGCCCTTTCATTCTTGATGACTGCATTTCAAAGGAATGGCTCACAGGTTCTTGAAAGAGACATTCCTGAATTGAAAGACTGAGAAGAGACCTTTAAAATGATTTACATGTCCAAAGGGCAAAAATAATTTACAACTGCAAATCTTCTAAGATGAATGCTCTGAGAAGAGGGCAGTGAGGCCTCCAGTCAGAATGAGCCTGTGGAAAGCTGGGGGGGATTTGAAGCCTGGCTTGGCCTCTGAAGTAAACAGAATTACCCTTTTTTCAGGTAGATATGTCATATAGGTAGTGTGTATTGAAGTACTTAAACTTTTTTTTTTTCATAATCAAATCTATGCATTTTACATAAATGCTGAAAACCAATTCATATGATCCCATAACATTCACACCTTTTTGGTATTTTTATATTTTCTTTTAAAATATTTCTTTATAGAAAGTAAAATAGGTACATTTCAGAATATTTGGAATTTGTTGTTTAAAGAATGTGAATAGATAGGTTCTCTGCCCCCAAATCTTTTTTTTTTAATTAATTTTTTTATTTCTAAAATTTTGAATGTGTTCAGAGTTATAGATAAGTGGAACGGATAGCGCAGTCAGCGTCCACATACCATCTGGACTCAGCAACAGGCACCATCTACACAGTAAAACCAGCTCTGTAACATTGACAGTTGGGTGTACTTCTTCTCATTTTTTTTTTTAAGCACATCATAGCTTTCTTTACTGGTAACCATAGTGCATACTCTAATACAATTTACTATTTCCATAAAGGGATATTATGTAAATATTACTGCAAATATATTATATATACCTATCATTTAATTTTTCTATGATACATCATTGAATGTTCAGTATTTTACTTGTGTTGGTCATGGAGCTACATTGAATTTTTTCTCTTTTTTTCCCCTTCTCTCCCCTTTTTTTCTTCTCTTCTCTTTTTTTCTTTCTTTCTTTCTCTCTCTCTCTCTTTTTTCTTTTTTTAGAGAGCATGAGGGGGCAGGGAGGGGGAGAGGGAGAGAGATTTAAGCAGGCTCCATGTCCAGTGCAGAGCCCAGCGCGGGGCTCAGTCTCACATTCCTGAGATCGCGACCTGAGCAGAAATCAAGAGTCGGTCCCTTTACAGCCGGAGTCCCCCGGGCACCCCTATATTGAATAGTTCATTAATAGTCAGACAAATACTTACATCATATTCCTTCACTGGTTGCCCACACTCTTTGCACTAGTTTTTCTTCATTACTAGTTTCAAAATGATTTTAATTTTTTTTTCTTCCCCAAATATAAAGCAATTGTTCTTACCATTAAGATGGCAGACCTTCTCTTTTCAGGAACACAGCATTTGCTACAAGTAATGCAATGGAAATGGATAACTGTCCTCTACTTACCCACTTGTCAAGATAGCATTTGTGGGAGTTGAGAAGAATGGAAATTAAAATATTCTCCACAAATTACTGGAGATGAAGAATCTATCATAAGTCAGACTTCTTTGTATCCTGACATTTTTTTTTTAATAAAAATTAGGTCAGCTAGAAAAAAATTGAACGGATCGGTGAACTCCTAAAATAACTCAACTCCGTGATACCAGTTGACGTTTATTTGCCCAAACTTTGTTCATGTTCCAAACACAGCTTTTCAACACCTGCTAAACGAAAGCCATTAATATCGTTTTTTTTTGTTTTGTTTTGTGTTTTTTTTTTTTCAGTATTTTGGCCAGATTTCTTATCACGGTATTTATTTGAAGACAGTGTCAAGCGTGTGTCTGTTGATTTTTTCTCCTAAACTCCTTACATCTCCATGGCTGTACCTTGTCAGTGGCCTCAGTCAAAATTTCTTTCCTTTCCTATTTCCTCCTCCTCCCCCTTCTCTCTTTTCTCTCTTGCCCTGCTTCCTCGTTAGGGCTTACTCCTTAAGTGGTCCAAGTTTACCTGGACAGAATCAAAAGGAGAGATCCCGGTTTCACTCTTATGAAGCCGATTCTAAAACAGGGACAGATCTTAAAACAGTTTTTATGACCACAGAGAGTGGGACTGTTTCCCTCAAAGGACTAGTCTATATTAAACTTTGCTTCCATTGAATCAAGAACGTGGGTCATTCCTCCACAACGGTCTGTTGGTATCATTGGATGGTAGTGGAAATAATATTGTGTCATCCTAAATAGCTGTATATATGGTCACCCCGATATTTTCTAACCCCTGTTCCTCTACCCCTTTCTATTTCATTTATGCCTCTTTTGCCTTTTGTCCTTTCCCCTGAGCACAGGTTTCTTTGTGCAATAATGTGAAAGGTTTTGGATAGCCTCAACAGTGAGCACCATAACATCTGGTTGGCCCGAGACTTCCTGGGTGTGTTGGGCCATCAGATACCCATGATGAGTAATAGTTGACCTTCTACGACCTCAGCTCCCCAACGCTAATGTTCTTTCATTCCGTTTCTCCTCCTGTACATTTGAAAGGTAAAAATAATAAAACCAATTTCTTCTCTCCTAGGACTTGGGCCTCTAAAATCTTACTCTAATAGGGCTTTCAGTAAGCTTGTACTCCTAAATATGTGACCTCTGTCTTTGGCCGTGGGCGGGCAAAGCAGACACTGCTGCATTTCCTTCCCATTCTGTGAGTAGGCTGTGCACCTACATCCCCCACTGTTGGCAGCCTCTTGGGAAGAGGGAAAATCTACCTACATCAGTATCTCGCATGATGGTCCGACTTTACTATAATATCATAACACCCAAAGTGTAAGCAGGAACATACACGGAATATGTTTAACACAGCAAAATGGAATTTTGCCCAAGAAGATTTGCTCATTTTGTTTTTTGCTCAATCTTTGTTGAGTATTCCTACTCAGAGTGCAAATTCAGAAGGCATATAGACACCCGTGTTCACCAGTAGGACCCGGCCACTGGAAATAAAAGATGAAAAAGACACTTCCTAAACCTTGAAATAAACTATTGTCTATTCGTGGCCTCACTGTCCTTTGAACCTCCGATTCCCTCTGACGACACGTACTGAGAGTGGGCTGGGGGATATTATTAGGTCTAAACCTGAAAATTAACTGTTAGTCTCTCCTAGTGAAAGCCATCGTGTTTCAGGCAAATTTAGTCTCCTGATTAAATTCTCCACCTTTTGGGGGTGTCTCTCCTTTACCCTTTGTTTCCTTTCCTAACATGTGGGCACTGGGGGATCAAAAGGGAAGGGAAGGAAGGGAGGAAAAGGAGGGAGGAAGGGAGGGAAAGGAAAGGAAAGGAAGGAGGAAGAAAGGAAAGAAAGAGAAAGAAAGGCAGACCCTACTGTGAAGTCCTGTCAGAGGCAGGAGCCCTGTCTTGTTGGCTGCTGATGGGCTCATCTCCAGCAGAGGTATATGCTAGGTGTTTGGGAACCTTGAGTCTTTGAGAGATGTGATAGGTTCCATATCACTGCTAATGGCTACGCAGCCTCTCTAGGTTCTTGTTGATTGTGCTAACCCAGCTAAGGACTCCATCCAGTTGCTGGAATCAGGCCATCCATACAGGAAGCTGCTTCTTCGTGGTCCCTGTTCCCTGGGATTCAGGAATCAGCTCTCTCCCATGTGCTTCCATACTGCAGTGTGGGAACGTTTGCATCTCCTCTGTGCTGTATATGGACAGTAGGGAACCAAGGTTTACTGGCTCATACCCTCTCAGTGCCTAAACTCCACAGCATGACTTCTGTCCTGCGCTTGCCAACCTATGTTGGTGTGGGTCATCATACGGTTAAGGCGGCTCATTAACCCTCTAAATTAGAACATTTCTGAGAGTGGAAGGGGATGTGAATTGGATTTATGAGATCGTTTCCTCCCTTCATGCCCAAAGGAAATCCCAGCTCTCTCCTTGATTTATCTGAGGCGCTTCTATTGCCCAACCCTTCCCATCCCCACGGGGACTCTACATCAGGCAGTGAATGCCAATGAGCAAATGGGAGTGGTTACGGAAACAATGGAAAATATAGAGACGACCGGATACCAGTATTGGCTATATTGTATCCACATAGAGTCCGTATATGTAATGGTATATTCTGATGCAGTCAGTGGCCCGGGAAGCTCTGCGGCTGAGGACGTGTGAAGGAAGAGGTGATGATATCTGAATGGGATCTTGGGGGGCTCAGCGAGACTCTTCCAAGGGCCGTAGGGGGAGAGGGAACTCCAAGTAGAGGGTCAGCATCACGTATCTGAACATTCCGAGTTCTTTCTCATTCTTCCTTTGGAAAACCAAGAAACATGTTCAATCTTCTGGCCACTCTCCTTTATTCATTCTCAAACTGAATTAATGCAGATGTTTTGCATTATAAATAATATGAAAGTGGAAATTACAGTCAATTTGAATTTTTGTATCCTCTATTAGACTCTGTTCCCCAGTCCTGAGCTGTATTTCCTTTTAATAATGGTTACTGAAATACAATTCATACCATAAAATTCACCTATTTAAAGTGTACAATTCAGTGGTTTTTAATATAGTCCCAGAGTTATAGAACCATCGCCAAATTAGTTTTTACAACATTTTCATTCAGTCACAAGAAGCCTTGTACCCATTTTCTATCACTCCCCATGTTCCCTTAATCCCCCCCCAAGCCTAGACAAACACCGACCTCTTCTGTCACAATGGACCAGCCTCTTCTGGGCATTTCATATCAGTGCCATCACACAAAACGTGGTCTTTTTGAGAACCTTCTTTTATTAAACATTGTTTTCAAGGTTCATTCGTGTTACAGAATGAATCAGTTCATTTCTCTGTATTTCTGAATACTGTTGAAATTTATGGACACATACCACATTTACTCATCTGTTGATGGACATTTGGGTCATTTCCACTCTTTGCAATTCATAAATAATGGTATAAATGCTTTTTTATAAGTTCTTGTGTTGACATGTTCTTATTTCTGAGTGTATAACTAGGAGTGGATTTGCTGGATAAATATGGCCATGTTTTCAGGAGCTTCTAGAGTGTTTTCCAAAATGGTGATACCATTTTACATTTCTACCAGCTGTATATTAGTGTTCCAGTTTCTCTGCATTTTCACCAATACTTCTTATTAAGGATGTTTTTGAATATAGTTATTCTTGTGGATTTGAACGGATATAATTGTGGGCTTTGATTTGCATTTCTTTGATAGCTAATGATGTGGAGCATCTTTTCATGGGATTTGTGGCCAGATGTATATCTTCTTTGGAGCAATGTCTGCTTAGACTTTTGTCCCATTTTTTAATTGAGTAATTTGCCTTTTATATTAAGTTGTGAGAGATCTTTATATATTGTAGATAGAAGTCTCTTATCATATCCAATGGTTGCCAAAATATTCCACAAATTTATGAGTTGTCATTTCACTTTTTTGATGATGTTCTTGGAAGCACAAAGTATTTAATTTTGATGAGGTCCAATTTTTTTCTTTGTTGACTAGGCTTTTGATGTCATATCTATGAAGACTTGTCTTAATCCAAGGTTGTAAGGATTTAGTTCTATATTTTTCAGAAAGAGTTGTATAGATTTATTTTTTATACTTAGACCTATGGTTCATTATGAATTGATTTTTGCGTGATATGTGGAAGGGGTCCACTTCATTTTTTTCATGGTGGATACCCAGTGGTCTCAGCACCATTTTTTGAAAACTCTATTCATTCTCCACTGCGTTGTTTTGACATCCTTGTCAAAAATCAGTGGACTGTAATGTGAACTTTATTTCTGGGCTCTGAGTTCTATGTATTTATCAATATGTCTATTTTTATGTTCATATAACATAAAAATCTTGATTAGCATAACTTTTTAGAATGCACTGGCGTAGGGAGGTATGAGTCTCTCCTTTTTTTCCCCCTTGCTTTTCAAGATTGTTTTGGTTATTTTAGATTCTTTGGATCACTTTTGTCAATTTGTGCTAATCAGATTTTCCAGATTAAGTGTTTCTTCTCTTGATTTAGGTTTAAAGGCAATTTTAGGTTAAAGGTAATTTCCAGAGACTTTATTGATTTGTTTTTTTGATACTTCTCACCACTTACTGTTGTTTCTCTATGGAGCACGAATTTTATATTTTTGCTGCCACTCTTCTGGACATAGATATCTGGATTCAATGTTAAAGTTGTTAAAATAAATTAAATATCTTCAACCATTGCATCTTCAGATACCTAGAGTATCTTTCTGTACAAGCAGAGCAGAGCATTATTTCCATGGATAAGAAATAAAATTCATTATTTTGTTGTATTTATTTCTCATTTAAGACAAGGAAATTTGAGAATATAAAGCACGTGTTCCTGAATTTTGTTATTGTGGTGGGGTGGTATTCCTTTCCTTTCTTTTCTTTTCTTTTTTAAAATATTTTATTCATTTATTTGACAGACAGAGATCACAAGTAGGTAGAGAGGCAGGCAGAGAGAGAGAGAGAGAGAGAGTGAGGAGAAAGCAGGCTCCTCGCTGAGCAGAGAGCCCAATGTGGGGCTCGGTCCCAACACCCTGAGATCATGACCTGACATGAAGGCAGAGGATTTAACCCACTGAGCCACCCAGGCGCCCCTCCTTTCTTTTCATTTTTCTTTTCTCTTCTCTTCTCTTCTGTGCTCTGCTCTTCTCTTCTTTTCTATTTTCCTTTCTTTTCTTTTCCCTTCTTTTCCTTTTCTCTTCTTTCTTTCTTTGTTTTTCTCTGTTATCTATTGCCCAAATTATCTTGTTTAAAAAAAAAGTGACTTTTTGCACTAGGAAAAGAATATGTATATACATTTTGCTGTATTTTCATCATGTAGTTCTAATTATATGCAGGTTTAGGAACAGAAAGTGTGCTGGACTCTCATTTCACATTGTTTTTACAGACCACTGGATAACAAACATTACCTAGGGATTCCCATAAATTTCTAATAACTATTCATAACTCTCTAAATTAATTTCATTATTATGTTTGCTGATACAACACCCAGCCAGCTCTCCCCTTGTATGTAGAAGGAGCTCGTCCCTGGGTCCCACTTTTTTCTCAACCTGTCACCATTTATCGACACCCTAGAGCTACTGTTTTGGCTGCCAGATTCCTTTCTAATGTTAGCTGTTTCAGTTTTAATATCTCCAGTATCTGAGTCCACTCAGGAGACAGAAACCACGGAGTAATTTGAAATGAGAAAGTTTGATATATAATCATCTCCCTCCCTCCCCCGGAGAATGAAATTTTAATAAGTTACAAAACAAAGTAGTTAAAACTTTGCACTTTCTGGAAATATATGCAAAATGAATCATTCAGTATGCGCCCCTAAATTTTGTACATCTCCTTTAAGGCAGCAAACTTTTTCCTTTTTTTTATTTATTTTTGAATTTTATTATATTATGTTAGATAATCATCTTCAGTGTATGAGGAATTAGGAAAATAGGGCATCGCGTACTCAGGGATAAAGACTACAGGAACGGCAGAGGTAGGGAGAAGTTACTGACTCCCTCTTGTGCTGAGTCACGTCCACCCGAAGAGGAAACAAACAGTGGGGTGGGGGGATGCTTTGCTCCCAGGATGACACCTATCTATAGGGTGTAGCCGTGGTTCATGGGAAATCGGGCAAGTCCACGGGGATGCCGTGTGGTGCTGAAATCGGGGAGACGCTATTTCTTGTGGACCACAAAGCTGTCTGCGGGGGCCTGGATGTGTGGATGGGGAGATGGCAAGATCCTGCAGAGGCTTCGGAGAAGCTGCGGGTGGAGAGGAGTCAGGTGTTTCTGGCTGGTGCAGGCTCCCCTGTCTGCAGAGATGATAAGAAGGGAAGCTCCTTCCTCCTCCAGGATCCTTCCAGTACCTTCTCTGACAAAGCTCACATCACAGCACTCGGGCAAAGAGGAGCATTGACCATGATCAGCGCTGTCATCCCAGAGCAGGGGATGCCAAGCTGATCTGAAACAGAAAGGCCAGAAATTAACCGGCACAGCTAGTGTGTGAGGCATGATTTCTGAACTGTGTGGGCTGCTAGTCTAGCTTTTATTTTCTTTACACTTATTCTGTCCAAATAGACGAGAATTTTAAATGCATGAGGTAGTTTTCCTTCCTTGCCTCCCGATTTCTTCCTTGATGCTTCCCCGGATGGACTGAAACATATCAATCATTGGTTAGTTGTCAGGAGGTCCCATTCAGTACTATTCCCTCCCTGGACCTGCTTCTCAATTTCAAAGCCCTCCCCAGATACTGAGATGTCCTGAGTTAGACCCAGTTCAGAGGAGATGTGGAGGTTAGATGAGCAGATAGATAAAACCACTTGGTTGAGGATGAGAAATGCACATTCCAAACCTCCTCCCCATCTCCTCAGATAACACGTTTTAAACCTCGGACCGTGAAAGACACATGACCATACTAAAAGGTGTGGGGTCACTTTGTCACAGTCACGACTCAAAGTGGGGGTTGTCATTTTCATTGTGTTCCGTGGTACGTACATCTGGAACAGGGCTTCTTTCTCCCATGAGCCCGGAGAATCGAGTATTATCATACTGAGTTTTACGGGTCACACAAATCTTCTGAAAATGAGAGTCATCGTCCTGCTCGGGGTGAAGAGTGGGAGTAGTGGAAACTGGCTTCGAATGCAGGTCAGACCTCAGTGGGACGTCCGTGCCCATGACCACCCTTAGACAGAACTCATTCACCCAGTGAGACAGCTATCACAGCTGCTCAGATGTTCAATGTCCTCTGTAGCGGCTGGTAAACAGCCCCTCCCTGAGCGCCGGGATGAGCTCTGCCACTTACCCTGTCCAGTCTCCTCCCCAGATCGAGCCTGTTGGAGTAAGGGCTGGCCACCAGCAGGCTCCGGTGCCTTCCCACCGCCTCCCAGGGCCACTGCCATCAGATTGGTGGCTCGGTTTCATGATCCTTCTGTCGTACTGACTTGTAAAGAAGTTACGTATCTCTCCAGCTCGCAGTGTAGTGTGTTTATGAGAAGATAGCTCTATTTTGAGTTCTTTCCGAAGTGATCTAGCTACTAAACCCCCTATGTTGTATTTATGAAGAAACCAAGTGCCCCATAAGTGTTGCCTGTTACTATTAGTAGTATTACTATTATTTGCAATCAAAGAGAAAAAAAGGATTTTACTGTGAGTCAGTTATTTCATCCTTGGTCCTTATCTCTTTGGTTAGGTTAAAGTATTTTCACCCATGTATTCCAACCTCATGATTAATATAACTTTCTTGATATTACCAGTCTTCATCACATATAGTCCTTCACTGTTAGTTTCCAAATAACAACTTCCCTGGTGCATAATGATTTTGCATTTTAAAGTGGATTTTGTGAGTGAATTTCTCCAAACTTTAGAAACCTTTTTTAGAAAGTGTCCTGGGGCACCTGGGTGGCTCAGTGGGTTAAAGCTTCTGCCTTCGGCTCAGGTCATGATCTCAGGGTCCTGGGATCGAGCCCTGCATCGGACTCTCTGCTCAGCAGGGAGCCTGCTTCCTCCTCTCTCTCTGCCTCCCTCTCTGCCTACTTGTGATGTCTGTCTGTCAAATAAATAAATAAAATCTTAAAAAAAAAAAAAAGTGTCCTGCTTTGCTAGTCTTCGGCACTGGGTATAATGCCCTTCCCATAAGGAGGGGGGCAATTAATACTTTGAAAGTTTGTTTTAACCAATAGCAGCATTGTAGAAGCTAATGAGGAAAATGTGTTGCATTAAGAGCAAGAAGATAAGCAATTTGTTGTTTGTCTCCTAATACCTGACCCCAATTGATGTTGATGGTTTTCCTCCGCAAAGAGAAAATTAGATGATTTACAAGTGATCACAATTCGGTCTGTCACTTACTTGGCTGACGGGGTGCGGTCTGACGAGCCAGAGGTGACAATCTATAAAATGAGTCACACTTTGTGCTGCCAGTTCAGCTGTGGAGACAAAGGGAGGTAAGTTGCCTCGTTTCTTAGCCATGCTCTAAAGTGAGGGGGCTCCAGACCCTGTGTTGTTTCTCTTTTCTGGGCCCCCAACTGTCTACCTGAAAGTTAGCTATGAAATCTACTCAGAGTTGATGACCAGCATTTCCCGGCTTCTGAGATTCTGTTTGTTGGCTTGTCAAATGCATTTGGGACCCTCTTTGTTAATAATTGATGTAAAAGTCTACAGTGGAGTTGTCCTTCTCCTGATTTCCCTTCTGGCAAGACAGCCAAGGAAGGTTTTAGAAGAGTCTTCTGCAACATCTCAGTACAGAATAAAGACAGTTGGTTGCCGTGTTCATTGCATCTTTGATTCTGAAATACCATCTTCCTTCTTGCTAGCCTTCGAGCCCTTTTGGATGTCAGTCACCGTTTGCTTTGTGTCGGGCCGTGAGAAGACACTCTTATGGGGCCTTGAGTTTCCTGTCTTAAGTGTGACTGTTGCGGGCTCCAGCGATGACCTGCTGCGTGGTGCCCGACGGTGGTGCTCCCAGGTGGAGGGTGGCCGAACCATGTTGAGCTGGGGGCCCCTTTAAAGTGGTCTACGTGGAAACAAAGCTTACCTACTCTGTAAATCCAGGAGACATGGGTTAGCGAAAGTTACATTTTTATACTCTTGCCAACATTAGCCCATTTAGATTCAGTTTCTTGAAGAATGAAGTATCGAAAAGTTTCCTGTTCTTCCCATCATTGAATCTTGACTTCTTAGCTGTGGCTTAAGTGCATTTAGAATGGCCATATATTTCACTTTTTTTTTTCTCTGAAAAAGTGCATTTTTTTTTAATATTTATGTCAGAGAGAGGAGGGGAGAAAGACAGTATGAGTGCACTGGGGGTCAGGGCAGAGGGTCACTCCCTGCTAAAGCATAGAGTCCCACTTGGGGCTCAGTCCCAGGACCCACGAGATCATGACCTGAGCTGAAACCAAGAGTCTGATGCTTAACTGAGCCTCCCAGGCGCCCCTGGAAAAGTGTTTTCTTAAACACTTACTTCATGTTTGAGGAAGAATAGATGCTAAGTAGGAAAAATGGCCAGATGGTAGCCTCTTGGAGGTTCTTTGTGGGCTGTTGGCTCAGCCCTCCCCCCAGGTTGACCCTACCCTGTCCTCCTCCCCCAGCCAGCTCCAGGCCCACCTTCAGTGTCTGGCCAGAAACACAGAGCACATTGTCCCTGCCTCCAAGGGACTTCCATGCTCCTAGGGGCTTGAGGGACCCGAGCTGTCATCCACCTGGACTGAGGGTCTGGGCCACATAGTCTCAGAGGATTCCCCAGAGGTCAGATCCGAGCCAGATTTTGAGAAGCAAGAGGAGTATGTTCAATAAATTAGAAGAAAAGGAAGATGAAGCCCACATCTGAAGACAAGGGTGGGGAGCGGTTCTCATTGGACAGTGGTAGAAGGCAGGACGGAAGGCAGCGGGTGGTGAGCAATGGCGAGGACTTGTGGAGAGCACAGCAGGGGGCACAGATAAGGACATTTGGAGTGTTAGTGCAGAATCACCTGCGACCTGGTGATACGCTGGATCTGATAAGAGAACAAAAGAAATCCGAAGGGAAACCAAACTGGGTGAAAGGTGATGCTTTTCACGAAGACTTGTTGGTCGCGTTTCAGACTGGCTGAGTCGGAGACGCCTGTGTGATAACCAGGTGGGCTGAGCCGTATGCAGACTCTTAGGTGTGGAGTGTGTAAAAAATGGAGATACACATTTGAAGGATTTTTTAAAGATTATTTTTCTTCTTTTTTTCAATTTTAATGGAGGTAGAGTTGACGTAATAAATTCATTTCTGGTGTACAACAGAGTGACACGACAGTTACATACTTTACCAAAGGTTCACCGTCACAAGTGTATTGCCATTTTAGCGGTGATATTCCTGTGCAGTACTTTTCATCTCCATGACTTACTTGTTTTTTCCCTGGGTGTTTGTGCTGCTTAATCTTTTTCACCTCTTTGAGTTTCTTAAAATGTTATTTCTCAGTATTGAGCAACCAATTCATAGCCATTCACTAGTTCAGCCGATTTAAGGGAATAATAGTGTTGCGCTCTTATGCTCACAGCGTATTCACTCTGCCGATCTACCATGCCAGGAGGTCGAAGGAAAGGAGGACTTTAATTTAATAAACTTAGAGTCAGGTGTTCTTTGCTTGCACACGTATGCACAGGACCAACTGTCCCACTTTGCCTGGGACTGTACTGGCTTACGCACTATGTCCTGCCCCCCCCCCCCGGGCACCCTCAGCTGCTGGGACGCTTGGATAGCTGGTCCCCAGGGGTGCGTGAAGTCATGCCGCAGGTGTGCTTGCGTGGCGGGACGTGCAGGGGAAGGACTGAGAGCACCGTGTCGTCCATGTGTAACAAACCCAGGAGGAACAGTGGTGACAAACGTGCCAGGGGGATTCGGAATCATCTCCTGGCTTCCCCCCTCTCCTTCCGCCCTTTGTGGCCCCAGTGCACTGTCTTTGCAGATCAGGAATCTGTTGTCAATTTATCCTTAAATCTTATTCTTCAGAGTTTTGTGAGAAACCATCCGTGAAACCCCAGAAATGAAATTTTAAACTGAAAATCCTCCACAACGTAACTAAAATAAAAAGGCTGTTCCACAGCATCAGTGTTTTTTTCCTCCACTTGATATGCTCCCCACCTGCTTGTCCTGGGCACCTTTCTCATCAGTTTGCCTCCCGTGTTCATCTGGTCCTCAGGATTCAGGGACTTCCTATTTTTAAATCAAAAAAACCATGACCAGGCCCACGTGGGTGTGTGTATAGGTATGCAATTAGATCATCGGTTACTTCACTAACTTCAGCCTCAACAAGAATGCCAAGATACAGCTTCTCTTTCTGAAGAAAATGCACAATGTTTATATCATATTTAACCTAGCTCTCAAGAAGTTTTCATTTTGGTGGGTCTCCTTAAGAACCTATCTCAAATATTTATTTTATTATCCATTACCTGATATTTCGTATTCTTTAATGGGTGAGAACTGATGGAAAGGACTGAAGAATCAGACGTTATAATCATAGAGATATTGGTCTAACAGTGAAGCCAGAGTTGGGAGCGTAAGCATCAGACTTAGTAAGAAGGGGGGTGCCTGCTGGAATTTAATGACTGCTTTGCCCACACCTAAAGAGTAACAACCGGAACCCTGCAGTGTCCCCAGAGCTCTCCAGGCTACACACGCGCGCGCGCGCACACACACACACACACACACACACACGTGGGCAGTCACCTCCTGCCTCTGAGTAGAATTTGTGTATCACCCTTGCTGTCAAAAGCTGCTGAAATAAGTCACTTAGATACACTTGTGAAGATAAGTCATCTGTAAGAAGCAATTTGTTCCAAACTGAAAATAAGATGACATTAGATGGTATCAGTGATGTTCAGAGACCCTGAAATGAACCACCTCACTGATGCAGAGAGGGGCAAGAAGCCAGGTGTGAAGGAGGAGCCCAGTCTACCCTGTCTGTCCCCTCCCTGAGGGACCCAAACTGAATCAAGCAGAGTCATGTGACATGCCCAAAGGGGCCAGGTGGGGAAACCTCCTGATGTTGGGAGTCCCGTGCTGTCCCAAGTCACTAAGGAAAGGGCAGGAGATTGTAACCCAACTAAGGGGAGTTCCCTCCCCAGGGAGTTACAGGTAGAGACTAAGGTGGGGGGCTGGTCACACAAAGGAATCTTTATTTGTAACAAATAACGAGATCCCAGGGAATGATTTCCCAAAGCCATTACTCCCTGAATAACAAACCAGGGAAATTTTAAGCTAAGGGAGCAGGCACTTGCATGAAAGGTGGCGGGTGGGGGTGGGGGGGGACTTATGACTATTCATGAGGAAAGATGGATCCTGCACACGGAGTAAACACATATGTAACATGCATCCCGTGTTCACTTTGGGGCAGAGACTTAACATCAGAAGGAGGCAAAACTCAGCTCCTACTGTCAGGGCGTTCATTTAGGACAAGGGGAACGGCGTGGGTATGCTCCCAGAGCAGGTGGATACGAGGTGGGGTCTTGGCTTGTTGTCTTGAATAAGGATGCTGGTTCCCAGGCAAGAACCTATCAGTTGGGGTCTGAAGAGACACAAGAGCTGACTATGGAGAAATAATTCTCTGAAAAATCAGCTTTAAATTTTCTGTTGGTTTCAACCTCATTCATCGTTTGGGGAATGAGTTTAAGATCACTGTGGCCCCTTATGTTCCACTTCCTGGTTCCCTCAGGGGAGGGAAGGTTTCTGACAGACAACTTGTAATGACAGAATACCAAACAGTACAGCGTTGACAGGTTTCTACTTGGTGTGGAAACAGGATTAAACCACATTAGATACGAAAGGGAAAGTATAAAAAATGGAATTACAGAATCAAAAATACAATTAATTACAATAAATTTTCCCCTTGTAAGATGCTTCGCAGGTCTTGTAATGTCCTGTTGATAAAGGCATTTGTATCATTTGAGGTCCTGTTCTCATAATTATATGCAACCTGAAAAGAGTTGGTCTTAAAGAACTCATATTTCATGTTTCCCAGTGGATTCAGTTCATGCAGAAATGTGTCCAGGTATCACCTTGACCTTGTCCTGTTTGCTCTACATAAGTCTCCT
Organism: Enhydra lutris kenyoni; assembly: GCF_002288905.1. Lineage (NCBI taxonomy): Eukaryota > Metazoa > Chordata > Mammalia > Carnivora > Mustelidae > Enhydra > Enhydra lutris. The sequence continues at coordinate 4,161,402 of NW_019154095.1, read as the reverse complement.
TCTATCTTGCTTTTAGTCTTCACTCTGTCGCTCAATCCTGTTATTTTCAGAATCTTGACAGCGAACTGGAATTTCTGTCGCACGTGTATCTGTGTAATCTCTCTCTCCTCTCCTGTCATGTAAGCTCCATTAGGGTGGGGCTGCTGAACGTTCTCATGACTACTTTGTCTCCAGTGTGCGAAATAGTGATGCCTGGTGCCTAGTCCATGCTTCATGAGTATGTTCTGCAAATGTTTGTGATTGGCTAATTGAGTACTGAAGAACTCATTCTATCCTCCCCCCCCCTTTTAAAAAAAAGATTTTATTTATTACTTTGAGAGAGAGGGAGAGAACGTACATGCAGGGGGAGTGGCAGCTGAGTGAGAAGCAGGTTCCCCGCTGAACAGGGAGCCCAGCCCGATGCAGGGCTCCACTGCAGAACCCTGGGATCGTGACCTGAGCCCAAGGCAGATGCTTAACTGACTAAGCCACGCAGGTGTCCCTGTGTTCCCCTTTTTACTTCTGCTACCAAAAAATTTAGCTCTAAACTTAGTGTCCAAATGAAATGCATAATTTTACAATTCCTTTGTATACTTACATTTATTTTTTTCCTCTCCATGATTTTTTTCAACTTGATTAGAAGAATGTTAAGCATATAGATATTTTATATCAAATACTAAGTTTCCACGTATCTTTTATATTAACCAAAATCCAGAACGCGGGTGTCATTGGATACTGGTGAGGACGTGGAAGAACAGGGCCTCGTTCATTCTGCTGAAAATGTAAAATGTACAACCACTGGAGAATAGTTTGACAGTTTCTTACAAATCAAACATACTCTTACCACAGTATTCATGCAAAAGAGTCGGAAATATGTGTCTGTAGAAAAACCTGCCCACTGACATTTGTAGCAGCTTTACTCTTAATCACCAAAACTGGGAAGTAACCAAGATGTCCTTTAACAGGTGAATGGATAAATAAGCAGCGATATCCAGACCGGAATCAGATTCACTACGAAGAAGAAATGAGGAAAAAAGGAAAAAGGGATGTGGGGCGCCTGGGTAGCTCAGTTGTTGAGCATCTGCCTTTGGCTCAGGTCAAGACCCTGGGATCCTGGATCAAGCCTTGCATGGGGCTCCCTGCTTGGTGGGAAGCCTGCTTCTCCCTCTGCCACTGCCCCTGCTGTGTTCCCTCTCTCTGTGTTTCTCTGTGTCAAATAAATAAGTTAGATCTTAAGGAAAAAAAAATAAAAAGGAAAAGAAGTGGGCTGGCCAGCCGTCAAAAGACGTGGAGGAGTCTTAAATGTACACTACTAAGTGAAGTCCGTCAGTCTGAAAGGACCGCATACTGTGATTCCAGCTCTGGGGTATCTGGAAAAGGCAAAACCATAGACACTGTAAAAGGACCTTTACTTGTTGGAGGCTGGGTAGGGGAAGGATGAATAAGCTGAACACAGAATTTCTAAGGTGCCGATAATACTTTATATTATAATGATCGACCTGTCCTCATACGTTTGTCAAAACCCATAGAAGGCACAGCATCCAGAGCGAGCGCTAAGGTAAACCCCAGCCACGTAGGTTCATCCGCTGTAGCGGACACTGTCCGCGGGGAGATGTTGATTCTGGGGGAGTCGTGCACGCGTGGGGGCCAGAGGCGGTCTGTGGAAGCGCTCTGCACCTTCCTCTCTAATTTGCCATGAACCTAAAACTACTCTCAAGTGGTCTCCATGAATTTCACACACACACACACACACGCACACGCACACACACACTGATTTGCACGAGCTGGTGTTTATTCCGGGCTTACACAGCAGCGAAGATCACTATCCCACCCTCCGTTGGCGAGGTGCTTGCCCGCGTGACTCCCCCCAGCATCCTCTGGTCAAACTTAACCACCTTCCGTCCAGGCTTCTTAGGACCAATTCCGTTCCCACTGCCTGTGTGGATTCTTTGCCAACAGAAGCAAGTTTCCTCCTACAGCCCAGGCCCCTCCCCACCTGTAGAACAGGTTGATGTCTCTCTGAAAAGACACCAAATGAAAATAGAAGGCTTGCTTCGGTGCCGTGGACAGGGGCCCTGCTGGCTGCCACGTGTGCGCTCCAGATGGACAGACAGACGCTGTGTTTTTGCTGGAAGCTTGGAGCGCACTTGGCATTCTCACATGCAGAAGTGTTTTGATTGCTGTCCATTTCCCTTCCGTGGCGCGTGTGCAGACTGTCCGGGGCTCAGGATTTGGAAGCTCCTCGGGTAAGCGGCACGGGTGTTGGGAGGTGAAGCGTGCAGACGGGGAGCCTGCGGCCTCGGTCTAGACCCAGTGGAGATTGGGCGTGAGCCGGAGGCCGCAGCAGGAAGAATGGGAAGTGGGGGTCAGCCACAGAGGGAAGCCGGGCGCAGGCAGAAGGCGAGGGAAGGACCAAAGTTGAGCATCTTCTCCCCGCTGGGCATGGTGCCCGGGTTTCTTACATATGTTGGGAGGTTGAGATTTCTAAGTAAAGACACTGGTTAAGGATGAAGTCATCGACGGAGACAGGGAATGTGGGTGGAAGAAGCTTGAAAGATACTTTATGTAACGGAGTACAAACATAGTTGCGAACTTTAGAACCACTCTTGTTTCTCTCCCTCCGTGGGTCTGTGTCTCTCCCTCCTTCCTCCCTGCCTCTCATCCTTTTCTCCCAACCACCCCCCACCGCGGCCGCACAGTGGGATCACCTCCATGCCTTATGCACACTGCTCCAAGATGCTTCTGGAGGCGCCCCTCTTAGTGCTGTCCGAACCACCCTCCCAGGAGAACAGCGAGGTCATTGAATGAAGCAGTCATTGCCAGATTCCGCGGACTCACGGACAGGCCAAAGGGAGATCATGGCAAATAGCTCAGGTCATCTTACACTCAGTGGGGATGGTTTGAAGTACTGAATTATTTATAAATAAAACTGGAAAAAAAATGGGAACTGGTATACACTTGTCTTAAGCGTATCCACTGGTGCTTATTCTATAAAATGATACAGACGTTCTGACAAGGTTGGGGGAGGAAGAGGGTGCTACCACCCATGAGACCCACCCATTTGGGTCTTTTTGCAACTCTTTCTAGTTAAAGATTTCTGAATTTTCTTCCAGTAATTACAACCTCGCTCTGACATAGTGTATTTTCTAACTAGACAGTTTAATAACGTTGAGAAAATGGAAATAAACTATTTGTGAAAGAACGTACTTTTGTTTGTGTGATCTATCTTGCAAACTATTTGCAGTGCCTGAATAGGCTTCGTTAGTGGGTAGCATTCTTTTCTTGTTTGTAAATCCCTTAGAAGGGATTCAACCTCTTTAGAAAGAGGTTTTCAGTATCCTCACTGCAATTCGTAAGTGAAGAACCAGAAATTAGGCAAAATGTACACAAATCGTAAATACTATTGACTAAAATCCATTTATAGCTTAGACTCCAAAGAGAAAAAAGAAAACCGGTAATTTATCAGTGTGATTTAAATTATTTGGATGGGATGTGTCTGCATGTGTGTATTTACTGGATAAATAAGAAAATTGGACACCTATCAAAGAGAAGAGGGAGAAATTATCCTTTACGTTGTTGTAATGTCTGGTTTATATATCCTTCTATCATTTGTCAATGACAACATTTAAAACTCTTAAACAGGGCTGTCAGTGTGCCATTGATGAGAAAAATTCAAAGGTGAAATTAAGATGGAATGAGCTTTGTGAATGTCAAAAATGATATATATTATCTTTCACATTCAGAGGACAAGGTAGATGTCAGTATAGGTGGGAAGTAGGATCCATATACCAAAGGATGTGGGATAAATTTTTCTTTTGCCAATCACTTCATTTTTTAGATGAATGATCCTTGGACTTTAAATTATAAAATACACGACAGGGAAAATGTCAGAGATCTCAAGGAAATGTTTGCATGGTCAGGATATGATAAGTAGAATTATATGCAAGTCTGGAAAACTTCTGAAAACAGGTGAGGTTCTTACCTGCTGTTGTGTGGAGCATCGATTAGTGAAAAATAATTCCAAAGTGAAAATTTTTTCCAATCTGAATTAGGGTACAGAGAGTTACCGAGAAGAGCAGGAAACGGTTGGTCCCGATGGCAAATTTGAGCACACATTAGTTCAGGCTTTGCAGAATGCTTTTGGTTAAAAATCCTCCTAGGCTGGTAAATAGAATGTTCTCCCTTTTTGTAAGCTCTACTGGGAAATGTTATATTAAATGGACATTTTTGAGTCTTTCATCTTGGTAAGGGTGAGCAAAATGTTTAAAACAGACATTATAGTTCCATGCTTATCTTAGGACAATGCAAATTGTACAGGGGGTATCTGGAAGGGGCCAAGAAGAGACAGAGAAGGAGGAAAGTCCCATTGAACCACTCAGCTCGAGGCTGATGCCTCAGGAAACCTTAAGCAGAAACACATCACTGTGCTTTTTAAAATTGTTATCACATGTCTCTGCCAAAGCTTTCCACAGTACTTTTATGTCCGACATCATTTGTCTTTAAGATAATATTGTGAGTTTCATAATTGTCCTCATTTCCATGAACCTAGTGCCTGAGACACAAAATGGTGTATTAGCCAAGCACTATCTGTCATTTTTTTTTTTTTACTTTTATCCCTCAAATCTTAGAAATGCTGTGGTTTCTCAGTTGTATTTCCTTCTTCTCCTTTCTCAACTCTTAAAATATATGCATAACTTCAAGAAAGATGCCCAGATCTTAATTTGGAGACTTAATTTTGATTCCATTAATTTGTGGGTGCTGTTTCTCCTACAAGAGGTCACAGGAGAATTTTAAAACATCTCTTCCTTTTGAGTGAGACTGTCTTCTTGAAATGAGCTTAGTATAAAGTCTTATGTGAAAGCATTTTTTGTTGACAGATCACTGGTACTGAGAGTTTTATTCTGTTTTCTTATCTGCAGTGTCAGGGATTTGGATTAGAACCTCTCCAAGGAATGTTCAGATCTTAGATTTAAGGATTTTGTTTACCAGCTCTGAATAATATAATTCTACTCATCTCCTGAGGTTGAGATCAAATGCACCTAATTCATGATTCCCAATCATTCAAGAAGTTGAACAGATTTTCTCTTTTCTCTGAACTTTTATGGCCTTTGGGACACACCACTGTTCTAATAAGCATCACACAGTGCCTCTGCCACTTGGTTGGCATGACCTCATTTAACCTGCTGCTGAGTGGGGGTGGGGAAGGGGGCAAGAACTTGACCTTGTTTTTTACATGTTCTCCCGTGTTCACAGAATTTGGGAACTAATACAGAATCCATAATTTATTAAAATTTTGTTTGTCATGAATGCTTTTAATTGTGCACTTAATGCAAGGATATCCTTTCCCAGAGAAACGCTGCTGTTACAAGTGGGGGTCCCTTCCCTGACAGAAGCTGACAGAAATTTCCTGGTTCCTCCTGAGCTCCCTGACTCTCCATCCCCTTTCCTCCTCTCTACTTAGGGCTATTCTTTGACCACCTTGTCTTCTTCTATCCTAAAAACAGGGGTTTGTTGAAGATACAGAACTTCTTGTGTCTTATTATGTCTCTTTTTTTTTTTTTTAAAGATTTTTATTTATTTGACAGAGATCACAAGTAGGCAGAGAGACAGGCAGAGAGAGGAGGAAGCAGGCTCCCTGCTGAGCAGAGAGCCTGATGCCGGGGCTTGATCCCAGGACCCTGAGACCATGACCTGATCCGAAGGCAGAGGTTTTAACCCACTGAGCCAACCCAGGAGCCCCTTATTATGTCTCTTTTGCAAAGTACATTCTGCAATCCAAGATCAAGGGTGCAAGAAATAAATGTAGAAAAAAAATCAAAACTTGTTTTCTTCCGTGAGCCCTGGACCCATCGACCTGGTGGGACACCTTCCCCTCCTTCTCCTGTGCTGTGTGAGGTTCCTGACAGCTTCTGTTATGTTAGGGCACTGCCAGGAAGAAGGAGTTGACATGTTCCCTTCACCATCTCTGCCTCGACACTCAAGCACGTTTCTCTCTGTAGTCTTGCCGGCTACCCGCTGGAAACAATGTGGTATCGTTTCTGTGCCCCGTCCTCTCTGCCGGGCCCTCCTGAGCTGGAGAGCACTTCTGTGCTACAGATTCAATAACTCAGAGTAGGGAGTGGAATAAGCTCTCCTGATATCAGTGAACTGTTTTCCATCCATGTATATGGTTTCTTGATGGGGATTCCTAGGACGCTATTACAGGAGACAAGATGCGACATTCTATCACCAAATAGAAACTCCCTAACAGTGGTAGGAACAAGGACTCTGGAATGTTCCCTATTAGCCTCAGTCACCTGAACTTCTGTGGATCTTTTCTGTATCAGCTCGACTGTGATCGTGCTCTTCTCTAGTGGGGAACTACTGTATGGACGTGTTATTTGCATTTGTTGAAATCTACTTCTATCAGGCGAGCCACCGTATGAAAACAAAGCCAATGAAGTATAAAATTGATTTTATGAAAGCGAAGACATTGGCTTTCCCAAGTGACTCACTGGAGAGTATAAATTTTGAAAGAGTAGTTAGTATGGGAAGAAACCGTATTAGGGAATTATCCGAAAGTATAGAATTGTTCAGCTTTTTTTAGAAATGCAGCCTAGTGGAGAAGACTTTATGTGGTTCTAAAGAGTACAGAAAACGTTTAATTTAATGAGTCAAAGATGACTAAAAGGACGTCTTAGGTAACGACAGATGAAACTGTGACTAGCAGGCAAAGAAGTGGAAAATCCCCTGCACACTATGGAGAACGTCGTAGCCAGGACTGTGGATGTAGGAAGGAGGTGTCAGCTTCCTTGTTTTCTTCCAGCACCTTGTCCAACCTCCAAATGCTACGATATCTGTTACGGAGTCCTCGTGTTCTCTGTCCTCGTTCACGGGAGTGATACGTTAAGCGTGCATTCTTGCGTGAGTGCGTGAATAGGCAGTGACTTGGATGGGGACACAGATTGTCCTTTTAACTCTGAACACCTGCCGCAGTAGAAGGGAAATCACACCTCTTTGTCACTGTGGAAATAAGACGTGTATTTTTCAAGTTACCCAGTTAATTAATGATAAGTTAACCAATAGAATCCCTAACCAACTGAGCCACCCAGGCGTCCCTAGAATCCCTTATACATCATTAGCTTTTGATGTCATGTTCCATGAGTCACTGTTTGTGCATAACACCCAGTGTTCCATGCAGTCCGTGCCCTCCTTACTACCCACCACCTTAAAGGTAAAACATTTCTCCTTATCGTCTTCAAAATACACACACAAAGTTTGGATCATTTGGCTCTTAGACACTGACACGCTAAAACGCCCTCTTTCAGAAGAACCTGTGCTTGGACCATTGCTAACGGATGTTGAACCTGATCTTTACCTTAATGGGCAAAACTTTACTTATCATGTCTGCTGTTGGCATTTTAGAATGAAATTATATGTAGCGCAGTAGAATTTGGTCATTTCCAAAGGGCTAGACCATCAGAATCAAAAGGATGATTTCTCCAGATTCTTACATTGCCAAATTGCATATTAATGCCTCCTTTGTCCTCGATGGAGCCAAGGAATGGGAAGAAAAGAGCAGATACACCTGACTTGGAGAACACCATAGTTCTGAGCCATGAATTACTTCGGCAGGACCTGGGGCATTGAGGCTTGTCATGTGTTTGCACCAGAAAGGATGGGATGCTCATGAGCTCCCATCGGTATCTGGAATGGTACTTTCTTAGCTCCACCTGGGGAAATTAGACACATTGTGCACATCCATCTTAACCCATTGTTTCCTTTCATGCATCTGTGCTTTCAGTGAGCCTGAGTCCTTGTTACTATCAACAGGACAAAACAATAACAGTAGCGCTATTACTAGAACCACAACTGTATCTGTAGATAGCATTCGCTGTGTAGTGTGCTGAGCACTTCATGTTCATCGTCTGATGGAATTCGTACAAAACCCAAGACAGGAGCCACTGTTGTTGTTTCTTACTACTGAGCAAACTTGTCTGCAGAAGTATGGCCTGATAGCACTTTACTCTGTGTGTGTGTGTGTGTGTGTGTGTGTGTGTGTTTAAGACTTATTCATGTATATTTAGAGAGAGAGAGGGAGAAAGAGCATGAGCAGGTGAGGCGGAGGGAGAGGGAGAGAGACCCTCAAGCCGACTCCACACTGAGCACAGAGCCTGATGGGGGGCTCAGTTTCTCAACACGGAGATCATGACCTGAACCGAAACCAAGAGTTGGATGGTCAATGGACTGAACCTCCAGGCAACCTGCACTTTACTGTTTTTATGCTTTGCTAGAGTCATTTTCTAAACATCATCCATGTTTTAAGGCATTGCCTAAAATTAGTGTTACCTACGTCTTGAAGCTCTACCTGATTCTAAAACATAGACCATCTGTCCTCTCCCAGTCTCCCATCATGCTAATCTTCACTTATTCCACTTAAAATTTCCACCTCATGATAGAGATATTAAAGTCATATATATTGAACATTAATATATAATGTATATTATATATTGTATGTATTCTGTATATTTCATGTATAAGATACATATAGACACACACATACACAAAGTACTATATATATATATATGCATGCACAATTCTGGTGGAGAAGGCACATCAGTTACATGCTATATGCCAGACCTAAGAAAGTTAGATGAATTTTCATCTGGTAGCTCATCTATCCATCTACACATAGACATGATGATGTCATCATTTAAGTTATTGCTTTGACACCACAGAGATCACACATGGGAAACATCGGATTTGGTTATAGTTTGAGAAAACTCTATTCAGGATTGCTTCACCTTTAGCTGACCACCAGGAGACGAGAGTGGAGAATTCCATTCACAAATGATATAATTGCCATTTCTTTGAACTCTGAGGATCAGAGAGCTACTCCAATAAATCTTTATGTTGCCTAGCGCTGTATGGCATATCTTTGACTATGAAATCCTTCCCCATTTAGCCACATACGACTGTGATTTCCATGGTGGTATCTTACATTCTCATGCTAATGTATGTAGCACATCAAGATCTAGGTCAGATAAAAAGGTAAACTATGATAACACTGCACACTGTCGTGAAATGATGACTAATTATTGTTGCAATTTATTGGAAGCATGTTTTTATTGCCCTTATTATAAAATTTCACCATTTTGTAAAAATGTCACCATTTTGACAAACTAGTGGGACAAAGGAGGCAAGAGTATAAAATGGGAAGATAGTCTCTTCAGTGAATGGTGCTGGGGAAACTGAGAGCCTCATGCAAAAGAATGAGACTGGACCACTGTCTTACACCACACACACACACACACACACACACATAAACGAAACATGGATTAGAGACCTACATGGGAGACCTGAAACTGTGCAATTTCTAGAAGAAACCATGAAGGGCTAGAATAAAAAAAGCTGAGAAACAACAAGGGTTGGCAAGGTTGCAGAGAAAAAAGAACACCTGTGCATTGTGGGTGGGATGTAAGTCTGTGCAGCCGCTATGGAAAACAGTATGGAGGTTCCTCAAAGAATTAAAATGGAAGGGTAGAATTTGGTCATTCCAATTCACTGCTGGGTATTTCCCCAAAGAACATGAAAACACTAACTTGAAGTGAGATGCGCACCCCGTGTTGACTGTAGCACTGTGTACAATAGCCACATCTTGGGAGCAGCCCAAGTGCCCATCAGTGGATGAATGGGCAAAGAAGACATGGTTTATGTATGCATTGGAATACCACTCAGCCATAAAAATAATAAGATCTGGACATCTGTGATGACACAGATGAGTCTCAACGGTACGGTGCCAAGTGAAACAGCACAGAAAGACAAATACTTTGTGACGATTTCACTTGTATGTGGAATCGAAAAAGCAAAAGAAGAAACAAATTGGAAAACCCAGAAAAACAGAAACAGACTCATAAATACATAACGTGAGCTAGTGATTGCGGAGCAGCAACATGGAAAAAATAGATGAAGGGGATTAAGAGTTACAAGCTCCCACTCATAAAATAAAGAAGTCATGGATATGAAAAGTAAAGCATAGGGAATATAATACAGTCATTAATATTGGAAAAATGTTTGATGACATATGGAGGTGAGCATAAGGTAATGTGTAGTTATCGAATCACTATGTCGTACCTCTGAAATTTACAGAACATTGTATGTAGCTATACTCAATAATAAAAGTAAAATTAAAACAATTCACCATTTTGATGAAAGCTGGTGTGCATGCACACTGATGCCAGACTTTATAAAAAATAAATTAGCATTATTTTCTAGTAAATGCAAAGCTTCTCAGTAAAAATTCTATGCTGTTGTTTGAATGCGAACCATTCCTAAGTTACACATTGATAACAAACACAATATGGAACACCTACTATATACTCAGTAATGTGTTTGGCAAAGCTCATCTCCATAATAATTCTAAATGTAAATGGGGTTGGGTGCCTGGGTGGCTCAGTGGGTTAAGCCTCCTGGGTGGCTCAGTGGGTTAAGCCTCTGCCTCCAGCTCAGGTCATGATCTCAGGGTCCTGGGATCGAGCCCCACATTGGGCTCTCTGCTCAGCAGGGAGCCTGCTTCCCCCTCTCTCTCTGCCTGCCTCTCTGCCTACTTGTGATCTCTGTCAAATAAATAAATAAAACCTTTAAAAAAAAAAATCAGTGGTGGTCTCCTGGGATGGAAGGTTTTGAACTCTGACAGTACTTTGAAGATGTATATGTAGCTGTAGATGCATTACTTGGAGGGTCAACACTCTACACTTGTATGTTGATTAAATACTAATGTTAATTTATAGTCTGATCTCAAATCACTGAAAGGAAAGCGATTGTTTTTCAGTTTCAAAAATCAAATTCAAGAAATGTAAGTTGTCATAGACCATTACTGTCTTCAAATTATGTACAAACAAAATATTCACTTATTCTAGTATCAAAAAAACACTTTTAGGGTCTAACCTTTCAGTGACCTGGAATAAGGGAAAAATCAACGAAGATATGTAAATATTCTGGAGTTTATAGAAAGTCAGAGGGCTGGTATATATTTTTTCTAACTATTTTGGGGAAGATCTGAAAGTAAAGCAAGACAAAAATCTCTTTAGCACATATAGTTTGAGCTGGTATTCTAGGTAAACAGAGGTAAAAAATTATGGCTTTTATCTAAATATATCTAATATGCTTATAGGCACATGTATTAAAATTTATAGATGTCTATGTGTGAGGGAGGATCTGGAAGTGTGGGTACTGGTATTAGGAAGCCGTAATGTGGGGGTGCAGTCGGTTTTGAAGAACTTCCAACTTTTACTCTATGTAGTTGAGATTTCTAAATTTTTAAAATTTTGCATTATTGTTATAAAAATAAAACATGAAAAGTAAGAAGTTTTAAAGGAAGTGCATTTAGAAATGGTCCTGACTGCGTATGTGACATCATGCATTGTAGCGAAGGCTTACTGTTGGGTTGGCTTCTCCCGTGAGCTCATTCGAAGCTGTGTTTCAGAGGTTTGGCTGAGTGGTGACAGGAGATAAAAGACTCAGAGAAGAGAAAAAATTCAGCTGCATGGTCCAATAACCCAAACTCTGGCTAACTGATAAACAAAATGGTTTTCCAGAGTCTCTCAGAGAAAAGGACCCATAGAAACGACTCAAATTTACTTTGGTTTTTATGTTTTTGTTGAAGAATTATTTTGCTACTGTGTTTGCTGGTAAAATGGTAGATTATGTCAGAGGCTGAAAATAAGGTTTATAAAGAAAATTCTACAACTGTGACAAAATACAGAGACTCTGATATCTTTCCTTGATTTTCTATTCACTTTTTAAAAAAATATTTTTTAATTCCAGTATAATTAACATATGGTGTTCGATTATTTTCAGGTATATAATACAGTGACTCAATAATTCCGTACATTACTCAGTGCTCATCAAGAGAAGTGTCCTTTAATTCCCTTTGCCTAGTTCACCCATCCCCCCACCCACCTTTCCTTTGGGAACCATTGATTCTTTATAGTTAAGAGTCTGTTTCTTGGTTTGTCATTTTTTTCTTTGATTATTTATTTTGTTTCTGAAATTCCACATGTAAATGAAATCATAGGGTTTTGTCTTTCTATGACTGACTTATTTCACTTAGCACTAAATCTGTACTTCCATCCATGTTGCCAGTGGCAAGATTTCATTATTTTTTATGGCTGAGTAATAGTCCCGTGTGTGTGTGTGTGTGTGTGTGTGTGTTTTGAGGAAACTCTATACTATTTTTCAGACTGGCTGTACCAGTTTGCATTCCTACCAGTAGTGCAAGAGGGTTCCCCTTCCTCCACGTACTAGCCAACACATGTTTCTTGTGTTTTTGATTGTAGCCATTCTTACAGGTGTGCGCTGACATCTTGTCATGGCTTTGATTGGCATTTACCAGGTGATGAGTGACGTTGGGCATCTTTTCATGTGTCTGTTGGCCATCTGGATGTCTTTGGAGAAATGGATGCTCATGTCTTCTGCCCATTCTTTAATTGGATTATTGGATTATTTGGGCTTTTTTTTGGGGGGGGGTGTTGAATTGTGTAAATTCTAAATATATTTTAGATACTAATTTCTTACTATATATTCCATTTGTAAATGTTTTCTCCCTGTCAGTAGGTTGTCTTTTGTTTTTTTGGTTGTTTTCTTTGCTGTGCAGAAGCTTTTTATTTTGATGTTGTCCCAAGAGTTTATTTTTGCTTTTGTTTTCCTTATTTACTCTTCTATTATTTATTCACTCTTTAGTATTTGCTTGAACACTGCTACTGGCCTGAACTGTGATAAACCCAAAATTAGTAAAATAGATTGCAATGCAATATCTGAATAAAATATTCCATTTCTTTTCTATGCTTCAAACATTTTAATTCATATTCTTATCATCCTTGAAAATAGTTTCTTTTAGTCAAAGAAAATTGTGAGTTCTGTGTGAGATAAATCAAATACCTAGGTAATGAAGAACTTTAGCATTAACAAGAGCATTGTATATAAATTGTTTACATGAATAACATATTGATTGAAATTGTTTTTATGTTCCAGTCAACTTTTAGACACTGAAAGTTTTTTACAGTGCTATCCTATATTCTACCTCTTGCAAAGTTACTCATGTATAATTCATAACATATGCTATCATTGATTTTACTCTAAGAGAATAATCTTAAATATAGCATTCTTTGTGAATAATCACGTGGTCAAGAAAAAATAACAAAAATAATGTATTTCATACACCTTAAATTAGATACATTTATTTCAATTAATTTTTAAAAATGATTTAGTTTTAAAAATAATACACTCACATAATAGAGATTTCAAAAAGCAGAAACAAAAAATTCAATGAAATTCTCTTTCCCTATCCTGCCAAGTGACTGCCTTTGTCTCTTCAGAGAAGACAACTGTGGTTGTTAAAGTTTCTCCTGCACCTCCCCAAATTATGTATGGACATGTGTGTCAGCATTGTGGATATATGTTTACATAGAGATTTATATAGAGATTTTTTTTGTGTGTAAACAATAAGATGAAGAAACATCTTACCTGTGGGGGTAAGGTGATATCAGATACATGTGTGATTGTGTGTGTGTATGTGTGTGCAGTCCTTTATGTCTTCGTATTTTTTGTCCTATCAGTGTGAATATGCATTATTAGTTATTTACGTTTTCCCCAGTTAATGGACTTTTAAGATGGTTCCACATTTTGATTATAGTAATAATGCTTTGACAGTATGAATATATAGTATGTGTGTGTGTGTATATGTGTATGTGTATATATGTATATGTACACATACATACATATAGATTAACATTATATATATAATGTCTATATATGTATGTAACATATATATATCCAATAATGTGTATATATTATATGTATATCTATATATACGTATATCTATATAATATGTATATTATATATATGTGTATATGTATATCTATGTATATCTATATATATCTATATAATACGTATATACATATAGATTAACATTATATATATAATGTCTATATATGTATGTAACATATATAATATGTATATTATATATATGTGTATATATATATCTATGTATATCTATATATATATCTATATAATATGTATATACATATAGATTAACATTATATATCTAATGTCTATATATGTATGTAACATATATATATATATCCAATAATATATACACATTATGTCAACCTATATGCGTATATAGAGGTCACATTTTTCAAATTATACTTTTGGGTCAAACAATTTCTGCATTTTAGATCTTGAAAGATACATCTAAATTAGTAAAAAAAAAAAAAAAAAGGAAAGAAAGTTACACAAGATTGTATTTCTGAAAGAACGAGCATCTCCATTATCAAAACCATGTTTCGAACAGTTGACTCATACAGAGTACATTTTGTTTACGTTAAGATTTTTAATTCCTATGAAAATAAAAGTACATAGAAATGTTGATGTTGACAATGTGTCTAGGACATCATAGTAATTCATTTACAGAAACTTGCAAGACTGCTCTTGTATTGGCTAAATCTTTTGGAGTTCTCCTGTGATTATACTGTCCTATTATCTTTAAAGGATGCTATTTTTTATGAGTTCCTTTGATTTGTGTACCTTGGATTCACTTCTCTTGTCCAAGTCAGCATTTGTGGGTCCAGGCTTCCTCATCAATAACATAAAGCTGATTTGCGTTCTTTCTTCGCTTTACTATTAAGAAACATTGAATTCAATCTGAGGCCTGCCTTTCATAGATATAAGCCGTTATGATATGCATTCCCGCATAACTTTATTCTGGCTTGCCTTACATTACTGCCTTTTTTTTTAACTTTTAGAAAAGTAAATAATAAATATTCACAATTACAAATATAGTTAAAATATATTCTAAATACTTACATGTTTATATATGAACTCTTCATATAAACACTTTCAAATATATATGTATGTAACTATCTTAGCCCCATATTCAAATGTGAGAAGATAGAAAGATTAAAAAGGATGTTAGAAGTTAAATGAAAAGAATCACTGAATTATTAAAGATTTTATTATGTAATGGATTATCTGAAACAGTTTAACAAGACACAGAATTGTATAGTGATACATATTTTCCAGTCTCCTTTATTTGAAAAAAAAAATATTGAACATGTTGATTGTTGTATTAATTTTGGCCTTAATAAGAAATTATCTCTAATTTTCCTCTGTTTTTAGTTTAAGAAATGTAATATACCTCAATGTAGTCTAAAATTATCATTTTATTAAGAATTTGGAGAAGAATTAGCAAAGCACTGAGGAGGCTATAAGTGATTGATTTTCTGTTTAGTTGATTAATTAGTATGACTCATATAAAGGTAATGAAATTAGGATGGCAAGAGTGAGACCCATGGTAGCTAAGATCAATGAACAGAACATCATATGTAATTTAGTATTAAATGAAAGTGTACCCCAAAAGCCCAAGTCTGATGAAGCATCCAGAATTGCATATCGATTTATTTATGGACACTTTTAAGCATCTTATTTTCACTTATGCATATTTAAACTCTGGTAGAACAAGTCTTTACCATTTTAATGCTTTTAAGAGAACACAATTTATTTTCAGATAACACATCCCTCAATTTCAAGAATTAGATCTTGAATAATAAAGCCTTTTTGATCCTCAAAGTGACTTGTGAATGAAGGCAGCTTATTTGAATGGTTTCATTTGTAGCCAAATATTTGCAGGTAATTTTAGGGAAGCTCGAACGAGTATTAAGGCCATGAGAGTTTGCATAAGTGGTTCGGTCTCCAGGAGTTCCAAGTAAATCCTAAGTCCTCAACAGGATAATGTGGGTATAAAATGAGAGGAAGTTATTATGCACACAGTCTCTCTGCAGGGCTCCCCAAACTCCTGTTGGCTTAGAGATGGAAAAATAAAGTACATGACTCAAGCTGGGACTTTCTCGTTGCCTCTTCCTAGGGCAGGTGATACAGAAGTGAGGCTTCGGGGTGAGCTGTGTTAGGCCGCGTGCACTCAGCATCATGTGAGTGGTTGGGGCTTCAGCATCTTCCAGGTCCAGCTGTTTTCATTGTCAGCTAGCCTGCCTCAGTAGGAAAGAGACCAGGTGGGAAGGTGTCCAGAGTCTGGCGATTTGGTGCTGTCTGAGGCATTAAATCCATGAGCATTTAGGTACACAACAGTCCCCAAGATCTCAGGGAAGTCCTCTCTAAAAAGTAAGACTGTATATATGTTTATATGTTCATGTATGTGTATGTACACATATACACACACACACACACACATATATATACATACATACCACATCTTCTTTATCCATTCATCTGTTGATGGACATCTAGGTTCTTTCCATAGTTTGGCTGTTGTGGACATTGTTGCTATAAACATTCAGGTACACGTGCCCCTTCAGATCACTACATTTGTATCTTTAGGGTAAATACCCAGTAGTGCGATTGCTGGGTCGTAGAGTAGCTCTATTATCAATTTTTGAGGAACCTCCATGCTGTTTTCCAGAGTGGCTGCACCGGCTTGCATTCCCACCAACAGTGTAGGAGGGTTCCCCTTTCTCCGCATCCTCGCCAGCATCTGTCATTTCCTGACTTGTTAATTTTAGCCATTCTGACCGGAATACTATGCAGCCATCAAAAACTCCGAAAATCTTGCCATTTGTAATAATGTGGATGGAACTAGAGGGTCTCACGCTAAGCGAAATAAGTCAATCAGAGAAAGACAATTATCACATGATCTCTCTGCTATGAGGAATTTGAGAGGCAGGATAGAGGGTCTTAGGGGTAAGGGAGGGAAAAAAACGAAACAAGATGGGACTGGGAAGGGAGACAAACCATAAAAGACTTTTAATCTCATGAAACAAACTGAGGGTTGCTGGGGTTGGTGGGGAGGGAGAGGGTGGGTGGGTGAGGAACATTGGGGAGGGCATGTGCGACGGTGAGTGCTGTGAAGTGTGTAAGCCTGATGATTCACAGACCTGTAGCCCTGGGGCTAATAATACATTTTATGTTAATTTAAATAAATAAATAAATGAAAAGTAAGGCTGGTTAGACAAGATTATTTTAAGATGTTCTTGAAAGTCTATCTTAATGTGTTTATTTTTTTAATTAGCAGTATCTAAATTAATAAGCATTCTCATTTTTTTAATATATCGAATGGTGTGATAGAGAGAGACCAGTCAGGAGGCCCGGCAGCCTGGGTGTGATAGCAGCCTCTGGACTAATCCTTGTGCACGTCAAGTGGGAGAGAGGTCATTTCAGTGTGTTTCTGTGAGAACTTAGGAGAAAATACATGGAAAACTCTGGGACAATTAGTTTAAGCAGGTTTGATTTCCTGCCTTGCAGCTAGATTCTCAGAGGAGGCTCTTCGAGTTCCCTGCGCATCAGGGAGGCTCTGGGTGAGCCCACGGAATCTGCCACGGCTCGTGATCGATCACCTGCTCGCCGGGGGCAGAGAGGAGAGCAAAATACTCATCTTCCTCTCTCTGTCCCACAAACGCTGAGCTCAGAAGCAGCCTTAGCGCTCATAGGTTAAATAATACGGAATATTGTAATGTTGTAATAAGGTGCTCTAAGGCTCTTTCACACATTAGGTGCAGTCCACAGAGAACTCCTTTGTGTAACTTTGGCTCAGAGAGGCTGGGCAAACAGATACGGGTAAAACATAGAAAAACACCCTTCAATTCTGTTCCAAGCGTCTACAGACACCTGTAGTACATAAATAAACACGATTACAGAAATACATACAGGGCTACGTAAAAGAAATCTTGACAGGAAAAATTTTATCTTATTTCCTTTCTTATGACCATGTTTCCAATTTTCTGGATAATTTAGTGATTATCAGAAAATGTGGTTCAATTTCTGTATTGTTCACCTTTAGTTTTTCCAGACATGCCTTCAAACTTATTTCCTTTTCAAGATCAACGTAGATTTTTCTCTCCAACTAAACCCTCCCTAGCCAGCTACTTGAAACAAAGATTAGTTTTCCCTATGATTCTTATTTCAAAAATAGTTCTTCAGTTTGAGATCTTGATCCGTCATTTATTTTGTCAAGAGAGGAAAGTTTTGCTTTGTTTTGTTTGATTGTGTTTGTCATTTCCAATATAAAATGCCTACACTAGAAAATGCCTAAAATTCTGTAGGAATTCTCTGGACAGAAATGAACATTACTGTTTTTTCCCGTAACTAGCCATACCATAGAACCCTGTGTTAGAGGACCTTGCGGGAACATTACCGGGGGCGAGCTCTGGAGAGCGGTAACCCGGGGGGGCTGCGGAAGGCTGGAGGGGGTCCCGGGAGGCTCGGTCCCAGCACATCCTGGAGGCACCCTGTGCACACCAGGCAATTAACTTCCATAATAAGGAGAGGTTGTCGCCATCATTACGCACTGACAAAACAAATCCTGATGCAAAATATTCCTATTCAAGTAAGAACTAACTTCTGCTCCAGGAAGATGCCGCTAGGCATAGGCAACCCTAAAACCACCAACAGCCGTTTCTGTAAAACAATGACATCTTGAAATCGCCACCTCTCGGTCTCTGTGATTCCTGTTCCGTAGGGTGAAACGAGGAATCTGTTCACCTCAGTGGGACAGGGGAGTGTTAGTCTGCAAACTTGGAGTTAGAAGTCTGTGAATGATCACAATTTGACCTTCTATTTTAACATGAATCGGATTCATTTTGTTCTTTGTGGTAGAAGAAAGTGGAGTGATGGGTGGTGATGAGTGGGACTCAGGGGTGGAAGCAGAGATTTGGGTTAAAATCCCAAACATTCTCTGTCCAGTAAATATGCAGGGCACCCTTTACCTTGACCAAGGCTTCACAAGTTCCACCACCTGTGGGGTGCAGGGCCCCCGCCGTCACACGCGGGCTCTGGGGCTGGTCCGGCCGTGGGTGCTGTTTCCTCGCTTCCTTTAGCTGATACAGGTGTGACACTTCATTTAGCCCCGGGCCAAGGCAGCTGTTCATGCAGGCACATGCCTCACGCAGACACCCACCTGCCCCCCAGCATCGGAGCCCCCAGCACAGAAATCAGCCCCCTGTGTTTGTGGTCTGCTCCCAAACCCGGCTCTCCCCGCCGGAAAGCTGATCCTAGACCTCACGAGCCACTTGCATGGGACACAGAAGGATGTTGCGGTTGGTTTCCAGGTATTGGCGTGTGAGGCTGAAGGCTCAGTGTTCCAAGCAGAGGAGCGTGAGAGGAGGGACAGAAATCCGCAGAAGCTGAAGGAGCTGGACACTCAAGATTCAGCAGTTTTCCCTAGAAGCTTGTGATGAGGTTGGCAGAAGGTATAAGCTCCAGACTCACAAAATATATAAGCTCTAGACTACCCTAGAAGGACTGTCACATCCTGGAAGCAGTATGTTTTGGTCTAATAATCGAAATAAGGCCTTGATACTTCATCACCCCGCATCTTCGGCGTCTCCTAATACTACTCTCAAGATGAGGTGTGACACAATTATTTCTAGACATGGAGGGAAAACAAGAACGTTACTGATAACAGATTTTTCCCCCCAGGTTTATTTTTCCAAAAATCAGAATGGCCAATGTATTTGCACACCAGTTTACATTCTGTATTTGAGTCCTATTTTCTCTTTTTAAAGACTAAAGATATTTCACTAACACTTTAAAAGACTCAGTGTTCCTCCTTTTTCATAACCTCTCCTTTTAATCGCATCCCTTTACCCAGAACTGATGTATATTAGCTGGGATGCTAATTAGAATCTATCCAACAACACACCGTTCTTAAATTTCTCCTGGAGTAGATGAACGTGTGAAAAAATAGAGGTGATTAGAATACATACATTTTTCTATGGGAAATAACTGGTTTTCACAAGTTGCCTGTTTGGGCTTTGCAGAGGCGCGGGAAGGAAGACAGCAGTACTTTCTTGGAGGGATAGATCTGTTCTCTTCCCCGGACTTATGATGGTTGGGCCCCGCACAGGGGGGCTTGGTGGGGAGCACAGGGGGCAGCAGGCAGGAGAGGGGCAAGGCTGCATGGGTGGTGTCCGGCCCGAGACCTGAGGACCCCAGCAGCAGGCAGAGCGCTGTTCCGGCTGGACATTCCCGACCGCCGTGGGCACATCCGATGAGTCAGGATTCGGCCCTGTTCTCGGTTTCAGCAGCGTTTGATTTGCTTTGATGACTGCCTCGCAGACGGCTTCCTCCTTTCTCCATGTTAGGGTAAGGAGGCCCCTTCTGCTTTTGTTCTGTGCATGGCTGGTATGGGGACACCGGCATGCTGGCTCGTAGAGGAGAGTGGAGTTGAGAAGGTGGGCTTCTGCTGTCAGATCTTCACGTCGGGGCTTCCTAGACCCAAACACTGAAGTCCCTTGTCCTTGTCGGTGAAAGATGGGAGCTGCGAACTCTGATACAGGGGAAGTGACATCCCTTCCTTGAGCCCAGGGTCACAAACAGACTCCCTGGGCATGTGAGTCTTCTGTCACATCTCCCTGACCTCCCGACTTCTGCGATGTTGTCCAAGAAATGTCACTTTGCTCTTGGGCTCTCCACTTCTGCCTGGTTTTCCTATCCCCAGGTCCACGAAAGTTGTACCTTGTGAAAAAGATAGGTCATTATATGCAAATTCCAAACTTACATCCATCCCTACATTCATAAGGGGCAGGAAATAGTCCTTTCCCATCGGAAGGTGGGGATTTTGCATGCCTATATACCAGGGGAATAACTAGAAAGTTTTAGTGCTGGGGTAGATTTGGGTGTAAGAAAAATGAGACACATCCCTGTGCTTTTTAACCAAATAAAGCCAAGGGAAGAGCATTGGCTTTATTGTTTGCCTTCTGTGGTTTAAGCCTGTGTGATGAGCCCGCACTTCTGCAGCTGGGCTGTGGACAGAGCTGGGTGCCACGTGAGGGGCCAGGGATGCATGGTTCCCTGGAGGTGCCATCCCCTCCGGGGGGACTTCACAGCCAGCGGGTCACCTCACTGGGATGGGTTTCCCTTCAGTATCTTCCCTACTCTTTGCAGCTCGGTTCTCCCCCATTGATGTCTAATGATACCAGTTCAATGATTTGATCATCTGTGTGCAGAGAATGTCTTTCTAATGAGGCCCAGATGATTCGTTGTCTTCTAGTCAGTAACCAGAGTTACTGCCTGGCTCAGGATTTCTCAGGTCCCTGTGACCCCAGCTGGAAATTCCTCAAGTCTCCAGAGCTCAAAACACAGGCTCTAGAGAACGACTCCCAGTTGGAATCCTGGCTCTGGTCCTCACTCACTGTGTGTCTTACATAAATAATGGAAGGTGCCCGGGGCTTCATTTCGTCCCCCACCCAACAGGACATTATTCTGAGTAGTGCCCGCGAAGGTGGCGAAGTCGGAATGCTGACGGTTAATAACCACTCAGGAGGGTTAGCTGGCATTAGAGCTGGTGTGTGTGTTGTAACCTAATTCTAGAAAATCCACTCGGTGTGAAATCCTTCCTAACATATAATGATCGCTTGTTTGGCATCGGGGAAGGGAATTCTGCAACCAGTCCTTTGAATACGTGATTTTAGCTCTGCGGCTCTCTGAGCTCTGGCCCGAGCCACAGCTGCCAGCAAGAAACAGACAAGGTCCCTGTGACGTTACTGTTCTCTGATAAGCCACTCGATGATATTTTGTGTTAAAGTTTCATTTTCCAAGGTTTTCAAAAATAATTATAGTCACTGTTATTCATATAACAAGTGATTTCTGAGTAGCCAGGACTCCTAGATCCTAGTCCTCTCTGTTTCTGTCCCAGTTTGTGAGCCTTACCAAAATACCTGTAGAAATTTTTACAGGGCTTTGGAGCATACATGGAGATGTGCAAAGAAGTGTAGACATGTAGATTATCTTGAAGGCCTCTGAGAAAAGACACTGTTCATTTGAAATAATTCCCCTTTACAGAATGTTATGTAAGATTCAAATATTTACAAAGGAGGTGCACATTTTATTATTTCCACGACAGAAATAACAAAGCTGATTTCCCTAGAACCTTCTCTTGTCTGTGTACTTCATGAACTCAAGAAGCATGTGCTGTGTTTCTAATACACACCAGCTCATCCCAAAAGCTAGATTTCCAAATGGTTAGAAGAGAGTCTGCATGTCTGTCTTAGGATGCACAGTTCCTTCAGTTCCTGTCTTCTTTTCCTCCTTTTGGGTAGCTTCTGGGTGCTGTCGGGGCCGTCACTCTACAGAGTTGGAGCAGAAGGTTAAGAGAAAATGCTGGGATGGGCACTTGTGCATTGTTAGAGCCAACATTCTAAGGTCTTCCTTTCTCTCTCTCTGCAATTTTAAATGCAATGGTTCCCACCTAAAGACTGGGTATGAATTTCATTGTTACAGAACTCAGGCTCACAATCAAGACCGAAATCTCGATTTCAAATTATTCTTTGTCAGAGATCACGGTAAAATAAATAAATTTGCGCATCCGTTTTCAGGTCCTTGAATGATTTTCTTAATAGGATTGAGACTGGAGTAAACTCTAGGGGGCGACTGCCTGATCCTTTCAGTCCCCAACCAGGGACTCCTTTAGGGACTCACCTGTCTTTCGGGACCCTGACCATTACACGCACCAACCCTCAGATGAGAAAATCAAGCAGGAACTCTGTGAGATAGTCTAAAGTAGCACAGAGCTTATCTGTAATCCTAACATGGAAAAGTGGCCTATCTGGGGGAAAACAGATTGAAAAGATCTTGATAGAAAAATCCTACTAATGGATTTTGCACTAGAAAGACAATTTATGGATCCTTATCACTCAGGTGGAAAAGACATTAACAGCTTAGAAGGGTCTGGAGCGGAGGCGGAGAGCACCAGAGTGGAGGACTTGCAGTCATATTCATGAGTGGGAAAGCTGTTACTATTTTAATGTTATTTATAAATGATGCTGTTTCTATTGTCATAATAGAGTCACATTGAGAGGACGTTCTTTCATGCTTGGGGGCAGAATCGGCTCAGAGTTTTGTTTCCAGTAGCGTGTTACAGACACTGTAATTATGAAATAACTCTCTCAAAATAACTTGATGCATTGGTAGAAAAAGAGGATGAGTGGAATTAATTCTTGGCAAATTTGTTTAGAGTGCAATCTGGGGAAAGTTCATTCTTTCCAGAGGCACTTCTATTCGAGTAGCCCTTTGATGAGAGAGTGAGCTCCCTCATGGGCAAAGTTTTGTTCAGTGCGATGAGGTATAGCAAGGGCTAAGCCTCCCTCACTGCACAAGAGGCTGCTCGGGCTTCTGGGACAGAGGGACCCACGGAGGAACCGGGATGTGAGCAGGGGAGCTTGTGAAAACGAGATGCATTTTTAATAATTTTTTGAAGATTTTATTTATTTATTTGATGGACAGAGATCACAAGTAGGCAGAGAGGCTGGCAGAGAGATAGGAGGAAGCAGGCTCCCTGCTGAGCAGCGAGCTCGATGCAGGGCTTGATCCAAGGACCCTGAGATCATGACCTGAGCTGAAGGCAGAGGCTTAACCCACTGAGCCACCCCCGCACCCCGAGATGCATTAAAAAATATATATATATATAACAAAAAATAATATATATATTATATATTATATCTATATAATATATAATATATAATATATAATATATATATATATATATATAAAATAAACTTTTTTGGAAGACAAGGTATAAGTTAAAGCAAATGCAATGGTTTAATTGCTCTTTCTATAAAATATTAGGCACCAAAACAAGAAATGTGATTTTAGAAAATTTTTCCTCCAAAGCATTTACCATCATGTGAGGAAACCCCTGCCTAAATCCCTGGGGTGGTGAGGGGATTGGGGGTTGGGGGGAAGGTGGAGCCTGGCTGACCTAAGGAGCCTTTCCCTAGTGTTGGCAGACCAGAGGGGAGCAGGATAGATCCACACCGAACCTTGTTTTGTGGAATCAGAACAAGCAGTATGATCAAAGTTATTTCCATGATTTTCCTTTAATTCCTTTATTTTTGGACTCCATCTCTGATGGGAGAGAGTCCTGGGAACATTTCAACAAGTGAGCTGCAGGCAATCTTGGGAGCTCCCGGGCGGGGACGGAGGGAGGCAGGGGCCACAGTGAGCGCACCCCCCTTCTCAGAGTTTCTGTTCCTTTGGTTGCATGGGGTCCAAGTCGAGGAGGACCCAGTGCAGAGGCCACTGGTCTGTGCACTCATTCTGTTCTCAGGTCTAGCCCGACTTCGTCTCTATCATCAGTGCATACCCGGGTCTCCTGCAATGAAACGAGCCCTTCCCTTACCAGCTTTTGATCCAACTGGGACTCTTTAGTCTAAATTACAGCAACCTCTTCATTTTTTGTAATTGCTTAAAGGACTTGGCAACAGGTCAGACTCAGCCAGGGTTTGTAGGACATTCTGAAGCCCGGGAGGCTGATGTTCTTGGTGCTCTCCAGCTGTATTTTGTACATTCACACATATGCATGTGTGCACACAGAGCTGTTGCCGAGTGATGGGACCAAATGTGTCAGGAGAAACTGGACAGAGTATTCTCATGATCAAGAAGGCTACTAGAAATATGGTGACATTTTCAAAATAGTGTCAAATACATTAATGTAAGAGAGAGAGATGATCCTTTAAGAGAGCAGTCTGTCTCTCACACAGAACTCCTGAGAAGAAAGTTGAGTGTGGCTTATAGCATCAACTCTGTGTGTGTGTGTGTGTGTGTGTGTGTGTGTTTTCAAGGCTTCAATTCTCTTTTTTAAGAGCTCTGTAAATTATATATATGTTAATTTTCATAGATGTGAAAAAAACCCTGAAATTTCTGGAGTATAAATATTGTTTAAAGTAGCTTGAGCATAAGCACATTATTAAATTATGGGGAAGATTTCTAATTTATCATAGGAAAACATATTGCGTATGTATATGTCCCTTCGTCCTTAGACATGTAGATATAAACACAGGTACTCACTAGGTATAAGAATTTTTTATTCCTGAGATTAGCATGAAAAACGATTTGAGAATGGCACCAGCGAAGCATTTAGGTATCCTCCTGTGCTATCACTTCAAGGGCAGATAACAAGCTACGGAGAATGACTTAGCTCCTAGGAAGCACTAGACAGTAGGAAAAGATGTCTTGACTCTTGGACGAGAGGTAGCTGTCTTACAACAGGAAGCCCTACTTTTCCTTTGTTAAAGTTGATTTTCCCCTGCTTCTGTTGTGTGTATTCCTTGTCGTTTAGCGAATGGACAGCAGGCGAACACGAAATCCTTTCTTGGGCTTTGTAAATGCAGGACTTTACAAAATGTTTTGCCTCTGGACTCTTTTGGTCTGTTAATAATCGCAACTCAGTATTGATAGGAACTCAGTGTCGGGCTAAGATAGAGCAACAAAACCAGATGACCAGATATCTTTCTTCTTCCTAAGTCAACTAGACTCAGAGACGTGAGGAGAGCTTGTCAACGGGAAGCAGGCAGGGCAGATGGCCACATCCGCGCTTGGAACTGTCTCATGGAAACACAGCACTTGCAGCTTTAATTTCTTAATGACATTAGCAATAAAATGTACAATCAATTACACAGCAGTAATGACCAAGTATAGCAGCTTCTTTGACCCTCTTTGTAGCTGGGCCAATCATATGACCTACCACAGAGGCCAAAAAATTTTGAAAATCTTAACTTAAAGAAAGTAGAAGGTATTTAACTCAGTCTTTGACGAGAAAGCTGGAATAAACTGATGGTCCCTGAGCTTAAAATCCAGCATTTTTTTTTAGCAATGGAATTACACAACAGCTTGAATGTGTGTATTTATGGACAGCATGCTATGATAAAATGTATATTTGAAATTGATATTATGAGTGGATTTGTATATTTTATCTTAATTATTAGAAATAAGTGGTATGTTGAACAGAACAGAAAAACAGGCATTATTTTGAAAGGCCACAAGTCAAGATGTAACAATAACATGTAACTGTTTAAATTAGATTTTATAGAAATTTCTCTCTTTTTTTTAAGATTTTATTTGTTCGAGAGAGCACAGGCAGGGAGAGGGGGAGGCAGAGGGAGAAGCAGGCTGCCCGCTGAGCAAGGAGCCTGATGCGGGGCTGGACCCCAGGACCCCGGGATCATGACCGGAGCTGAAGGCAGACATTTAGCCAACGGAGTCCCCCAGACGTCCCTAATTTTGTAGTAATTTCTACCTAGAGTCCCTTTCCAAATAATAACAGAAATTTTCATTTGGTAAAGTTGAGGTAGATTCCTCACTAAGTGTGCATGTGTACGTGTGTGTGTGCATGTGTGTGTAGGAGTGGGTGGGTATGTGTGTATGTGTGTGGAGTGTGTAGGTGTAGGTGGGTGAGTGTGCGTGTGTGTCTGTGTATGTGTGTGCAAAGATGGTAGGTGCATGCGTGTGTGTAGGTGTGTGTGTGCACGGGTGTGTGTAATTCCGTCTTTTCTAAAATGTTACCTACGTGCTTCCAGGCTGTCTAGACGGTATCTGAGTCCAGGGGTCTGGTAGGACCCACAGCCCCAAGAGCACAAGGGCCTCCCCCGGGCCCCAGACCTGCCTCCTGCGGACACAGTGGGAGATGTAACTTAAGCCGGGCTTTGTCGGGAGCCCACGAAGCTGCTCGCGTGCTCTCGGGGACTCGGGACCGGGAGGACATGCCTCTTAGTTTCTTGGGTGGCAGAGTCTTCGGCTCGCGCTTGCACTGGGAAATGTCACCGGAGAGGGACCTGCCCTGCGATGCTTGCACGCACATCCCGGGGCTCCGGCGTGAGGGCCTCTTCGCGAGGGTGGGATCCCGCAGGGCCCCCCTGCAGCCGAAACCCGTCTCCTTTGGTACTTGCGTGCACCTTGGGTCTCTGGGGACATCCTGACGTTGCAGGTCACTCTTGCTGCCCGCACCGTCCTCATCCCTCCACCAGGAACCAAGTCTCTAAGGGGGGAGGGGTGGTGCCGTAGTCTTTCAGGTTCACTGCTTGCGACATGACCCTGAGCCCGACAATTTAACTGACAGGCAGGTGCTCTGAGTTTCAAGAGTCTGTTCAGAAGCCACAGACTTGGTTCTTTGCGCCGTACATGCAGTGGTAACTAATTCCCGAAAAGAAGAGGGACTGATGGGGGAGAAAGGAGGGTGAGAGAAGAAAAGAAAGGGACATGTCCATAATTCCGCCCACTGGACAGGTCACCTTGAAATGCCTAAGTGGCAAAACCACTGGCTTGGGAGGAAGATGAGCTCAGGGTTCAGCGTGGGCTCTGGCACTGTGTGCGCCACTCGGGCCAAGTCGCTGAGTCTCTCTCGGCGTCCGATCTTCTCTCCATAAAGTAAAAAGCTGAAATAACTGACAGCTAATGTTATTTAATGCTACTTCCTACTTTAAAATTCTGCTCTCATAAAGAACATTTTCCTACACCTGCAACCAGTCTTGGACAAATTCTAATGCATGACTTTGAATAACTTTCAGCAAACGATTAGTTAACTTCATCGTAGATGCCTGGTAGCTGGAAATATAAAACTTATGGAATTCACTGACAATATTTTCTGTTTTCTTATGATTCAACATCAGGATACATCACCTGGAAATTAATCCCAGTTTTTCTGCCACATCTATAGGTGACTGTCAGATTCTTATTTCTGCTACAAAATGGTTCATTTCATTTATAGTCAGTTTTATCACCTATGATTACATAATCCTGTGATGATTTGGAAGACAGTTTTTCCTCCCAAATTTTAATGTATACTTTTTAATTTGGGGCTGTGCCTACCTGTCTGAGATCCTGTATTATCTTTTTAAATTTTTATTTATTTGATAGAGATCACAAGTAGGCAGAGAAGGGGGCAGAAGCAGGCTACCCGGTGAGCAGAGAGCCGGATGCGGGGCTCGATCCCAGGGCCCTGAGATCATGACCTGAGCGAAGGCAAAAGCTTTAACCCACTGAGCCACCCAGAGGCCCCAATTTATTTTAAAACATTGAAAAGGAATTTATGAGGTTGTTGGAGAACATCACGGATTTTGTATCTTGTTGAACATACAGTGGTTACCAAGAACTTTACATATAGCCCCATATTCCCACCATCATATTGGGCTGCTATGAGATTTCATGTGTTCCAGAATATTCCAGAATATTCCATGTATTTTCTTAGCCTTCACTCTAGAAGAGAAGCTTCTTGAATGCCTAGAATGTGTTAATCCTGAAATGACTTTTAGGAGAAGTCCAGGAAAGATCTTGAATCGATAAAGAATTGATTCTCATTACACAGTATCGTACTACAAAGTAAACACAGAGTAATGTTCAGGCTCCAATAAGACACCTAGAGAGTCACAAGTCTTAAGATAATAATAATAACCACACAACAGATGCTTTGTTGAAAAACGAAGCCTCATATTTTATTCCATGGTATGAAAACTATGAGAAGTACTAGTAATAGGACCAATACTTGAACATCATAGAGATAGATTCCTTAAAAAAAAAAAAAAAAAACCCAAAAAACAAAAAACAAAACTAAGTTATTAGTTAATAGTATAATTAACTTCTTTGTAGGGTCTTCTCAGCCGTGGAGGCATTGAGTCAGGACTTAGACGGTGGTTAACCGGGACCCTTTCTGAGGAAATTAATCTGATTGGTGAAACCTTTAATACATTAATCTCTTAGATCATTGCTAACTCCTGGGGTATGGTTCTAATCTCACTCCTCGTGTTAAGACAAGCTTTTATATAAGCTATATTATAAGGATATCCACACTGGCATATGGTATGAAATGTGATGTTATCAATTTGGAGTATTAATGTGATTTTGGCAGTAGTTGGCTTTGCAGAGATTTTCTTTAAAGCAATTACATTCACTGAGAAAAGATTTAAGTTAGGGACCTTTTTTTTCCCTAATTTACTTAAAGCATTCACTTGACATTTAACTAAACTGTAGTTTTAAAGATATTTGACATTTTAAAATCACAAAAACTATAGATTATGCAGTATATACAGTATGTAATTTGGGAGTGAGCGTCTGTTTGATGGAGTCATAATTTGCTTATTAATTTCTGGGAAATAAACTAGACTCATACCAGTCATCTGTTTCTGTTTCGCTTTTCACTGAATCTGCTTCTTTTTTCCCCCCTTTATTCCTTCAACAATACCATGTCCAATATTCATGATTATTCCATGGATAACAGTGACTTGAGTACCTTGAATGATAACGGAGTGGAAATAGTCTGGATTTATTTCTACGTGCAGTTCATTGTAGTACTTTCTTGAGGGGTGGAAACAGAATGAACTTGTTCGATTTTGAGACTCATGTTTCCGCCGAGTGAGCAGGTACCTGGCTTGTGTTGGTGCGTCCGCTTCCCCATTCTCTGCTCTCCCCCACACCCACTCTCCTTGCACATGCATGCTCTGTTGCTTCCCCACATTGCTGTCTGTGAGATGTGATTACTTTCTCCTGGTCCCAGAAAGTCGTGTAAAGGAGATTCAATAGGACACCGGGGCATCACTGGAAAGAGAGAGAAAGAGCGACACACACAGAGAGAGAGAGAGAGACAGAGAGACAGAGAGACAGAGAGACAGAGACATATCTGGGCCACTAGGGGCCACACTTTGTTTTCTACTGACAATGAAATGGCTTTCTTGTTACTGTTCTCATACCCTGTCCCCTTTACTAATTATTCTCTTTTTCTTCCTGCAAATGATTCAGTTAGGGTTTCAGAAAGAAGCAACCAAATGAACAAAATCCCTAATGCTTGGAATAGGGATAATAGGGTTGTTTTCTCCAGGGTTGACCTTGGCATGGACGTTGGGGTAGAATCATCTGGGGAAAACGGACCCTCTTCTAGCCCAGACTGCGGCCACCTGCTGCGCAAGGTGGCCACACTGTGTAGTAAAGCCCACTTACTCTTGTTAGGCAGAATTATGGCAAAAAAAAAAAAAATCCTGTGTACAAAGGGACCCTACGTATTTGTGGGTTGATTTTCATTCCGTGTTAAAGTGGTTGAAATATGTTAGAGTCTCTGTCTTCTGAAATACCAGTATTCTGAGTCACAGTGTATGAAGAAGAGATCAGATGTTCTTACCGGGGTGGGTAGGTAACTGCGCTTGATGGGAACAGGGATGGGAAAGTGGATCTTGTTTTCTTTCACTGACTTAGAATTTTATTCATCTCTGATTCCTTATAGCCGGAATTAAGGTTGCTTACCAAAATACAAAGAGACCTGGTTGGCAGCATGATAAGAATTAGAAAGGATACAGATGTATGGAATCTGGAATGAGATCTCTTCAGATTTACGTGCTGCTTTGGAAAGGCCAGAAATTTGGCTCTGACTTGTTCTGTTTTGTTTTGTGTTTTAGTCAACACTAAGGGACATACTTCAACAGCTCCGTGATTTCCTAGGGGTTAAAAATAAACCAGTTGTTCCCAAGAACAGGTACCCCTCAGAGAAAGGTAACACTAACATTAGTCCCCAGCGTCTACATGGAAATGAGTAAGTGACGAAGTAAAGGGTGTTCTCAACAGCAAATGTTTAAAGAAATGGAAACCTGTATGTTACGGGCCTGTTTTTCTTTTAAGATTTTTATTTATTTATTTGACAGAGAGAGATCACAAGTAGGCAGAGAGAGAGGGGGAAGCAGGCTCTCCGCCGAGCAGAGAGCCCAATGCAGGGCTCGATCCCAGGACCCTGAGATCATGACCCGAGCCGAAGGCAGAGGCTTAACCCACTGAGCCACCCAGGAGCCCTTTACGGGCCTTTTCTGTAACATTCTTTGATCATGAACATTCCTCAGTTGGTGTGACGGAGGAACAGCTATAAACGTCAAAATCACATTTAGCTCCTGAATGTTCTTTCTGGTCAGCGGGACCAGCTCATTCTCTCTTCGTACTCAACCAATGTTGGGTTCCATTCCCTTGTACTCAACTAGGACTGTGTCTGTCCCATTTCAACTATTGGAAGCAGGTTCTGGGTGTATGTATTTCATCTATGCTAAACTTCCCCAAACTTGCAAAACATAGTCACATAACATTTTTTTTAGAACTCTAAGCATTGTGTTGCTTTCTTTCTGAGCTCATACTGTTCAACTGGGTCCTTTCAAAATCACAATTCTTTATCAAACTTGTTAAAGAAATCACAAATTTGTATCTATTTTAAAGTGCTACCACATTATGTGATGTCTAAACCTATACTAATAAACATTTAAAATTGGCAAATGACCAAATGAAATAATCCGCAACAATTTTTGTTCAGTTTAGTTTTGGAACCTAATGAGAAAATGCTTTGTTATTAAATACTGTTTTCTTGGTTTTTTACAAATTTGGTTATTTTCATCCGTTAATATTTTCTTGACTGCTTCTCAGTCCCAAACCCTCCGACCTGTTGTTTTATTAAACTCTTTAAGGTAAGTACAGATTTCCGCGCAGCTGGAAGAAGTAACACAGGGGGATTCTGGGTACTCTTTACGTGGTTCCCACAAAGGTAACCTCTCGCAGAACCGTATGTAGTCCATTAACACCATAGAATATTGACATTGAATTGGTGGACACATAGGCCACTTTGCAGTCCCATGAGAATCCGCATTTAATTCTTCTTAGCCGCTCACATGTCCCTTCTGCCCCTACCACCTTCCTCATGGCCGGCCACAAAAACTCTGTTCCTGTCTTCAATAGTATTGCCATTTCAAGAATGTTTTAGACTCTGCAAACTTGAAGGGCTGACTTTTTCCCACTGCGCATAGTTTTCTAGAGGTTCATCCAGGTGGTGCACATCGATAGTTTGTTTCTCTTGATAAAATTATTATTATAGTAACATTTACTATTTTATTGTTTTATTTGTTATACAATAGTACTATATTATTATTTATTACTATGTGTGAACCATTTACCTTTGAGTTGTTTCCAATTTTTCATTTCTTTTTTTAAAAGTTGAAGTGCAGTTGGCACACGATGTGGCATTAGCTTCAGGCACTGCGCAGCAATTCGACAAGTCTGTGCGTTACGCTGTGCCCTGCCCAGGGGAAGCAACATGTGTCCCCATAGGACGCTATTACAGCGCCGCTGACCCGGGTCCCTGCGCTGGGCCTTCCATCCGCGTGACTTATTCGTCGCATCCCTGAAAGCCTGTGCCTCCCACTCCCTTCACCCGTGTTGTCCATCTTCCCTCCCCCTTCCCCAGCAACCACATGTTTGCTGTTTGATTTCTGGGTTTGTTTCTATTTTTTGTTTCTTTGGGTTTTGTTCTTTAGATTCCACATATAAGTGAAATCATACGGTATTCATCTTATGTCTCATATCTTTATCTGATATCTTAACATTATATCCTCTGGGTCCAACCGAGTTGTCAAAAATGGCAAAACATCATCCTTCGTTTATGACCAATAGTCCATGGTATACGTGCGCAGTTGTGTGTGTGTGTGTGTCCATTCTATTCTGTGTATACACTGACACCACGCACATGCACACACTCATATATGTACACATCACATCTTTATCCTTATTGAATTCATCTGTTGGTGGACACCTGAGTCGCCTCCATAGCTTGGCCATTGTAAATAATTCTGCAATAAACACAGTGTTTATGATTGTTTTGGTTTTCTTTGGGTAAATACCCAGTGGTAGAATTACTGGACTATATGGCTTTTCTAGTTTAACCTTTTTGAGAACCTCTGCACTGCATTCCATGGTGGCCACCCCAATTTATGTCCCTACCTGTCATGCATGAGGGTTCCTTCTCTCCACATCCCTGCCACCACTCGTTATTTCTTATCTTTTTGACCCTAGCTGTTCTGCCTGGTGTGAGGCACAATCTCATCGTGGTTTCGATTTGCATTTCCCTGACGGTGAGAGATACTGTTTGTATCTGTTTGTGTCAAATGTCTGTATGGCATTTTTGGCAAAATATCTATTTAGGTCCTCTACTCGTTCTTTAATTGGATTTCTGGATGTGAAGTTGTGTAAATTCTTTTTATATTCTAAATATTAACTCCCTATGGAACGTATGATGGACAAATATTTTCTCCCATTCAGTAGGTCACCTTTTCATCTTGCTGGTAGTTTCTCTCACTGTGCAAAAGCTTTTATTTTAGTGCAGTCCCAAAAGCTTAATTTTCCTTTTGTTTCTCTTGCCTCAGGAGGCAGACATATCTAGAAAAATGTTGCTATGGCCCACGTCAGAGAGATTACTGCCTATGTTCGTTTCTAGGAGTTTTATGATTTCAAATCTCACACTTAGATCTTTTGTCCATTTTTTTTAAAAGATTTTATTTATTTATTTGACAGACAGAGACCACAAGTATGCAGAAAGGCAGGCAGAGAGAGAGAGAGAAGGAAGCAGGCTCCCTGCTGAGCAGAGAGCTCGATGCAGGGCTCGATCCCAGGACCCTGAGATCATGACCTCAGCCGAAGGCAGAGGCTTAACCCACTGAGCCACCCAGGCGCCCCGATCTTTTGTCCATTTTAAGTTCACTTTAGTGTGTGGTTCAGGAAAATGGCCCAGTTTTATTGTTTTATATGTGGCTGCCCAGTTTTCCCAGCACCATTTGTTGAAGAGACGGTCTTTTCCCCAGTGTATATTCTTGCCTCCTTGGTTGAAGAGTGACTGGCCGTATAATCATGGGTTTGTTTCTAGGCTCTCTCCTCCATTACATCAATCCATGTGTGTATCTTTGTACCAGCACCATCCTGTTTTAATTGCTGTAGCTCCCAAGTTTTGATTATTAAGAATGAAGATACTATAGGCATTTGTGTGTGGGTTTTGTGTGACCATAAATCATTTCTCTGGAGTAAATGTCTAGGAGAGCAATTGCTTGGTTGTTACATATTTGACTTCTTAAGAAACTGTCAAACTGTTTTTCCCAGCGTGGTTGTTCCTACTAGTGATGGATGAACAACTATTTTTCTCCATGTTCTCGCCAGCTTTGGTATGGTCACTGCGTTTTATTTTAGCCACTTGGCACATGTATGTAGTTGCATTTCCTTGTGGCTCTACTTTGTGTTTCCCTAGTGACTAATGATGTTGAGAATCTTTTCATGCGCTTACTTGCCACCTCCGCATCCCTTTACATACCATGACTCTTCATGTCTTTTCTCTGTTTTCTGATCAGATTGTTTGTTCCTTCACTGCTGGGTCTTCAACGTTCTTCCCGAATTCTAGACACCTATCCTCGTCAGACGTGTGGTTTGCAAATATTTCCTACCAGTGCGCAGCGTGTCTTTTCTTCTTCTCATAGGGTCTTCCACAAAAAAGTGTTTAATGTTTATGAAGTCTAATATGTCCGTTTCCTTTTATAAATTGTGCTTTTGGTGTCCAGTCTAGGAATTCTTCAGCTAGTTCTAGACTTTCCTCTCTGTTTTTTTTCTAAAATTTTCATAGCTTTACCTTTGGGTCTATGATCCATGAGTTAACAATTATACAGAGTTGGATTCTGTTAGAGGCTCAGTTTTGTTGTGGCAGCGTGTGGATGCCCATTTGTTCCTGCATCACTGTCGAACGGTTATCCTACTGTACTGACCTGCCTTACACTGTGAACTCTG
The DNA here is from genome assembly GCF_002288905.1 of Enhydra lutris kenyoni. NCBI lineage: Eukaryota > Metazoa > Chordata > Mammalia > Carnivora > Mustelidae > Enhydra > Enhydra lutris. The sequence goes on along the minus strand of NW_019154095.1, from coordinate 4,127,049 downwards.
TTGGGCATGTCTGTGTGGGTCTGTTTTTGGGTTCTGTGTTCTTATCCACTGATGTATGGATCTGTTAATTTACCCTTACCACATGATCTTGTTACTAAATTTATAAAATCAGTCTTGAAAATGAGTATCCTGATTTATTCTTTCTGAAATTATTTAAACTATTCTATTGGGGTTTGAAGGCTTTTTTTAAAAAATATTTATTTATTTAAGAGAGAGAGAGAGAGAGACAGAGAACACAAGCAGGAGGAACAGCAGAGGGAGAGAGAGAAATAGGCTCCTTGCTGAGCCGGGAGCCCGATGCGGGACTTGATCCCAGGACCCTGAGATTATGACGTGAGCCGAAGGCAGACACTTAAACTACTGAGCCACCCAGGCATCTTGGGTCTTGAAGGCTTTCTTCTAAAATATATTTTAGAAGAATCTTGTCCATATCTTCAAAAAAATCTTGTGGGGATTTCGATAGTAACAATGATAAACCTGTATATAAATTTGCGGAGAATTGATATCTTTATAGTGTTGAGGTTTCCAACTTGTTAGCATGGTGTATTGCTACAGTTATTAGCTTCTTACTGATTTCTTTCCTCAGCAGAGCACAGTTTCAAGGGTATAGTTTTGTGCCCTTCTTGTTACAGCTAAGTCTTTTTTTAAGTGATCGTAAGTGGCATTATAATATTTCATTTTGGGCCTGTGTGTTCCATGCTGGTCTGCAGAAATACCACTGAATTTGGTATGTTCATTGTGTATCCTGTGCACTTGCTCATTTCAAGTATTATTTCCAGGCATTTTCTTATAGACCCCTTGGCACTATCTATGTAGACAGTTGTGTCACCCGCAAAGAGGGGCAGTTTTATTTCTTGCATCCTAATCCATATGCATTTGTTTTCTATTCTTGGCTTATGGCTCTGGCTAGATCTCCCAGCACAATGTTGAATAAAACTAATGAGACCAGACATTCTTGCCTCGTTCTCAGTCTTAGGGGAAGCCTGCAGTCTTACACCACCCAGTGTCATGTTGGCTTTAGGTTTTTTAAGATATCCACTGTCAAGTTGGGGAAGTTTTCCTCTATTCATATTTTACTGGAAAGTTTTCTCATGATTGGGTGTTTAAATATGTTCAATGCCTTCTTTCTACATAGATTATCACGATCTAGTGATTTTATTCTTTAGGCCATCATGATAGCAGATTATATTGACTGATTTTCAAATACTGAGCCATATTTATATCCCTGGAATAAATACAACTTGGTTATGAGGGATCATTCTTGTTATATATTTCTTCTGTTTGCTCTTACTTTGTTAAAAATTTTCATGCCCATATTTTTGAGAGCTAATATTGGTTCGTTGTTTTCTTGCAAAGTTTCTGTCTGGTTTTGGTATCGGGGTATCTGATCTTGGGCAGCCACAATGAAATGTCATACACTGAGTGGCTTAAAGAGCGGAGATCTGTGTTCTCACAGTTCTGGAGGTTGGATACCTGGTAGCAGAGGGCGGCATGATCAGCTTCTGGGGAAGACTCTTCCTGCCTTGCGGACATCTGCTTCTCAGCATTGCTCATATGGCCTCTGCTTAGCGAATGCATGTTGGGGGCAGGTGGGAATCTCTTTCTTTTTCTGTTGCTCTTATGAAGCCACCTTAGTAAGCAGAACACATGTTAAAACTGACAGAATGAAGGATTTTAAAACCAAAACCAAAACCAAAACAAAAACAAAACCTTGAATAATTCCTTTAGAAGAGCATTATATAAAGTCAGATCAACACCTCCCACTATTACCTTATTTCATCTTAATTATCTCCTGAAAGCCCTGTCTCCAAATACAGTTACACTGAGCAGTAAGGGGTTTAGTATGTGAATCTGGGGGCAGTGATTCAATCCTTAGCACAGGGTAACGTTAATGCCGTAAAACACACAAGGAAGTTGCCTGTCCACTTCTGTTTTCTAGAAGAGACTGTAAAATAGATGTTTATTTTTCAAATGTTTGGTAGATGTCTTAGTGCATTTGGGTAGCTGTCCAAGTGTATACAGCAGAATAGCACAGACCAAGCGGCTCAGAAACAGCACAGATTTATTTCCCACAGTTACTGAGACAGGGAGTCCGGGATCATGGTGCTGGCTGGTCTGGTTTCCGGTGTGAGTGTTTTCTGTTACACAGAAGCAACTTCTTACTGTCTTGTTCCTCACATGATAGAAGGAGGAGGGAAATGTTCTGGAATTTCTCTGATAAGGGTGCTAATCCCACTTATGGGGGCTCTGCCCTCCTGACCAGATGACTACCTGAAGGCTGTACTTCTAAACATCATCACCTTGGGAGTTAGGTTTCAACATGTGATTTTTGGGGGGACACAGACATTCAGTCAATGCCAGTAAAATTTCCCTTAAAACCACCTGGCCTGGGGAGTTCTTCCGGGAGAGTTTTAATAGTTACAGGGTTATTCAGATTTTCTGTTTTGTGTTCAGTAAGTTGTGATACTATGTGCTTTTTTAAGGAAGCAGCCTATTTCTTCTAAGTTATTAAATTTATGTGTGTATTTTTTGTAGTTTTCCCTTATTATTTTATGTCTGTGGGGTCTGTAGTAATATTTGCTATTTTATTCCTGACATTAGGTATTTGTCTTCTACCTGCCACCACTTTTTGTGTCAGTCTTGCTAGACATTTGTTGCTCTTTGCAAAGAATCAGCTTCTGTTTCATTTTTTTTTTCTGTTTTTCTTCTATTTTAAGTTACTTTGATTTCTGCATTTATCTTATACCTCTTGCCTTCTCTTTGCTTTGCGTTTATTTTCTTCATCCTTTCTTAAGTTCTTTAGATGGGAGTTTGGGTTGCTTATATGAGAATTCTCCTGTTTTCTAATGTGTATTTTTAATACTATTAATTTCCCTCTCAGCATTGCTTAACTGAGTTCTCCAGCTTTTGATAGCTTGTCTTTTTCTTTTCATTCATTTCAATGTACTTTTTTCTTCATTTTCCTCTTCGATCCCTGGATACTTAGAAGTGTGCTGTTTAGGGACTGGTGATTGTCCTGTCATTTTTCTCTTATGAATTTCTAGTTTGATTCTGAAATCTACAGCAGCTGGAATTAGATATTCAATACCATAGACTTACTGGCAAAGCCAGAATTTCCCTACAAAGAATGAACATTCAGACTTACTCCTTTTGGAATCCGTTCTTTTCGGACTGTACTAAATCACATATCTAGAGACAACCTACTTAATTAGCAAACTTTAGGTAACATATAAATTGATGAAGCATTTCTTCGACCTTTGGGAAAGCTGTTACTTTATAAGGCATTATGCATAAAATATATAGGATTATCCTAATTCACTCATTCAGACTGCTGAGTTTATCATCACTAAAATTTCTAAATCTATCTAAACTTAGTGATGGGGAAAAAACATAGGTAGGAATCCAAAAGACTTACCTTGAAAACCAAACGTTAAAATCAATTCATTTGACGTCTGCTCAAGCCAGTAATTGATTTTTGTTTATTATGCTGTGACCAGTATATGTTTTCTTTCCAAGAAAGCTGTAATTTATTTGGGGCAGGTAATAAGAATAAGCACATTAACTAGGAGATGTGGGGGACACCTGGGTGGCTCAGTGGGTTAAAGCCTCTGCCTTCGGCTCAGGTCATGATCTCAGGGTCCTGGGATCGAGCCCCGCATCGGGTTCTCAGCTCAGCGGGGAGCCTGCTGTCTCCTCTCTCTCTGCCTTCCTCTCTGCCTACTTGTGATCTCTGTCCGTCAAATAAATAAATAAAATCTTTTTAAAAAAAACAAAACACTAGGAGAAGTAACAACCCACCACCCAATAATTTAGGACGACAATGATTAATCAAAGTGCACGACAAATCACATATTTTTCGTGTAGCAGGCATGAGGATGACTTTAACTTTCATGCCCCTGTTTCCTGCAGTGGTGTATTGCGCAATATCTTCAAGAAAGAATTTTCTCAAAAAATGGTTTAAATGGACCGTTGCTTGAACGTGCCTCATCACAATTACCTGGCCACACCTTGAGAGTGGATGATGTAATTGTCTAGCTCATATCTCAGATGAATATGCGGCAGTGAAACGAGACGTGCGATGACATCATCAAATGTGCTTGAATCACACACTTACGCTTTTTCATTCTGTTCCTATGCTCTGTATGGTTTAGGTTGTCGGGATTCCAGCTGCCGTCCTCCGTCGTCAGCACGGGCTCGATCCTCACGCTGTGGTTCACGACAGACTTCGCGGTGAGCGCCCAAGGCTTCAAGGCCCTGTATGAAGGTAGGACATTCCTGGACATGCTGTCCAGACCTCCTCCTGCTTGCGGTTGGGGGTTCCGGATCTCAGTGCAATTGTGCAACGAATTCAGGACGGCACAGCACCAGCTACCGTCACTGCCAAACTTTCCGGGCCGAACCGTGTGTTTACCGTTTTCCTCTCCGGGCGGTAGTCTTTTTAGTTGGAGAAGTGGTTTTCTTTTGACGTGGGGCGGAGAAGTTTTGATCATTTTGAGTACTAACTCGCAGCACTGTTTCCGTGAAAAATTCACTTTGAACTCGGAAGTGTTTTAAGAATTTAATTCTTAACTTTTCGCTGGACAGTAATGCCGTGAGTGCTTAAGTAAAGAGAATTCCACGATGCGAGTTTTTCTTGTCAAAGCTGCGACTTTTACTTGAGAAGATTGTTTTGGTTTTACTGTTTTTTCATGGCAAGGCGTCTGCATTTTGTGTTTTCAGATTTTGTGCCTAGGTGCCCACTGGAGGCTTGATATTGTTGAACTACTGTTGAACTTGGGGACAGGCATTTTAAAAAGATGAAAGAGAATTCAGCCTCTGAGAGAGGAGGTGGTAAAGATGATCCTTTCAGGAATTCCGTTTTAAGAAATTACTCTAGTAATTCTTTAAGCGTGAATGCTGAGGTCTATCTATTTTCACCTTGTTTTACAGAGACATTTAAGATTTTCCTTCCTGTGTAATACAGAGTCTATTAACTTTAATGTGAATACATTCCCGAGCCTGTGAATTGGAAATAGGCTGAGGGTAGGGGTATAAGCCCATGGGTAGTTTGGCCTTATTTCGTTAGGGTGTGGTTCTGGATTAAGTCACCTCTGCCTATGCTTTTGTGCAGAGTCTCAGTGCACTTGGGGGAAAACCGTTCTTTGTGGAAAGATGAAATCTACTATGCTTTGTGCTGCTCAGCTTGGCTACTACGCATTACCAGAAAACATGCGTAGAATGTTGTCTTCGCACAAGTATCTAGACAGACCTGTTTATCCTCTTATTTCATGTTTTGGATGGAATGATGGTTAGCATTGTTTACTCTTCTGATTCCAGTGTCTTTCAGGCCCCTGGATTTGCATATACGCTGGCAGGATATGTAATACACTTGCAGGTGCTTAAGTCTGTTACCATCAGGGAGTAACTTAATCTTTGGAGAGTAACAAGCTAAGTGAAGGTTAATAGGTGCTATAAGCTTTCCAATGTGCGCATACCTACCACTTCCTACGTACGCTAACTTCACATAATTTCTTTTTTGCTCAACATTTCGAAAGTGTTTCTAAGGCACTTGGTCCTAGCTACCCGTGGCTGTCCTATCCACATATCTGGTATTTGCTCAGATGGTTGATAATGCTCCAATATTTTAGAAACTGGCAATTTTCCTCTCCTTCCTGACAGAGTTGCTACTTGGATATGATATTTTGCTCAATTTCCTAAGATACATGTTGTGGAAACGCGGTTGATGTTGGATAATTGCCAGATGAATAATTCCGCTGACTCTGCACTATTGTTGTGGATGTTACTGGTTTTCCTGATGGTTTAAAACACACGATCGGGGAGACTGTCTCCACGGCAAAGAACACTGATGAGTGATTATTATTTTTATTTAAACGAAGAGGAAACCTACTTAACCAGGAGTTCAGTTAAACGTACATCGTAAAGTTGTTGATCTGCGGACATGCTTTTTTTTGAAATTTATATTTTAGATAATGACATTATAATATAGTCTGATATTTACAAGCAGATACAAGCCTTTTTCTTGAATGGAGAACAAAAAAAGATACTGCATTAAAAAGTGCTTTTTCAACAAAACTAAAATTGTATATAATATTTTGTATCTCTATTTTAAAAATACTTCTCCGTTAGCTTAAAGGTCTCCTGAGAAAATCAATATGTAGTACCTGGAGAAATAAAGTTAACTGTGGTCTCAACAGAGGATGGGGGCCTGGAGGGTTTATCTGGAGGAGAGCAAAACCTCCACTGCAAGTGCCAGCTGACTTGTCTATAGTCCACGTTCCCACGGGGAAGTTAGATACAGCTGTAGGTACTGCCACTGAAGAAAGGGAGACTTTCTTGAAAATTATGCATAAAATATACAGACATACCAATCCAAATAAAATATAAAGCAGAACCAAGAATAAGGGGCAGGAAATTATGTCGATTTTCGTTGGGAGCCAGAACACTGAATCCTCTGGGGGATTCAGATTTCCTTGATTCTCTCGAGTTTTCATTTTGAGGACGCTGTCCATCAAGTCAGTGTTCTAACCCGAATACTATAATAAGATTCTAATGTCGTTTCCAAGACCTCTAAAGGAAACTTAATTTAGTTATAGAACAGTTGATCAGCTTGTCCAAAAACACAATATTCTGTAGTCTTAAACCACTACCGTTTTCCAGATACAATTAGAGTGTATTTAACATTACCAGACTGATGTTTGAATTTTTAAGAACATTTGCTTAAACTCTAGAAAACGTTTCAAACTTTTAAAATATGTCTAAACATATGGTTTCACTTATTTGTGGAGCATAACAAATAGCATGGAGGACAAGGGGAAATGGAGAGGAGAAGGGAGTTGAGGGAAATTGGAAGGGGCGGTAAACCATGAGAGACTATGGGCTCTGAAAAACAACCTGAGGGTTTTGAAGGGGCGGCAGGTGGGAGGTTGGGGGAACCAGGTGGTGGGTATTAGGGAAGGGCACGGATTGCATGGAGCACTGGGTGTGGTGCAAAAACAATGAATACTGTTATGCTGAAAAAATAAAAAATTAAAAAAAAATGTCTAAACATGATAACCTTGATAACAAGTTTGATCGGGGCATTGAACACCATAGTTTTCTGGCAGTGATTTGGAATGATGCTATTTACATAAATTATTATTCATGCATGGAAATATTATACTGCATAATGAGTATGAAAACAATAATTTAAATGTTCTAATTAATGCATTCAGTCAATGAATTTAACCCTGGAAATTAAGTGGAAATACTTATAAATTTCACAGTAACATTGCTTATCAACAGTAATTGACTCTCTAAATATGGAGACTTTCGGAGTCTTAGTAAATTTATAGATTCTCAGTGAAATCAACATATTCCAATACATACATACTTCAGTAAAATTGAAGTTACCAACTTAATAGGGTTTTTTATAAGATTGCATTTGCTAGGTTCATCATTGAACATTATTCTTTATAGTAAACCAAGGGATTGACATTTTTTGATAAATTTACAATAGAATACATTGAGATTATACATAATGTACCATGACAAGGATTACTATCAGACCTCCTGTATTTGCCCAGTATTGAAATGTCATATATGTAAATAGCACTTATTTATATATTTCTATTTGCCAACTTTATTTCATTAAGATTTTAGTTACCAAAAAAAATGCTTCATTTATTTCATCAAGTTTATGTATAACTTAAGAAAAATATCATTTAGGAGATTGGACAAGGCATGACAAATATTATGTAATGAAAAACACGCATGACGAGGCATGGCCATCACTTGACTTGAGGTCAAGGAGAACAAATCAGTTCAATGGCGTGAAAATCTAGGCAATGTGTCCCAAAGAACACTTCTTATTTTTTTTTTCACTTTTTAAAAGATGTCTTCTTCTTTCTTCCTTCCTCTCTTTTTTTCTTTCCTTCTTTCTATCCACCCCTTCCCCTCCTCCTTCCATCCTTCCTCCCTTTCTTTCTTTTTTCTGAGATGCCTCTATTTCTAATGTTTTTTCTAATTTATGACAAAGTAATTAAATGTTAAAAACATTCACAAATAGAGCATGAAAACTCTTCAACCTGACATTTGAGTTATTTTGGTTTGAAGTCTGATTTATTTTTAAATGACTTTTCTTATGTTAATGCACATGTTGGTTTTTGTTCTGGGAATCATTCAAATATCTCACAGACTATTTCCTAATTTTTATTTGCTGATGTTTAATCATTTTACTCTTGATTAAATTTTTTAAAAATGCAATTTTCACAATTATGTACCATAATTTAGGTTGACTTTTTAGACATTTTGCAGGTGAAGTAAGTTTTCTTGGACATTGGTTGTATTTTTCATAATTCCACATTTTCTGTGAGATAGAATTTTTATGCCTAATACCATTTACATTTGGGTAGAAAACACCAACTCTGTGATTCAGATTAATGAGTCCCGTGTGTATTCACTAGAATCAATACTTCCTTGCATAGAACATTTTTCAAACGTGTAGGGCAATTCCATTGGTTTGGAACCAAATTTTCTTTGAACAATTGGCAAAGGGTTTTTATCTATGGGACAGCAGATGTTTTAAAGGAATCAGAATGAAAATCATACTCATATTTTGACATAGATATTTACATCTGGTGAGATAGAAGGGAGGTTACGCTGGATTCTTAGGCAAAACTGATAAATTGTGGGAAACTACTCTTTTTAAGATTTCCTTAAAAATTGTTGCTGACATGGTAGCTGAAAAGGGAGCATTTTTAACGACACATGTAGATAGTCATATATTTTGATCATAAGATGCTGATTTTACACACTCAGCTTTTCCCTCATCTTTCCAACTTTCTATCTTAGAATATACCGGACTTCAATTTTATGCACGTAGTATAAGACTCTGAGTGAAAGTTATATTTGAATGAAACAAATACTGGTGGTATAACGAGGAGGAATTTGACATGCTAAATAGTAAAAATTTGCTTGTGGCAAGAAATCGTGTTTCATACAAAACAGTTCATTAATTGGAATGAGAAAAACAATTGCCCATGAAGATAGCTTAAGAGCCTCCCCTGGGTTATAAAATGTTCTTCTAAAGGAATTATTCAAGGTTTTTTTAAATTTTTTTGACTTAAAGTCCTTCATTCTACCAATTATAACACATGTTCTGCCTACTAAGGTGTACGTTAGGTGTACTAAGGTGTGTGTGTAGGATGGTATGAACTCCTGTATCCATTTTCTTATTAAATTCCTATAGGATTCCTATAAGTGAAATTAAATAGCCTCATATTTTCAGGTAGAGGAAGTGAGGTCATAACTGACAGGAATCCAGCTGGCCAAGACCTCATAGCTACAGAATTGTGAAAGCAGAGAAGACACGCAAGCCCAACTCTGTATTGAAGTTCTAATCCTTACTCCCTCGAGATTTAGCCTCTCATGTTCTTATTTGCGTGCGACATCGGCAAATGTAAACTCATGAATGTGTGCACTGACACTTGCATGCATACAGTGAGAGAATTACGTTTTCGCACATGTACATGTGCAAATACATCCACGTGTGTACAGAGGCACCTAGGTGTACGCCGGGGAATGTGTGTGTGGTTATGCAAATGGACACACAGATGTCCTCGTTCATTCTTTCTCTCATTTACTCACTTAGCTTTCACTCAGCCTCTCCCAGAGACCCAGTGCTGAGCTAAGTGATAGGAACACAAAGATGAGAAGGGCCGTGGTGGTTCTGAAGCCACAGTGAAGGAGAACATGGCCCCTTTCAGGGGAACATAGAGACTATGTTTGACAAGTGTTGGTGTTTGACAAGGTTGGGCAAAGAAGGAAGGCCAGCTGCCCTTGGGGGCCAGGTACAGGTCATTACAGAATTAATCTCAGATGATGTGTTTAAAAAACTCCTGTGGCAAATGTCTTCATTCTGTCAGGGGCTGAATAGAAGCTTTGCAGGAAGATAGGAAGGCGGGGGGGGGGGGACCTTCCGGGGGGGGAGGAGTCATGTACAAGGCTGTGGAGAAAACTGAGTACCATGTTGAGGAATGCAGAAGTAAGGGGAGGTTGATGGAGGACTGCCTGGAGGGTGAGATGCTGGGCCTCCATTCTCCTCAGGGTTCACAGGGACGTGGAGCAGAGCCCCACTGCCCTGCCTCAATTGAGGAGGTCACTTCTATGTGGTTTCATCTGTGGCTTCCAGCAATTCCTCTGTGTCATCCTGAAAGCAAAAGCTGAGTGAATTCCACCGGACTATTACATAAACTGCAGCTTTTTAATCGTGCTTTCATTTCACAATTGTCATCTTTTGGCCCTTCAACATGGCTGTGGCGTCGGAAACCATGAAAGCAGAGGGGAGATCTGCATCTGGTAAGTTCCGAATTTCCACAGCACTTCTGCCTCCAGACTGGCCTTGGGAACCATCTGGCTCCCCGTCTCTGTGTCCTTGAGAGTAGTAGGTGCTAAAGGAACATTTGAGTCCTTGACATTTGTCACCACCTAAATATTCAAAACCAGATTTTGATAAGAAATCTACATTTGACCACAACTTAATTTCATCTAGTATTTTTCTTCTCCCCTCAACCCCTAAAGTGAAAACCACTTTAAGTGCCCCAATTAACTGATGTGAATTTGATCTTCCCTCTGGTTAACACTTCCTCTCATCTAGAAGATTCTAAAACAGCACTGAACTTGTTTAAAGACAAAGAGATTCGTGGTCCACAATGTGCTTAAAATGTTCATGTTTAAAAAATAATGGACTTAATACAGGCCATTATTGTAAGCTTGTGAGGACTTAAAATGGGTTAATTTCATTTATTATGCATTTATGTCATGGATGCAAATGGCCAACATTTTCATGTACTCCACAGGTTTTCAGCAGGGAACAGGGGGTCTTGGCTCCAGTGAAGCCCTTTTGTTCTGGGGTTCGCCGCGTCAGGAGCTCCAGGGCTGGGGTGGGGCTCTGGACCGACCGTGCGTTTCTCATTGGCTGAATGTGTTTGGCATTTCCTTCTGACACATCACTCAAGCCGAATTTTCTTTCCTTTAACACACGTGGATCTGGACTTAGAAAGAGCAACTAGATTATTACCCTTCAAGCTTGAAGCTTTATTTAGAATGTCAGCACTGATTTATTTCTCTCCTGAAGTGATTATCCAAACTCAACCAGAATTAAAGCGTGGAACATGAATGACCCACCTGGCAGGAAAGAAAGCTTTCTGACTGAGAACGGGATGGCCAAGCGACAGCAGTTAGCTGTCCATTAGCTGACCCTCAAACATGATCTTGGGTTAATAACAAGGACTGGGGTTGGAACACATGGGAACGTCTAGAATGCCTTTCCTCCTGACGGTTTTGGTTGTGTGAGTGGGTAAGCGCAAGTAAGGACACACATTTACCTTAGAGTGAGCAAAGCTGTTGGTGCTCATAGCGGACCCTGTCCGGGTGCACGTCCTAGAGCCTGGGTATCCTTTTAGTTCTTGATTTGCAGAGATTTTCAGAAAGCTGCACGAGAACCGCTAAGCGAAGATTTTGGAACGGCACTGGAAAATAATTGTTGCTATTAGTAATACCAATATGAACGCCTCCAAAAAGCACAGGCATAGGAGAGATAGGATTCCTTTCTGAAAGGACAACATTAAGGCAATCAGACAATGGGGCTGCGGAAAAGAGATTCAGGCCTGCCATAAAAAATGAGTTTCACCCATCGAGCAAGGCCTATCTGTAACCGATGCTATTGACGCTCTTGATGAAGGAAGCAAAGGTAAAATGAGTACCAGAGGCAGAACACATTGCCAGAGGCAAAGCCACATCCAGTCCGGTTCTGCCAAGAGGAGTGGCACACTCTGGGACGAGATTGTTGAGTCCGAGAGTCACAGCCGTGCCCGTGGGGCGGTGGACTGTGCAGGGAGGCCGCTTGCTTCTGTCCCGGTCTTGTATCTCTGCAGGCTTCACCGCGTCAGGAGCTCCAGGGCTGGTGGGGGGGAGCATGGATCATCTCAGTTCCTACGAGGCTGGGAAATGACATGCACAGTTTGGTGGGTGGGTTTTTGTGCAGAAAACATTTCCCAGGCTCCAGCAAGGTCTCGAGAGTTCCAGAACTAAGGAAAAGGTCAGAATGACTGTAGATGGGTGAGAAAGCCCTGCTTACCTGCGTCACCAAATGTTCTTTCATGATTTCTGTCACGTCTCCTATTTCTGCCATTCTGACTGCACGTGTACGCAAGGAGCCTTCGGGTTGTGATGTGGTGACACACACAGGCCTGAAGTGAGAGAAGAAGGACTGTTATATCAGCGTAAACCTCCTAGTCCTGTGCATTGCAATTTACTAATCTGGCATTTTGATTTTATATATATTGGTTTTGTGAACTTAATTAGTGTGTATTTACCCCAGAGAGATGAAATCTGTGCTCTTCGCATTAGAAAGTCTTGTTTCTGATTCAGTAGGAGAAGATTACTATAAATTCATTAAAATAGTACATTCTGTGGGGAGGCCTACTGAGAGAGTCTGAGCCAGTCTTCTGCCCTGCTCACACACACACACGTGTGCGCACACACACGCACACACCCTCATTACATCACTATGTGCAATATTCCGTCAAGCATCACTATAAGGAAGTATTTTTTTCCAAGTTGCTCATACTATTAAGAAAGAATCAGTTAGTCTTAGTCCTGTATGCATTGATATAAAGGGATGTCCATAATATATGAAAGGGAAGAAAACAGTAGAATCCCATTTTGGTGAAAAAAATGTGTTTTGAAGTTCTTGCACAAGGGTGTCTTCCCATGTCCGTGTGTCTGAGTGTGCATGTATCATGTACGTGCATTGCATACACACATGTGCTTCTGTGTGCATATTCAGGGAGTTGTAGAATATGCAGGGAATTGTTAAAGCACATGACTTTGGGGAGGAATTAGGAAGAAGGATTGCTTGATTTTTTTCTGTATACTTGCATCATTTAGCTTGTTGTAAGGAGCATTAAAAAATTAAATAACAAACATCATAAAAGAAGATCTTTCTGAACAGGATGTGGAAATCAGTATTCTTTTTTTTGGTAAGATTTTATTTATTTATTGACAGAGATCACAAGTAGGCAGAGAGGCAGGCAGAGAGAGAGGAAGGGAAGCAGGCTCCCTGCTGAGCAGAGAGCCCGATGTGGGGCTCGATCCGAGGACCCTGAGATTATGACCTGAGCTGAAGGCAGAGGCTTAACCCACTGAGCCACCCAGGAGCCCCAGAAATCAGTATTCGTAAGTGAATTTTTGACTCACATCTGGAAGTTGAATGAAAAGTTGACCCAGGTGATCAAAAGTTCTTCAAGATTATGTGGTTTGCAAATGGATGACCTCCTGCCTTCGAAGGCCATCACTGCAGCTGAAACGTTTCCGTCATCTGAAAATGAGAGGAAACAATGCATACTGACTACAAGTCCACATACAGAAACAGTAGCCTGTCTACAAGGGACATGATAAAAGGCAAACTAATCTCAGAGGAAAGACATCTTCCAGATCATTTTCGGTAACAAAATAAGGATTGGTTAATGTTTGTCCATAAAGGGAATTCCCAAACCACAAGTAACAGACATATTTCTTAAAATATTCTCTGTTAATTATAATTTATTTTATTTTTTTAGCCACTCGTCTCCCAAGATTTTTTATTAATATTGTTTGTTTTTTAACTAATTTCTTGTGTCAAATTGCTTCAAACCTGTAAGCATATATATATATATATACATATATATATATACACACACACACACACACACACACACACAATATTTGAAATAACTCATTTCATTTCAGGAAATATTTGAAGAATAAAAATCGATCGTTCCATAAGATGAAGTTTTACAAACAAAAGTTATGAGACGGAGTGATTTTTGATCGTCTTTTTGTTGCTGTTGTCATGGATCTGTTATGTGTGGCTCATTATGTTGGAAATCAGATGCCCTCTCTTGCCATTGAAAGACCGTCAGCCCTGGGCTAGCTATTATGTGGGTACTAGGGATGGAAAATGTTAGGGGAATCTAACTGTGTTGATATCTGCACGTAGATGAGGGCATGGATCCTGAGGTCTGGTGTGCTCTGGTTTCCCAGTCACCCCCCGTGTGCCCCTCACACGTGTTACATAGGCATTGGTTGCATCAAATTCCTCCCTGTGAGATGAGGCATGAACGGCGCCAGCCTCAGAGCATTGCTGGGAAACTTACAGAAAATTAGCTACTGCAATGGTTTGGCTCCGTCTCTGGTTCGTAAGAATTTTAGTCCATGCTTCTAGTTCTGCAGACGTATCAAAGATGCCCTGAATAGGTATAATGTGTCACTATTTCTGCAAGTTGTGAATTATATAATACCCTTCTTTGAGGCTTATGCCCCTCTCTCTCTCTCTTGCTAATATCGTCTTTGCCATCCTATTCTTGGACATTGTGTCTACCCCATCCCTCCTTCTCCCCACTTTGTGTCTCTTCGTCTTTTTTATGTAGTGAGAAAAATTGCCAGATGTTGATGATTTTTTGTTTTTCTTTTTTTAATTATGTTATGTTAGTCATCATACAGGACGTCATTAGTTTTTGATGTACGTTCCATGATTCATTGTTGGTGTATAACAGTGCTCTGTGCAATCCGTGCCCTCCTTAATACCCACCACCAGGCTCAGCCATCCCCCCAGCCCTTCCCCTCTGAAACCCTCAGTCTGTTTCCCAGAGTCCATTAGTGAGAATGCAAAGTGCCATTTTATCCCAGCTAAGAGGTTGGGTGATACTTACTAGTTTTAGGACAAGCTTGGAAATTCCACATTGTGGTTAAGGTAACTTCTTAATTTTTCTCAAATCTCAACTCATGTCTGTAGGTATTTTTGCTGTTGTTTTGTTGTTGATTTGTTCATTATTTTGAAAATAACAGGAGTATAGGATAGAGATCTGGAGGAAAGGAAAAATTACATTTTTTTTTTTTTTTTACAGTTGCTGCTAGTTATAGTTGGTTAGTCTGAGGTAACACAAGGAAAAGATGGGAAAGAATGAGATTGATTTGGATTATGGAAAGAAAAAAATTAAACACAGGTATACATAGAAACCAGAAGAATCCAAGAATGCTGGAAAGAGATGTCAAATATTTAAATTAGAATAAAAATATTACATGTGATAGTTATATCAAAATCATTTTAGTTTTAAAGATAGAGAAACACTTCCCTTCGTTGGATCCTTTTGTGAAAGATATATATGTCACATTAAATATAATCAGTCTGTAGCTATATGGAAAACTTAAGCTTTGAACAATGCTTCACACTCTGATGTATGGTGGAAAAAACACAAAATATGCATTCAAATGGTAAAAAAGGATAGAAACGTTTATCTGCAGAGTTCTTAAATCAGTCTAGAAGAGATTCAGAATTCATTTCCATTCCTGACTTTGCATTTAGCATGTAAATTTATTATCCTTTCTGATATCCTTGCTACCTAAGGTTGACAGGTCACGGAGTGTCCGGCATCTGTGTTGCTGAATTGAAGCGTAGTTCTCAAAGGGTTTGTTAGTCTAAAAAGTTTCCAACCTCATTGGGCAGTTTCTCTGCTTTACTTGCTTCCTTTAAGTGTAGTCAGAAAATGGCTATCTACAATCTCTTGTGAGTAATAGATATGACGGTGACCTCTATGGAATTTATATTTCAAGAAATAGTCCATTATGATTTATTCTTAGTTTCAACCAAATGAGGCACTGATTCTATTGATTAGCTGGAAATGGCACCATATAGAGTTACTCTATGAGTTGGTCCATTTTCTATATTTTTAGAACAGTTTTAGATTTATAGAAAATCACTCATCTCTTATTATTGTAAACGCTTAAGTCACTTATTCGTTAGTGCTAATCAGAGGGGAAGAAACCAAAACAGGAAATATCTTTGATTGTATACCAGCATTAATCAAAAGCTTACAATTCAGAGGTGAAATTAAGCTTATAAATCAAGGAAACAAATAATTTTGTCTTGTATTTGTGTCCTCCCAAATCTTTTCTCTAAAAACCAATTATGGAAAGTCTGGTGCTGCTCAAGTACCCATTTCATGACAGTAGAAGTTGAAATGCCCTTTCCAGACGGCCTCCGTGTTTGTTTTAACTAACTTCCTTGCAGACGTTCTTGACATTGGTTCTTACAAAATATAACCTTATATTTCTTTCATATTCTCAGGGAGAGAAAAAAAAAATCATTTAATGCCAAAAAAAAAAAAAAATGACCTGGGGTCTGTCAACTTGCAACATTAATTTATATACATCTCATTAAGCTTCTGTAGTCTTTTAATCAAATACATCTTCAAATGTTAATTTTGTGGGGTTTTTTTTGAATCAGGCATCTCTTTTTCCTAAAATATGTTTTTAAATATTAGAATAATGGAATGGAAAGCTCCATGTGGGAAGAGAGGAGAGTGGGTGAGTAGACAGCTGGTGTGTGGGGGACACTGCGGTTTCCTCCTGCAGTTCTGCCCGAGTGTAGGAGGCAACAAATGGGAGGTTTTGTGCAGGAATGAGATGCTGAACGATGTCAGCTTTGGATGCCTTATCCTTCTTAACTCATAAAAATGGGATTTTAACATTCCACATCTTATTTTTCATTTTTGAAGACTTTCACACTTGCTCAAAACCTTCCCATATGGCACAATTCTGACATGTGTATCAAAATTTACGTATTTACTTGACTCTTTTTTGGAAGAGAAGTTTGGATGCGTGAATCATAAGGACAGTGATAATGAATTACTTTTATATTACGTTCACCCAGACACAGGAACTGGCTGGCAGGTGTTTATAATTAATCCTCATATGTTTATTACCAAGTTCCTGAAAAAGTAAGTGATTACTTTCATGTGTAGACTCCCCTATAAAATAAGGCCATTTGTGCTTTCAGTGTAAACGACAAACAGAACACAGCATTACAATGAAATACAGCATTACGTACAACACTCACGTTGCACAACACACTTTAGGCAGGATTTTAACCAAGACAACGTGATTGTTTCCATTTTCAACAACTTCAGAACAAGAAGCCATCCAGCATGCTAAACCACAGAGTCTCGTTAAGACTTTACAATTTGAAAAAAGCCTTTGTTGTACATTAAGTTTCATTTAACCCTTACAACTTTGTACGTGATGACTTTACTCCTAGAGCGTTACTCCACGAGGTGCGATAACTCTCCAAAATGACATTGCCACGCAGGGACCGCAGAGCTGGGGTCCTGGTGTGCTCACCTTGAAGAGAACTGGCAAACTTCTTCCCTAAAGGGCCAGACCGTAACTCCTCTGGCTTCCCAGTCCGCCCTGTCTCTGTCTCAGCTGAGCTGCAGTATGAGCGAGTCCCTAATCAGGGGTTGCGTGAGTGAGCATCCTTGAGTTCCAATAAAACTTCATCCACAAGGATAGGCGGCCATTACATGGGACCCTGGCCGGAAAGCCAGAGCTCTTTCCTTCTCTCGGAAGCCTGATGGTTTTTCCTGCTGGGAGGGTTTGGCTTCTTTGTTTAACCCACCGTCTAAATATGCAGTAGAAAAAAGTCAGTGACCTGACAAAGAGCTCCCCATGAAGGCCAGGCTAATTGTTTGGCTGTGACCGACAGGACAGCCCTGTGCATCCCCGACTGACACCCCAGGAGACGCGGGGCTTTAGGAAATCAGACCCTTCAGAAGCTGGTGATGAACACGTCATCTGCTGATACTTTGCCCAGAGCTCGTGCACATTTTCACTTTTGTATTTTGTGTGTGAGACGTGGCCACTGCGAGTGTGTACGTTTGCTGTTGCGTGTGGTGTCAGCTCCCCGAGTTTCCTTTCTGTGTGTCCTTCCTCCTCACAAGCTCCCAGGCCCACAGGCATCGCCCTCGGATTTCAACCCCAAAGGTACTCCTCAAACTTCTACATCTGAAACACTAGGTCAGTTCCTCGATCCTGACTTAAAACCCACCCCTGCACCGGGAGACAATTAGCAGGAGACGTAGGAGAAAGAGGGGGCTGTAAGGTCCGATTTTTATGTGGTTGGGGGAAAAGTTGTGTTTTGAAAATCATTTTCACGGCACATCTCTTTCTCCTTCACGTTTCCTGACATCTCGTCATTTTGGATGTGTTGAATGGGCCAGTGGAGGCCCGGGGGTGAAGAGTTTCTAGTGTTTGGAATTGTCCTCTCTGAGGACACTGGCGAAAGTCACTTGCACCCTTTGGAAAGGGTTCGGAGCTCTTTACAGTACAAAACTGTGCCAGTGGAAAAGTCCTACTCGGCATAACTAAATTGTAACGTGTGTTCTGTTATGCTCACTGCCGCCTGACAGCTGTTGGGTTCCTCTGTGAAATGAATTAGTGCTGTCGTTTTACTAATAGACCAAAAATAAGATTGCTGGCTTTGTTTCCAGCAGCCAGTTTGAACAGAAGCCGGTCTGAACGAATTGCCCTGTCCCTGGTCACAGTCATGCCTGTTACAGGACAGGCTATCAGAGCATCAGGCATTACTCAGAATACTAATCGAGGGAAACAAAGCACTTCTCAGAGCGAGTATTACTTAGGATTGCCTAAGAAGAACTATGCTGTTTGTAAACCACCCAGGGGCTCTCTTCTAAGTTGCCTGTCAAGGCGTGCGGGGCTCTGACTCAGGATTTGTCTGTGATCGCTCACCAAACTCAAATACGTCTGAAGCATGCTTCACGTGTGTGCTGACTCCAGGTTCTGGGAAGATCACGTCCTGTCTCTTGGAGCTTGTCGGGGAAAAGGGTTATGTGTCTTGCACAGAGATGAGGCAGTGCCATGCAAAGCCACGGTTTTTGTTTGTTTGTTTGTTTTTGTTTTTGTTTCTTTTTGACCATAAGCAAAAACAGCAAAACCCCTGATGTTTTCGCAGAACTCCAGACCTAGGTTGATGGTTTTATGACACTTTTAATTATTCACTGAACTGCTATGGCCTCATTTCATTTTGTAAGACACACTAATATAGATGGGAATTAAAATCCCCATTTTTCAAGTAAGGAATCAAGCTAAGCAGTGTGCGCTCGCACAGCTAGAGGGGAATTGCTGGCAGAATTTAGAGCCTACTTTTAGACAACCGAGAAGCAAGGTGCTGAGTCTAAGAAGAGATGGCAAGCCCTTCGATCGACTAAGGTAACTAGAATTTCCCTTTCCACATCTTTTTCTTTCTTCTTTTCCCCAGGCTAAGTACTCCCAGTTCATGCAAAACCATGGCTTTGAATAAATAACAGTCCATCACCCTCCTTTGAATAAAACACATTGAGTTGACATGTCTTTTCTGAAGCGAGGGTCCATTCCAGATGTTCGCTGGCCAGTGGGGAGGACGGTGGTCTAGGATCCCCTGTTCTGAATAATGTGCCACCAGTGCTGCATGGATGGGACCCGTGCATGGGACAGCAGCCGTGCTGAATGGGCTCCGGAGGAGACCTCCTGGGTCTGAACTTCTGTGTCATCGTTTTCTGTTGTGCCTTGGGAACATCACTGAGCCCCTTTGTCCACATTTTAAAACCAAGATGATGACAGAGTTAATGGCTTCACAGGCCATTTGGGGAATTGCATGGGTAAATTTTTTAAAAGTTTTCAAAAAAGATTTTATGTATTTGAGAGTGAGAAAGAGAACACGAGCAAGTGGAGAAGCAGAGGGAGAGAGAGAAGCACAATCCCCGCTGAGCAGGGAGCCCAGCTCGGGGCTCGAAACCGGGACTCTGGAATCATGAACTGAGCCAAAGACAGATGCTCAACCATCTGAGCCCCCCAGGTGCCCCTGCATGGGAGAATGACATGTGAGCTGCTTAGCGGTGTGCCTGGTCCAGAGTGAGTGCCAACCTGTACTATCACTGGCTTCATGGGTAATGATAGAAGGCTCTTGGCTTAGGTCCTGCTTACAGCTCCTCAAATTCAGTTTATATTTAACAATATGAACTATAATAATATTAAACATAATCCAAATGAATTTTCAACAAGAATAGACTAATATAAATATGATATTAGTACTACGAGTACAATGTAAACGTAAGTAAAATAGTATAACAGAAATGTTAATCATGAATTTAATGTAAATTCCCATCTTACTACTAGTTAAAACTCAACTGGGCTATAGTTTTTTTATATTTAATGATAGGAAATGCCATCTTTATAAACTTATTTTCCCTGCTCCCAGTTTCCCCATCTTCGTATTTATATCTCATCCTTGAATACATGTCTGAACTCTGTAACAATTTTTGCATAAACGTGCTTCGTGCAGAACACTTACATGGGATTTGGTAAATGTGATTTTACAAACGGGATTTTGGAATATGCAGTATAAAATGAAGTTAAACAAGTTTCTTGACCAGACGGTAAAGCTAAAATTACAGGTGGTAGCAAAGAAACATCCTTAATATTCCCATGACCATCTGGGCTTCCAAGAGGGAGATTTTGTGAGCAGTGTTCCCCAAACGTGATTGGACATGGAAGTTAATTTTCATGGAGCATCTCCATGAAAACAGTGCTCTAAACCCTCCCCGTTTTCTTCCCTAGTTTTCTGGGCCAACCCTGGAGCCCTCAACCCTATTCAAGCCCATCTCAGCCACATGCATATCACTGTTTTGATGCTCTCTGATAAATGTCACCTGGGCACAGACAGGATGGCATTGGTCCAAGGGGTGGGGCATCTGGTGGTGTTCTGCTCATCTCCTCTGGAGTGCACACCAGGATGGTCACTGTGGAAGTCACTTCCCATCTCCCTGCTTCTTCCCTGGGTTCTGCTCCAGAGCTGTTCACATATTTAAGAGACCCTTTCTAGAGAATGTCTTAATGCAATGCACTCACTGAGGGGCTCTTTCAGTGGGAGGGGAAACCAACATTTTCAGAGCACAGCCTCTGCATTCCTGGGCATTCCTGCATTCTGACTCCTGGCAAGAAAGACCCTGCCCAGGTAATGGGGACTCTGAGCGTTTCATTGGAGAGACAGTCAAAGTAAGGAGCAAAATTGCTCAAAGAGATGTGGTTTGGGTCTTGTCACACCAGATTGTAGAATTATCATTTCAGGAAGGATCCAGTATAAATAAAGACAGTATAAGTAGTCATTAAACTATGATATGAATAATGAGAAAAAAAGATTATAATTGTTCAAGCAGTGTGACTAAAATGTGAAAGAGGTCATTTACATATTTTAAGTGATAGAGACTGAGTTAAAAATCTACTTTAATTACCCATGTCTGTATCATCATTTTGAAAAGAAAACTTAAATTCCTTTTGCTCATGATATATAAAGGGGAAAGATTTTCACATTAACACCTGTTTTTATTAATCCATTTTAGAGAAATGTAAAAATGTTATAAACAGGAATGAATTTATTAGGTATATTCATTCAGAATGTGGAATATTACATTGCTTACAGGGTGTTTACAGCACCTAAAGTAGAAAATCATGTTAAATTTAAGTTAGCATCGAAGGTCACTTCTATAGCATCATGGATGGCTGTTATTAAAGTTGACAGAATAGAAATATGTATTTGTTATCTTGGGCCCTTCATAAAATTAATGTTCTACAAATATGTACTGACCACCTGCTGTACGCTAGACATTTTCTGGGGCTTAGATACACAACATTCAACGAAGCAGAGCAAAGTCCCAGGGCCCAGGGGTCTTAACTCTAGTGCAGGGAGCCATATCATAAACAATTGTGTAATTGAAATATATAGTATGTTACATGGTGTCCTGTGCTATGAAAAAGTACACATCAGGGAAGGCGTGTAGTGTTTTCAGCCTGGGGGATTGAGCTGCAATGATAAATAGGGTGTTTAGCAAAGCCCTTCACCGGGAGACGGTTGAAAGGTGCACTGCATGGAATTCTGGGGGAATCCCACTCTGGGCAGCAATAAGAGCAGGTGAACCGCCTTGGGACAGAGTGTTTATGGTTGATTCTGGATATATTTCAGCATCGGAATCAGTGGGCTTTACTCATTGAATAAAGTAAGATATGAGAAATGAGGAGCTAGTGATGACTCCAAGGTTTTGGAGGTGGAGAGCATGTCCATAGGACCACATTGGGGTTAATGACAGGTTGGGAGTGGGAATCAAGAGTTCATTTGTAGGCAGGGCAAATGCAAGCGTCAGTCATACACCAAAGGCTGCTGTCATGTGGGAAATGGATGTGTACGTGGGAAGTCAAGAGCAAGGAGGAGGATGGAAATGGAAATGTTGGAGTTGCCAGTCATAAGATGAGGTCATCAATGAGGAGGAAGACCATGAAGTGAAGAGATCAAGGAACTACATCTTGGTTACTCCAGGGTTTGGACACTGGGCAGATAAGAAGGACCATTAAGTACAGATCACGGAGGAGCAGATGAAAAACGCAAATGCAGGCAAGAACATAGGATGTTGGAGAGAGTTTTGGAGAAGTATCTGTGATTGGTGTGACCAAATCCTGTGACCATGGGAGTAACTGATGACAGAGGATGGAAGGAAGTTGATCAGAGGACAGGAGGCCAGGGACCCAGGAACCTGGGGATTGGAAGGACTGTTTATGAGGACAATGCAGCTGCCAAGATTCACATCAGGAACAGTATGTGGAAATGTGACAGTGACCAGGTGCTAGGAGTGTCAAGGAGCAAGCCTGCATGAAATGAGAAGGCTGGGGAGGATGAATCGATTTGTTATGCAGAGCCTCAGGTACAATAATCTGAAGATGTACGACGCAGAGCCGGGGGTTTAGGGAAAGCAGCTGGAAGTGATAGGAGCCACTCCCCAGGAACATGGTGGGTGTGCCTAAGACAGCAGGTGTCCCCTGGAGGGATGGGGAGAAGCAGTGCCACAAGGAAGGCAGCCCCAGCTTTAGTTAGAAGTTGCAGGGGGCATTCAAAGAGGAGGGGGATTGGTGGGAGCGGAGAGGTGGGGCAGTTCCTTGGGGTTGGGATGAGAATAAATTGAGACGAGGGTTGGGGAAGTACCAGGTACCTTGGAGGACACGGTGAGGTAGTCTAGACTCAAGCCTGATAAATGTGCAGGACTCAAAGCCAGGATGGAAGGAAGGGTGAAGACCGGAAGTTTCTAGAAATCTAGAGGCTCCTTTTTGGGATGAGTAAAGGGGCTGGTCAGGTACCTGACATAAAGAACACACATGCCAGGGTTCCATTAACTTGAATGTATAAAAATATAATACACATATATACTTTAAAACAATGTTAGGGCCCGATATACCAATATTTGAAATCACGATGTTGTGAATAACTTATAATGATATTTGTGGGTTCACTTGGATCACATTTAATTATATTCTTGTAAAGATATGTCACAAATTTTTGAAATTAGCACAATGTTATATCAGTTTCAGGGTACAACATATTGAGTCAACAGTTCTATACGTTACTCAGTGCTCACCACGATAAGTGTAGTCACCGTCTGTCCCCAAACAACCTTATCACAGTATTACTCTATTCCCTGTGGTGTGCTTTTCATCTCCATGACTTATTTATTGTATAACTGGAAGTTTGTACCTCTTAATCCCCTTTTTACAGATTTGAAGGCATAGTTCCTGCAAGATTTTCAGTAAACTCGTAATGCCTAAACTCAGTAAGCTGTTTTGGAAGCCATTTGGGGGCATCTGGGTGGCTCAGTTGGGTAAGCATCCGGCTTGAGCTCAGGTCATGATCTCAGGGTCCTGGGATGGAGCCCAGCCCAGTAAGGAGCCTGCTTCTCCCTCTCCCTCTGCCCCTCCCCCTGTTCCTGCTCACTACTCACTAGCTCTCTCTCTCTCTCAAATAAATGAATAAAATCATAAAGAAAATTTGAAGATTTTTTTAAATTACATTGAGAAATATCTTGACCAAAACAGTTAATGAACACTAATCCTTTTAGCTTCAAAACAATGTTAACACAGAGCTGATAAATACATCTTATCTTTGGGGCAGCTGGGTGGCTCAGTGGGTTAAAGCCTCTCCCTTTGTCTTGGGTCGTGATCCCAGGGTCCTGGGATCAAGCCCCGCATCCGGCTCTCTGCTCAGCGGGGAGCCGGTTCCCCCCCCCACTCCCACCCTCTGCCTCTCTGCCTCCTTGTGATCTCTCTCTCTCTCTGTGAAATAAATAAATAAAATCTTTAAAAAAAAAAAAGATGTCTTATCTTTAAGGTCTGTTTACTTTGTAAAAAGTCATTTCCTTAGCATCAAGTAGATCACATTGCAAACTCGGTGATGCATTAACTTTCAGATTTCGATGTAACAAGAGTATATTTCCATTTAAGAATCATCTGTTGTTAAAATACTTTTGGAAGACAAACCTTAAAATATTACCGGAAATAAATCCATGAAGTTACTCTTCCATACCGCGCGTATATGGTACAAAAGCTGGGCACCTGGTAAGCCCATGTTTGGTCCAGTTCTCCTGCGGTTAAATCAACACTATCCTGAAAATGACCCAATGATCTTTTGAAAGCATTTACTCATCAAGGCATTTCTTAAAATTAAAAAAAAGAAGAAGAAAGAAAAGAAAGAAAGAAAAGAGACACCACCCTCTATCAGGGCTCTTAGAAACCAAGTGTCCATTAAAAAATCTGAAATAAAAGGCAAATTGGTCTGAACCAGGCTAAATTATGGGTTACATTAAATTTAAAGCCTTTGAGACTGCAGGTCAGTCTGGATTCCGGCCACGGTATTCAATTCTACCAGCTCCGATGGAAGTAGCTGCTGACGTGGCTGGCCCTCGCCTTGCCCAAAAGGTATGGCGAGGGCAGTTCTTATTGACTTCGGTTGACCTGCGATGCTGCTGAATCCAAGCATTTACTGGAACAAACCGGTAAATCCGGATCCCCGTGCGCAGGCACGTGAGCGAGCGCGGGCACCCTGAGCTGTAGGCACGGCCTGAGAACCCAGATAGGCTGTGTGGGAAAGCGCCGGCCCATGCAGAGCGCACGAAACAGTTTTCGGTGGGACCCGGAGCTGAGAAATCCATTTGGATTGAATCTTGCTTATTGGAATTCCCAGGACCGGAGAGCTGAAGCGTCTCCCGAGGTCCCGCGTTTGCAGCTCCTTTCCTTCCGGGTAGCTTGTCTTTAGTCTGTAATTACTTCCATGCCCGCGGCTATACTTTGCTCAAGTATAAATTATCATACAACAGAAACCATGTTCTACTTTAATTTACTCATCTTTAAATCTCTATTTTGGCACAGTGGTAGAATACATAACTTAATTATGCATATGTCCATCTACCTCCACTAGATAGTGTGGAGAACCGATTTGGAAGAAAGGCTTACCAGCTTGGTTTAATGTCTTGGTATGGCGCAGACAGGTGAGGGGTAGGGCCAGTCTATTTCCCATGAGAAGACCTGATCTTTCCATTATCTTGGTGAATTTTCAGCCCAGGGTCTTTCCCTCCCCTTGGTAACTTGGGAAATTTATTTTAACAGCCTACGGAAAGCAGAAGTATTTTTTTGGAGATAGACTCACCTTCCAGAATTTAAGAACCTGACATAAAGAACACACATGCCAATCTGTCACCTCACAATGAGACCTAGAATTGTCACAATCTTTTGCCCTACGTTAGTGGGTGGTCACGTATGGGAAAGCTGTATGATTTTTACAAGGTGGCCAGGAAGGGGTGCAGTTTCTTCTTTTACAAATATTTCCTAAGTGTCTTTAATAAAGAAAGACAAAATGGTGTGAAATCAATGATGTTTTGGTAACCGAATTGAAATTGAAGATCATGTATCCATGAAAAGCACATCATTGAATCGATTACCATCTAAAAATAATATTTCCAATGGAGTGGAGGACGAAAAGCAGCAAGAGAAATGCCGAAAAACAAACCAAACAAAAAATGTTTCCTCATGGGGGCAAATATCAGCACTCTTCATGTGCCCAACCGCTGTTCCAATGGAAGGTTCCAGACCCTGTGGCGTAAATCCTGAAGTAAAGATCTACGCAGGGGTGATGCTGTTGGCCCTTCAGTATTTCTAACTCATTGCTGAGATGGTTTCTATGTGCAGAGTGTTCCCATCATCCGCACTAGACAGAGCGCCGTTAGCACAAGGGATCTGATGTAACCCTCACGCTTGCCTACACAGAGTTACTATTCAGCAGCCAGAGAGAAACACAGGCTGACTGAAGTGTGTCGTGATTAGGTGACCTCCGCATTCCCACAGGACCAGGACATGGCAGGGCTGGGATTCAGGGTCCCAGGTTGTGTGCCTAAGTCTGAAGATGTACGAAGCTGAAGCTTAGATTTTGTAGTCTGGAGTATATAGAATTTAGGGGGGAGTTCTTTTTAAGAAAAAGAGTACAAAGACGTGATTATGAAATAGAATATTTGAGAAAAGTTGCAACAAATTACAAAATTTAAAATGTGAGGGGCGTCTGGGGGGCTCAGTTGCTTAAGTGTCTGCCTTTGGCTGAGGTCATGGTCCCAGGGTCCTGGGATTGCGTCCCGCATCGGGCTGCCTCTCCCTCTGCCTGCTCCTGCTTGTATTCTCTCTCTCTCTCTCTCTGTCAAATAAAATAAAACACGAGTAAGTAGCATATACATCACAAAGAAAAGCACATGCAGAAAAAACAATATTTTGTTTAACTTCTTGATTCAAATGTACAGTGTTTATTCTTTTTCCTGAAATCTCTGGTGGCATTGTTCTTTGACCACCTCTGTGTAAAAGCATATTTTAATAGTTTCGTTAGAGAATGAAAGAAAATTCAGAGTTGTTTTGTTTTGTTGTATTTTCCCCCCACCCTGGGATGGGAGATCAGATATAATTATTATTGACAGCTATAATGCATACACTAATCTTTCCACTGGTCGATACTCTAGAAACACAGGAATTCTCATAAATTCTTCATATATGGTTCTCATCAAAAAAGAAAAAAAAATTGCATGGAGCTTTAGAATTGTTTATGCTGTCTTATCAAGGATATTCATGACAAGAGAAATACTCCGTTTTAACCAGACATCAGTGGCTTGAGACCCAAAATCCTCAGCTTATGTTTTCCACACTTGATGACTACAAGAATTTTCTCTAAACTAACATCTTGTATCGTTTCAAAATTATTTCTCCTTGGCCACCCACATACTTCCAATGTTAGGGTCTTTGCCCACATGCATGACCCTA
Organism: Enhydra lutris kenyoni; assembly: GCF_002288905.1. Classification (NCBI taxonomy): domain Eukaryota; kingdom Metazoa; phylum Chordata; class Mammalia; order Carnivora; family Mustelidae; genus Enhydra; species Enhydra lutris. Next base: position 4,100,028 of record NW_019154095.1, on the reverse strand, counting down.
CACCCCCAAACCTTCCACCCTTATGGTCAGAGGGCAAGGAAGTCAAACCCAGGAGGCAGAGTTAGTAATCCTGAAAGGCTTCCCTGAATGGGAAATTAGTCTGAAGCTAAATTTAGTCTCACACACTCACTTGGAAGGAGCTGTTGGGTGCCATTAATGTCTCACGGAGATACGACTGCAAACCGTGTAAACAGATCCCACCCAAACCTAACTCAGTGGGATTCAATTCACAAGAACGTCTCAGTAACCTGGACTCCGAAATCGCCCTGCTTAGGCCACTGACAGGAAAGGAGGGTGGCTGGGGGAGAAGGGGGTCAGGTTTCTGGCATCAGTGACCATGCCACCCCATTGCCAGCCCCTCCCAAGGGCCCCGAAGAGACCCAGCAAGGAGCATCCCTGGGCTTAAAGCCTAGGATCTCCTTCCAAGTGAATTTCTATGTGACTAAGTGTAGCTTCAGACCACACTATGCCGTGAATTCAAACGGATAGAGCAGAGCAAGTGGGCGTGACAACCTCTGTGGCAAGTTCTCGGGGCGGGTGAACGTGCAGAAGGCCAGCCGCCAGGGTTTGCAGTGTAGACAGTCTCGTTGGTCCTGCTCCAGGAAGCTGGACTTCTGCCAGGAGCCAGTAAAGGGCCACCAACGTCGCTGCCACTCCCTCTACTCCAGACAGCTCTTACATCACAACCTCAACCTCTTTAAACGGGGCCCACTTTGGAAGTCATGCATTTTTTACATGCTTTCCATAATTGAGCGGTTCGCTCTCTCAGGGCTGATAGGGTCTCTGTCTTCCCAGGGCAGGACAGAAACTCTGGTCAGCCATGGTGGCCCCATTCATTGTTGATTTCCAGGAGAAGGGTTGCACAGTGGAAAAGTCAAATGGTCCATCATGTGTTTTAAACACCATACTGTGTCTCACGCTGCTTCCCTTCTAGCCAATTTTTGTCAATCTCCGTAATAATACTATATTTGGCTGTCTCTTTATTTGAGACAGGATATTTCTAAAGCTCTGAGAATGTGCAAGGCTCCTGGGAAGTAAGGACCCAGCCAGGATCGGAAATGAGCTTCTCCCCACAACACCTCTCAGGCTGTGCACGTAGTAGGTGCTCAGTAAATAATCTTCACTGACACCTGGAGGAAGCTATTCCAAGATGCCCACCCCCAGAAAGTGCTTTGTAGCTTTGCTAATGAATCTGTGAACGGGGGAGCTTGTTTTTAATAAGAATGCCAGTTTCGATGACTTAATGGTCCCAAGTTTCATGTATGAAGACTTTCAAGAGAAAGAAACCCCCTACCAGGTAGATTGTAGGGGAAAGATCTGTGTTGACCCATCGGGTTGATAAATGAGAAATTCCATAATCTGTTAGGATTCGTTTTGAGAACGGTAGCTGAATGTCTCTGCAAGGAATTAAAAGGAGGGTGCTTACGGATGTTGGAAGCTCCTAGTCCTCAACAACTCTTAGGCTTCTGCACAGAGTGGAAGGCGGCAGAGGTTACCTCAGACATGATGCACCTCGTGCCTTGCTGGGGTGTGGTTCATGGCAGTGCAGATCAGCCTCCTCCATCAGATCTGCTTGGAGACTGGCGTCAGGACATGACCTGCTGGAGAAACCTTGCCAGACATGGTATTAGGAGCATGAAGGATTGCAAATCCCGCCCTTGATTGATACTGACCCTCTTACTACCTATTTGATATTTCCGGAGAGATGCCAAGTAGGGAATTACTAACAGTCTGTGTATAACCTAGCCATAGGCTGTGAAAGTATATAAAAACCATCAAAGACTTTTAAGTGGGTGTAGGACAACCCTTTCAACTCACTACACAATGTTTTAAAGAGTAAGCTTACATTTGTGGCAATCTATAACATGGAAAGCCGTTAGAATATTGGCTGGAAAGGTGTTTTTTTTTTTTTTTTTTTTAAATCACAAGATCCCGGCATTATTATATTTTGTGGTTACAAACATTGTATGATTAGTATGTAAGTTCTAGACAGAGGCAACTGTTAGAGATTTTTCTTCATCTCTGTGTTCTGTGTTCTAAAAATGTGTTTTTATGTAACAAATAGAGTTATTACTTTGAAAATTTATTCCTATCTGTTCCCTTATATTGATGTAATTTCTAGCACAGTTTTAGGATGAGTGATATATATGGTCTCTGTTTTATTGCAAAAATAATGAGTGTTAGACAAGCAGTGACTTCGCTCAACGTTACACTGAAGGTCAGTGAATAATCTGTCACAGGACACAATGTGCCTTAACTTCCAGAGGTGCATGGTTTTCTTTATAAGTGTCCCTAATGTTTTGTTGTACTCAATGAAATAATTTCTCTTTTTCACTTAAGAAGCCATTTTTAGGTTTCTGGGCAGATGATCTGCCGTGGACTATGCTTACATATTCATGATTCAAAAGCAATAATTTAGTGCTTAAGAAATTTTGTGATAATTTGAATTCTTATTGCAGAGTAAACACCACAAAAACATTATTCTTACAGCACTCATTTACTTTAAATTCAGAATATATTGTCAGTATAGAAGTAGAAATTAAAAATATTTAACACAAACAGAGATAGTTTAAAAGAGAAACAGGTGACAGATGACAGCATCATAGCTCAGTACCCACTTGTGTGCCATTAGCAGAGACATGCATGACTCAACATTATTTACTTTTAAATTTCCAAAAGGTAACCAAAAATCTTTGTTTGTAGATTAATGACATAACTGGGGTATATGTCACCATTTTCCAAGTGAGAAGATTACAAAGGAATTCCTTTCAATTATACTTATTTTTGATCTATATTCATTTTAAATGTTTTTTTAAGATTTTATTTATTTATTTATTTGACAGAGACACAAAACGAGAGAGGGGGAACACAAGCAGGGCGAGAGGGAGAGGAAGAACAGGCTCCCGGCTGAGCAGGGAGCCTGATGCCGGGCTCGATCCCAAGACCCTGGGATCATGACCTGAGCTGAAGGCAGATGCTTAATGACTGAGTCACCAAGAGGCCCGTTAAACAGTTACTTTTAACGCTCTTCTAGACATGCTACCTAATTAAAGACTAATTTTTGTCATGCTACTGTTTGCCGTGTTAATGTATGTGCCTCCTTTGAAGTTAAACACACACACACACACACACACACACACACTTGAATTGTGTTTTCTTCTTCCACTTAGCATTTTGTTTTTTACAAACGCTTCTACAGCACCTGCATTTGCGAGAGCTAATTTTCTCTGTACCAAGAGCCTTTGAGACATCTTTCAGTGGTGTTTGTCTTCCCTACACATAGCACCATTCCTGTTCCCCAGAAGGGGCTCTTCACCAAACATTTAGGTAGAAGTATTAGGAGAATGGGGACAGCATTTGTCATTTTCTCCTGAAATCTTGGCTCCTCTTAGATTTTATTCCAGGTGGCTGGAGCTCCTGGGCAGGAGAAAGTGTGGGCGTGACGGGCAGGGGCAGAGGTGGGTGAGAGGTAAGAAGTTGATGTGTAAGAAGTCAGCAGGATAAGCTTGACATCACTGTTGAGCCGGAGAGAGCATGTTTTACTTTGTTTCCATTGTTGCTGAGCATTTCAGGAGGCTGGCTTGGTGGACTTTGTTTCCAGTCTTTTCTCTTAATTCCTCATGTAGACAACCCTTTTAGACAGGAAGGATAACAAAGGGGCTGAGATCAAGAAGCTGGAGAAAGGTCCGACTTCTCCAACCACGTGGAAGTTTTGGGGAAGGAAAGTAGAGAGGAGATACAGCCAGTCTGGAGAAGACACTCAACCAGGTGTGGGACTTCCTCTGGAGCTGGCAGAGAGGGGAAAGCTTGCATTAAACAATCCTTGCGGAGAACACTGTCTGGCACAGTTCGAGGCAACATGCCCATCGAGAGGAAAGAGTTTGGGTTGCTCCTCCACATCCTCCCTTTCTTAAATTCTTGCACCTTGACTTCAGAATCAGTGATCTGTCCTAGGAATGCTGGGATGGGGACAGAATGGTCTCCCAGGGATGGGCCGTGTGGTCCAGCAGAAACACAAAGGACCGTGTGGAAATTCACAGTGTTCTCAAGTCCATTCAGAAACCAAGGTAAAGCTGAGTCAGCACGGAGATGCTGATGGATCTCAGCTGAGCAGGGAAAAATGTAGAACTGGGGATTGGCTGTTATCCAAAGCTGATAACAACCGTGGATGCCGGCCAAGTGCCAGAGGGAATAAGTAAGGGAAAGGAGAACTCCTGCTGCTTTCACAGGATTTCCTAGCCTTGGGGTCACGTAGAGCTTCCCCACAGCTACGCTACTGAGTGCCCCGAAGCCCCACTGGACCAAGTAGCAAGTTCGGGCTGAAGGAAGACCCAAAACCTCTCCAACCCTCCTCTGATCTAACCTCAGAAATAAGGGAACCTGAGCAACTTTCCTCTAACTGAACACGCTAGATCCTTTATAAATGACCACTTGCAACAAATGTTTGTTTCCTAAGTGGGAGTCGGATTCCTGAAACAGACACTGGTATCTGACAAGATACCTACATTCTCTGCATAATTCAAAATGCATGAGGGTAAACATTGTTGCCCTGCATTATACAGGGCAGTTTTCACATTAAGTTTCCACTTATTAAAAAAGAAAAAAAACAGATTACCTTTTCTCTTTAGAACCATGAGTACCTTTTCTGATAAGTACATAATACGTATTTGTAGATCTAATAGTACTTTAAGTAGTTCTCAGTGTAACACTTGTAACATCACTCGGGAACTTCATCTCCAGCGTTTTCTGAGGAGGCTGAGAAATTTGTTTTGGGGTGTAAGCAACTGTAGAACATTTGTCCTTCATTGGCGAGTTCCTTGAGAACAGCCCTCCCATTTTGCTACCTAGCACATTGGCCTTCACATATTCCGTGCTTAGCCCTCAGATACAGTCAATATATTACAGTTTGCTAGGAGATTTAAAATAGAAAGTTATGTTTCGTATGTTTTGTTTGTTTTATATGGTGTATCTGGATGGAGATCTCTTGTAATTCTACAAAGGATCCTGAATATCTTAAGAAAATATGACATAGGTAGATGCCCACTTAAGGTCCGAAGCTCATTGTCTTTCTAAGATGATTGATGTTATTGGGAAAAATAGATTGCGGATTGTGTCTGAGGTCAGGCCTAGAGTTCCAGCCTCTTGGTTAGTTACATATGTGGGAGGCTGAGTCGGTGTCAACATCTTGTCACCACGGATGGACCCAGATGATGACACTGTACCTGCCTTGTCAACTGAAGACACGGACCGGAATGGTGTTTCTCTGTTTCATGCTTGTGTATTCGCGTCCAAGTCAGACTGGCTTCCTGGTAGATGACATTGGCTTACGCCTGTGTGGGTATCGCTAGGATTGCAATATAACCACATACCAGATAGTTATAAACCTGCATTGCAGGTTCTACATATTTTCTTCTAAAATGGGTGATTTCATAACTGTAAGTGAATTTATATTTCAATTCTTTGGACTTTCATTTTAGAGGAAGATAATTTTGCTTTTTCTATCACCCTATGTTCTTCATCTTCCTGCCTTTTCTAAAGAAACTAATTAAAACCAACCTTCTTTTTTTTCTCATCACCTATTTTTTTCATAGCAAAATGCATTCCAATTTTCTTGGAAGTAAGTCTCACAAGTGTTCACCTGGTTCCTCAATTTTCCTTTGGCTCAGCAATGGTCGATATCATTGAGCACACATTCTTTCAAAAAGTTTATAGTCTCTGGCTTTCTTTTATTGGGAGGAATTTGAATATCATTGTATCTCTATGATTTTTTTTTTTCATTTTGTTTTTGTTGGTTTCTGCTTATGTTACCTTTCCTGGAAAATAAACAGCCCCCATAGCAAAATGTCAATCGTCACCTGTATTCAAATAATTCCTAAATTCACATCCCCAAAACCAAACTGTTATGTGTTACAGCTACCTGTTGCTGTGTAACAAATGACTCCATGACTTAATACTTAACCAAAAAAACAAAACAAAACAAAAAAACCCTTCTGTTACAATACCGTGGGTCTGCATGTGAACTCCACTCACCATCGGTTCGGTCTTCTTGGTCACACAGGCAGCTGTAGTTGTGTAGTGGGTTAAGTGGGGCAGGGTTGGCTCAGGGGACCTCAGTCATGTGTTCAGAAGTTGGTGTTGACGGTTGACTCAGTCTCTCTTTCTGCATGATCTTGATACCAGCTGTATGTCCAGCTCTTCTTTAAGCCAGTCTCAGGGTTCCAAGAGCCCTGAGCAGAAGCTGGTGGGAAGAAACAGCACCACTCCAATGAGAGCAAACAGAAGCCGTTTATTCAGTTTCCTCTAGCAAGAGAGCCGGCTGCCATCATCGTGTTTGGGCAGACCCTTGGCGGATGGACAGGGGTGGGAAAGCTTTACAGAAGATGAAAGGAAAGGCACTAGATATGTTCTAACTGTGTAGGCTGTTGGCTTTGGAACCCTAGAGGTGGAGTTGGACTAACTAGGAGAGAGGCATCCTGTGTGATTGGTTTGGGGAACGTATTTGATTTCTCTGCTTGATAATAGTATGAAAGCTAGAGCGAGAGGACAGCAAAACTGACAGTCATTGCCTGAGTCCCAGTCTTCCTGGGCCAACTGCTGCAGAGGTGGTGGTTGGTTTCCTGGACCAGTTGTGGGTTCTATTATTGTGTATATTCTGGTAATGGGTCATTTGTGTGTTCATTCTGTCAATCTTCAAGGCTCTTGAGTCGACTATCAGAGGCACTATAATGTCACTTCTTTTGTATTCATTGGTAAACACAAGTCACCAGGTCGCTTGGTTCAAGGGACAAAAAGGGAGTAGACTACTTCCCAATGGAAGAAAAGTTCCAGTTAATCACAAAGGCAGGCAGAGACTGGAGGACAAAGCATGCCTCAAACTAACTTGCCAGGACTTTTGTTTTTAAATTTTTTTCCTTACTGTGATCATGACAGTCTTCTAGGTCTTACCGACTTGGAAATGCAGTGCTACACTGGACCGTTGCTTTTCTTTTTCTTGTGTTTTCAGTGAACCTTAGTAAATGATAACTTGATCCTTCTTCCCCTTTTTTTTATATCTGACAGTGGGTTAAGCCGCTGCCTTCAGCTCAGGTCATGATCCCAGCGTCCTGGGATCGAATCCCACATCGGGCTCCTTGCTCAGCAGGGAGCCTGTTTCTCCCTCTGCCTCTGCCTGCCACTCTATCTGCTTGTGCTCACTCTCGTGCTCTCTCTATCTCTCTCTGACAAATAAATAAATAAAATCTTTAAAAAAAAATAAAAAAAATAAAAGCACAACATCTTTATCCCTTTCCGTCAGGTTTTATGTATATTATGTTATACTTTACATCCTTTTCTTTTGTGAATCCCTTCACTGATTTTTATAGATATAGTTGATTTTAATGTTTTTTGCTTTAACTTCTGTACTACTGTTATAAATAAAATCTGTTATAAAATAAAATCTACTGCTTTTATTATGTTTGTATTTACTTGTGGAATTTTTTCTTTCCTGTGTTCTTACTCCTGATTATGGTCTTTGTTTCCACTTAAAGGATTCCCTTTGTTTCTTATAAGGTTTCTTTAGTAGTGATGAGCCCCTTTTACTTTCGTCTGTTTAGGAAATTTTGATCTCTCCTTCTACTCTGAATGATACCCTTTTTGGATAGAATTGTTTGTTTTTTCCTCATCCAGAGCTTTGAATATGCCATACCACTTTCTTCTGGCTTATAGAGTTTCTGCTGAAAAATCAGTTGGTAGCCTTGTGAGGTTTCTCTTGTATGTAACTGGTTTTGTTTTGTTTTTCCTTTTATTCTTTATTCTTTTTCCCACCTGCTCTTAAATTGCTCTTTTGGAAAAGTCTCTATCACTGTTTTTGCCATTTTAATTATTATATGTTTGAGTATAGACCTCCTTGGGTTGGTTTTGTTGGGGCTTCTCTGTCACTTCTAGATTTGGATTTCTGTTTCCTTCCCCACATTAGGGGAATTTTCAACTATCATTACTTCTTTGCCTCCTTTTCTGTCTCTTCTCCTTCTAATATCCCTATAATGTGAATGTTAGTATGCTTGATGATAGCACTGAGTTTCCTTAAGCTATTCCCATTTTTATAATTCTTTTTTCTTTGTGCTGTTCAACTAGGCTGTTTTAAATTACTCTGTTTTCTAGCTCACTGATCCATTCTTCTGCTCCCTCTAATTTACTGTTGATTTCCACTAGTGTATTTTTAATTTCAGTGATTGGAATCTTCATCTCGGATTGGTTCTCTTTTATATATTTTTGTCACTTTGTAGAAGGTCTAACTGAGGCCCTCTATTACTTGCTCAAGTCCAGTGAGTATTTTTATGACTATTGCTTTGAATTCTGTATCAGCCACATAGCTTGTCTTTGTTTCACTAAGTTCTTTCCCTGTAATATTGACCTCTTCTCTTATTTGGGACATAACCTTCGTCTCTTCATTTTTAAAAAATTTTCTGTATTTGTTTCTATATTATTAAGGAACTCAGTTATGTCTCCTGGTCTTGAAAGTAGTGCCCTTGTGAAGAAGGGATCTTATAGTGCCCTTCAGGCCAGTGTCCCTGTCCTCCAGAAGTAGGTGCTTCAGAGGCATCTCCTATGAGTGTTGCCTGCATGCTGCTACTGTGGATGAGCTGCATCTGCCCTCGGTCCAGTCAGCTGCAACGGCTCACTTTGCCTGTTGTGGGCAGGGTTTGGTTCTTTGTTGTCGACAGACCAGTCTCATCATAGGGGAGGTGGGTGAGGGAACGGGTCAAACAGGTGATAGAGACTAAGGAGTGCACCTGTCATGAGGAATGCTGGGTTGTGATGAAAGTGTTGAATTACTGTATTGTATACGTGAAACTAAGATTACACTGTATGCTGACTAATCGGAATTTAAATAAAAACTTAAAAAAAAAATCAGTTAGTCAAAAAAAAAAAAAAAAAAGTCTGAGGCTGTCTTGGGCTTATAGCTGGGTTAGTCCAGGTGCATGCCCAGCCTGCTGATGAGAGCTGTGGTGACCCTGAACGGCAGGGCTCTCATCCCCTTGAGAGGCTTTCAGGTGGGCCAGCAGTCAGAGAGGATGTGTGTCCCCAGTCCATCCATTGGGGTTGCAGTGACCCAGAGGAAATGATGCCCCAACTCTTTTGTTCTTGGAGAAGTCTCCAAAAATCCCTGCCCTTCCAGGGCACATTCTGAGATTAGTAAATAAATCTCCTTCCTATATAACTCCATGTGCTTTTCTAATTGCTGCTTTTATGCTGTATGTGGGCAGGGTTGTTAGTTATGCTGTATTTTTAGGGACAACGACTGTTTCCTGTAGGCTCTCCCAGAGCCTAGGTCACTGATTACTTAATATTATATTATATTAACTTATTAACTTCCTACTGATTCTAAAAACTTGTGAAATGAAACCCTCCTGATTTTCAAAAACAAATGTTATGGGGACTCATCTTCCCAGGGCAGGTCCCCCATGTCTTGGGGTCTGGTTTGGAGTCCACTCCTCTCCCTTCTCCTTGCTGGTGGGGTCCCACTTTTTGGGGTGAGTCTGGCCTGGAGTTTGATTCTCTACTTGTCTCCACCTCTCCTATTCTTTTTGATGTGACCTCTTTTCTATGATTAACTGAGACTGTTCTCCCTGTCTTTGGTTTGTTTTCTGTGTTGGTGGCACATTGTCGCTGTTACTAAGGGTGTTCATGGAACCCGGTGACCTAAGGATCCTCCTACTCCATCTTCCTGGGCTCGTTCTCTATACTCCATGGCTTCCTTCTTTGTATGTAGGTGGCAAATAAAAAAATAGAACTCAATTTCTTTTAAATTAGAGAAGACAATATTTTAGGCTACACAAAAGAGTAACTAGAGACTAAATGCTTTATTCTATTTTTAAGTAATTTTTGAGATTTTCTATGTATAAGGAAAATAGCAGTATAAATGAATTTTGATGAAGGGTGATGAGTATCAAAATTCATCAACTTGGAGGGAAAAAAAGCATGCTTCAAAAATCTGTCTTTTGACAAATCTATATAGAACAGATTTTCCATCTAAATGTTAAATCAGGGTTTCCAATTCTTTTGAAAAATTTGAAAGAAACATTGATTCTCAGGGTTCAAGAAAATGATATTGATTATTTAGAAGACCTCTTATTTAGGGTTCTTACATCTTCTTTAAGACCCCCTGTCAAGTAGTCTGATAATTCTAATCAGTTGAAACATCTGTTACCCTCTCAACTTGTGCACACTTGTCCTGTTCTCTTTGCTGGTCACACGGCTTGCTGATAGGCTACGTACAATGCTCTGATGGTCAGCCTGTCTAGAAACCTTCCCAAAAGAATCAATTGAAGTCTGCTATAAATGTTTTTCAGAAACGTGATCCATTTTAGTGATTTCCTCCTCTAGCTTTTTCCTCCTCCAACTTTTACCAATATGTTTGACATTTTATAAAATGTTTTGTTCTTGCTGTTCCTAAATAGGATGCCATTTTTGTGAGCTCAGGCAACATACGACTCTACGTCTCTGTAATCCCATAGTATTGTCGTGAGGATTAAGTCAGTTAGGGCCTGGCATGGGATAAGGTCTCAGTTGCGTTGACCGTAATTTTAAAAAATAATAGAATTAGGTGTTTCGTACAGGTAGAAAATGAGTATGTTCATATGATTAAGAAGGAAGTTAATAAGATGTGACAAATCGTTCAAGAGCGAATCCAGAGAACCACCCATATATGAGCACTATGTAATGCCAAAATCAATTACAAGAAGGTGCAGAAGTGGCTTATTGTGGGACGCCTGGGTGGCTCAGTTGGTTAAGCAGCTGCCTTCGGCTCAGGTCATGATCCCGGCGTCCTGGGATCGAGTCCCGCGTCGGGCTCCTTGTTCATCGGGGAGCCTGCTTCTCCCTCTGCCTGCCATTCTGTCTGCCTGTGCTTGCTCTCTCTCCCTCTCACTCTCTGACAAATAAATAAATAAAATTAAAAAAAAAAAAAAAAAGAAGTGGCTTATTGTAACTTGGGGAGGGATATCCCCCAAAAGTCCCTTTACATGGTTGTGGAATAGAATTCTTTGCATTGCTATAAGTTATCTATAATTTGTAGAGTTTAAAATTGCTCAAAACAAGGAAAGGATTTAGGCCAAGGATGGCCTACCTGGAGATCGCGCAGCGGCGTGTGCGGAGTCCTGGAACGCTCTCTCCGATTTGGGTCCATTTTAGAGCCCATGATGTTTTCCTCAGTTTATTTTACTTGTGTTATTTTCTCCCTTATTCTTGTATTTCCCGTGGCTCTTCACAAGTCTTCAAAGATGACGAGTAGAGCTCAGTCATCTCTTTAGTGGGATGGTTAGCATATGGGAAAGTAGTTTATGAACCGTCGTCTGTAGACCAGTGTCTGGTTTTCCAAGAATGTCTGGTTCTGCATCTACTCTCACTGTCTGCGATGTAACATCCACATAGTCTTGAATTTATTAACATCAATTCAGTGATTCTATTCGCACTTTCTTTTCATTCTGTCCTTATCCCAGTAAGGATGCATTTAGCACCCGCTCTGAGCTTTGAGTGTCCAAAGTGCAGCACTTCTCAACCTACAAGGGAATTGTTTCCATGTAGTAATTCTACAGAGAAAAATAAAAGAAGGAAGAGAGAGGAAAGGCCACCAGAAGGTTGACTGAAAATATGGCAGTCAGGGCGTCAGCTGCCCTGGAAAGGCTGACACAGAGTGTTGGGTCCCCAGTATTGGGTCCCCCAGTAATGGGTCCGTAATTAAAGGAGCGAGACTGATACAAAGCGAAAGTCAAGCAAAGCTTTATTTTGCGCTAAGCATCAAGAATCAAACCGACTGTCAAACAGACTGGTCAGGGCACCCCTTACAGAGAGGGTGACCCCTCTCTGTTTCACAGACTAACTTTTATAGAGCAAAGGCCATGCGGTTGAGCCTGGCCCCACACAGGTGGCCAATGAAATTGTAACACACAGAGAAAGCTGCATGGTGATGCTACGTGACCAATTGAATTACAATTTACCCTCTAGTAGACATTTGACCCAGCCTGTCACCTTGGTCAGAAATGGCGCCCAAAAGGTGCCCAAAGGGTGGGGCCCATGCTCCTTGGTAGCTAGGGAGACAGTATGTGCCCCCACTGATCGGATGTCTCCACCTGGCCTGACCCACCCTTGTATCTGGGCTTTGTTACCTGGGACTGGTTTCCGGGACTTGTTTTTAAGTAAGTCCCCTGGGGAAAGGGGGCAGAGTCAATTTAAGTTTTACAACAAAATGGCAGTTCAACCGGGGGTGCTTTGTGCGGACAGGAGGAGCTTGTTAAGGACGTTCAACATTGTTTACAGAGTGACTTGTTGATTTTTTTTTTTTTCTTCACTCTGAAGAATCTGGGGCAAGAATAAGTAGAAATGTGAAAAGAAATCAAAGCTAATCACTTTTCTTTTTATTTTTCTGCCAAGAGACAGACTTTTTGTCGCCTTTCCGGGGCCTGGTGGAGGGATGTCTAGAAAGCGCTCCCAGCCCAATGTTTCCTAACAGCTGAGGGAGTAAGGAGATTTACACATGAAATTCTTGTTTCCCTGTTGTAAAAACACATTGTAAAATTTCATTGTAATTTAAAAAATAACCATGGAAGATCTCATTGCTGAAGTCATCTTGAAATAGTATCAAGTAGGATCTCTACTCTTCAATCTGTGTTCTTTGGATTTAAAGTTTCAGGGGCTCGTTATTTTCCTACACATTCATGTAGATTTCCTTCCATCAAGGATCTTTCCACTGCTATGATGTGACCTATGTTAGATTAACAGATACTTTAATCTACGGTGTTAAGTGTGGTATAGCCATTGGGATATATTTAGTTGTTATATCCTTTAAAAACATTTTAAATGTGTTGAATGTATTGAAAGCATCACACTGGAAAGGCCATTTGTAATACTAACACAGTAGAAGGTATGGTTTCGTCATTCATATTTAAAAATTAACATTTATTATCAGATGAATGATGTGTAACATTTGGTATGTCTCTTTGCCAGTTTCTTTCCTGTCTTATGGGCACTGGTAAAGATATCGCGCCTAGCATTTTAGCGATGCACGCTTGCGTTACACGATTAATGGCACAAGACACAGCTGCCTTGAATGATTGACAAAACCTGCATTATCTACCAAAATGAAACCAATTGTTTGAGATCCCTTTCAAGAGAAAGGATATTGAGATTTGGGAATAAAGTTTCAGCTTATTATCAATTTGGTGAATGTTTGTGTGTTTCACACATTTTAAAAAACATTACATATTAATAAAACAAGTAGTTGTATAGTAACAGGCTATTTGTTTAATCCTAATGTTTAGTTTTGTATGATAATCTGGAAATATTTATACTATTCATAATACGAGTATTTCCAGATATGTGTTTTCTCAAGTTCCTGTTGGAAAAGTTGACAGAAAAATAAATAGGTAAGTTTGCATGATCGCTCTCATTTGTTTTATGTGACCCAGTCTGGTGTCAAAGCCATAATTGTATGAGACAAAGTTAAATGGGCAAAGAAAACCAAGACAATTGCAAAACCATGAGAGCTTGAGATCCCCTCTGCAGGAAGAAAAGGCAGCAGAGTTTTAAACCCTGGAGAAGGCAGGAAAAGTAGTAGAGGTGCCGGGGGGAGGTTGGTCGGTGGGAGTGCTGGGCACCAGGCTTCATTCCTGCATTTGCCCAGCTTTGCCCAGCAATGAGGCCATCTGTACCTGCTAATTAGTGCCCATGGAGTTGAGGAGCTGGTCTTCCACAGAGGCCCTTTCATTCTTGATGACTGCATTTCAAAGGAATGGCTCACAGGTTCTTGAAAGAGACATTCCTGAATTGAAAGACTGAGAAGAGACCTTTAAAATGATTTACATGTCCAAAGGGCAAAAATAATTTACAACTGCAAATCTTCTAAGATGAATGCTCTGAGAAGAGGGCAGTGAGGCCTCCAGTCAGAATGAGCCTGTGGAAAGCTGGGGGGGATTTGAAGCCTGGCTTGGCCACTGAAGTAAACAGAATTACCCTTTTTTCAGGTAGATATGTCATATAGGTAGTGTGTATTGAAGTACTTAAACTTTTTTTTTTTCATAATCAAATCTATGCATTTTACATAAATGCTGAAAACCAATTCATATGATCCCATAACATTCACACCTTTTTGGTATTTTTATATTTTCTTTTAAAATATTTCTTTATAGAAAGTAAAATAGGTACATTTCAGAATATTTGGAATTTGTTGTTTAAAGAATGTGAATAGATAGGTTCTCTGCCCCCAAATCTTTTTTTTTTAATTAATTTTTTTATTTCTAAAATTTTGAATGTGTTCAGAGTTATAGATAAGTGGAACGGATAGCGCAGTCAGCGTCCACATACCATCTGGACTCAGCAACAGGCACCATCTACACAGTAAAACCAGCTCTGTAACATTGACAGTTGGGTGTACTTCTTCTCATTTTTTTTTTTAAGCACATCATAGCTTTCTTTACTGGTAACCATAGTGCATACTCTAATACAATTTACTATTTCCATAAAGGGATATTATGTAAATATTACTGCAAATATATTATATATACCTATCATTTAATTTTTCTATGATACATCATTGAATGTTCAGTATTTTACTTGTGTTGGTCATGGAGCTACATTGAATTTTTTCTCTTTTTTTCCCCTTCTCTCCCCTTTTTTTCTTCTCTTCTCTTTTTTTCTTTCTTTCTTTCTCTCTCTCTCTCTTTTTTCTTTTTTTAGAGAGCATGAGGGGGCAGGGAGGGGGAGAGGGAGAGAGATTTAAGCAGGCTCCATGTCCAGTGCAGAGCCCAGCGCGGGGCTCAGTCTCACATTCCTGAGATCGCGACCTGAGCAGAAATCAAGAGTCGGTCCCTTTACAGCCGGAGTCCCCCGGGCACCCCTATATTGAATAGTTCATTAATAGTCAGACAAATACTTACATCATATTCCTTCACTGGTTGCCCACACTCTTTGCACTAGTTTTTCTTCATTACTAGTTTCAAAATGATTTTAATTTTTTTTTCTTCCCCAAATATAAAGCAATTGTTCTTACCATTAAGATGGCAGACCTTCTCTTTTCAGGAACACAGCATTTGCTACAAGTAATGCAATGGAAATGGATAACTGTCCTCTACTTACCCACTTGTCAAGATAGCATTTGTGGGAGTTGAGAAGAATGGAAATTAAAATATTCTCCACAAATTACTGGAGATGAAGAATCTATCATAAGTCAGACTTCTTTGTATCCTGACATTTTTTTTTTAATAAAAATTAGGTCAGCTAGAAAAAAATTGAACGGATCGGTGAACTCCTAAAATAACTCAACTCCGTGATACCAGTTGACGTTTATTTGCCCAAACTTTGTTCATGTTCCAAACACAGCTTTTCAACACCTGCTAAACGAAAGCCATTAATATCGTTTTTTTTTGTTTTGTTTTGTGTTTTTTTTTTTTCAGTATTTTGGCCAGATTTCTTATCACGGTATTTATTTGAAGACAGTGTCAAGCGTGTGTCTGTTGATTTTTTCTCCTAAACTCCTTACATCTCCATGGCTGTACCTTGTCAGTGGCCTCAGTCAAAATTTCTTTCCTTTCCTATTTCCTCCTCCTCCCCCTTCTCTCTTTTCTCTCTTGCCCTGCTTCCTCGTTAGGGCTTACTCCTTAAGTGGTCCAAGTTTACCTGGACAGAATCAAAAGGAGAGATCCCGGTTTCACTCTTATGAAGCCGATTCTAAAACAGGGACAGATCTTAAAACAGTTTTTATGACCACAGAGAGTGGGACTGTTTCCCTCAAAGGACTAGTCTATATTAAACTTTGCTTCCATTGAATCAAGAACGTGGGTCATTCCTCCACAACGGTCTGTTGGTATCATTGGATGGTAGTGGAAATAATATTGTGTCATCCTAAATAGCTGTATATATGGTCACCCCGATATTTTCTAACCCCTGTTCCTCTACCCCTTTCTATTTCATTTATGCCTCTTTTGCCTTTTGTCCTTTCCCCTGAGCACAGGTTTCTTTGTGCAATAATGTGAAAGGTTTTGGATAGCCTCAACAGTGAGCACCATAACATCTGGTTGGCCCGAGACTTCCTGGGTGTGTTGGGCCATCAGATACCCATGATGAGTAATAGTTGACCTTCTACGACCTCAGCTCCCCAACGCTAATGTTCTTTCATTCCGTTTCTCCTCCTGTACATTTGAAAGGTAAAAATAATAAAACCAATTTCTTCTCTCCTAGGACTTGGGCCTCTAAAATCTTACTCTAATAGGGCTTTCAGTAAGCTTGTACTCCTAAATATGTGACCTCTGTCTTTGGCCGTGGGCGGGCAAAGCAGACACTGCTGCATTTCCTTCCCATTCTGTGAGTAGGCTGTGCACCTACATCCCCCACTGTTGGCAGCCTCTTGGGAAGAGGGAAAATCTACCTACATCAGTATCTCGCATGATGGTCCGACTTTACTATAATATCATAACACCCAAAGTGTAAGCAGGAACATACACGGAATATGTTTAACACAGCAAAATGGAATTTTGCCCAAGAAGATTTGCTCATTTTGTTTTTTGCTCAATCTTTGTTGAGTATTCCTACTCAGAGTGCAAATTCAGAAGGCATATAGACACCCGTGTTCACCAGTAGGACCCGGCCACTGGAAATAAAAGATGAAAAAGACACTTCCTAAACCTTGAAATAAACTATTGTCTATTCGTGGCCTCACTGTCCTTTGAACCTCCGATTCCCTCTGACGACACGTACTGAGAGTGGGCTGGGGGATATTATTAGGTCTAAACCTGAAAATTAACTGTTAGTCTCTCCTAGTGAAAGCCATCGTGTTTCAGGCAAATTTAGTCTCCTGATTAAATTCTCCACCTTTTGGGGGTGTCTCTCCTTTACCCTTTGTTTCCTTTCCTAACATGTGGGCACTGGGGGATCAAAAGGGAAGGGAAGGAAGGGAGGAAAAGGAGGGAGGAAGGGAGGGAAAGGAAAGGAAAGGAAGGAGGAAGAAAGGAAAGAAAGAGAAAGAAAGGCAGACCCTACTGTGAAGTCCTGTCAGAGGCAGGAGCCCTGTCTTGTTGGCTGCTGATGGGCTCATCTCCAGCAGAGGTATATGCTAGGTGTTTGGGAACCTTGAGTCTTTGAGAGATGTGATAGGTTCCATATCACTGCTAATGGCTACGCAGCCTCTCTAGGTTCTTGTTGATTGTGCTAACCCAGCTAAGGACTCCATCCAGTTGCTGGAATCAGGCCATCCATACAGGAAGCTGCTTCTTCGTGGTCCCTGTTCCCTGGGATTCAGGAATCAGCTCTCTCCCATGTGCTTCCATACTGCAGTGTGGGAACGTTTGCATCTCCTCTGTGCTGTATATGGACAGTAGGGAACCAAGGTTTACTGGCTCATACCCTCTCAGTGCCTAAACTCCACAGCATGACTTCTGTCCTGCGCTTGCCAACCTATGTTGGTGTGGGTCATCATACGGTTAAGGCGGCTCATTAACCCTCTAAATTAGAACATTTCTGAGAGTGGAAGGGGATGTGAATTGGATTTATGAGATCGTTTCCTCCCTTCATGCCCAAAGGAAATCCCAGCTCTCTCCTTGATTTATCTGAGGCGCTTCTATTGCCCAACCCTTCCCATCCCCACGGGGACTCTACATCAGGCAGTGAATGCCAATGAGCAAATGGGAGTGGTTACGGAAACAATGGAAAATATAGAGACGACCGGATACCAGTATTGGCTATATTGTATCCACATAGAGTCCGTATATGTAATGGTATATTCTGATGCAGTCAGTGGCCCGGGAAGCTCTGCGGCTGAGGACGTGTGAAGGAAGAGGTGATGATATCTGAATGGGATCTTGGGGGGCTCAGCGAGACTCTTCCAAGGGCCGTAGGGGGAGAGGGAACTCCAAGTAGAGGGTCAGCATCACGTATCTGAACATTCCGAGTTCTTTCTCATTCTTCCTTTGGAAAACCAAGAAACATGTTCAATCTTCTGGCCACTCTCCTTTATTCATTCTCAAACTGAATTAATGCAGATGTTTTGCATTATAAATAATATGAAAGTGGAAATTACAGTCAATTTGAATTTTTGTATCCTCTATTAGACTCTGTTCCCCAGTCCTGAGCTGTATTTCCTTTTAATAATGGTTACTGAAATACAATTCATACCATAAAATTCACCTATTTAAAGTGTACAATTCAGTGGTTTTTAATATAGTCCCAGAGTTATAGAACCATCGCCAAATTAGTTTTTACAACATTTTCATTCAGTCACAAGAAGCCTTGTACCCATTTTCTATCACTCCCCATGTTCCCTTAATCCCCCCCCAAGCCTAGACAAACACCGACCTCTTCTGTCACAATGGACCAGCCTCTTCTGGGCATTTCATATCAGTGCCATCACACAAAACGTGGTCTTTTTGAGAACCTTCTTTTATTAAACATTGTTTTCAAGGTTCATTCGTGTTACAGAATGAATCAGTTCATTTCTCTGTATTTCTGAATACTGTTGAAATTTATGGACACATACCACATTTACTCATCTGTTGATGGACATTTGGGTCATTTCCACTCTTTGCAATTCATAAATAATGGTATAAATGCTTTTTTATAAGTTCTTGTGTTGACATGTTCTTATTTCTGAGTGTATAACTAGGAGTGGATTTGCTGGATAAATATGGCCATGTTTTCAGGAGCTTCTAGAGTGTTTTCCAAAATGGTGATACCATTTTACATTTCTACCAGCTGTATATTAGTGTTCCAGTTTCTCTGCATTTTCACCAATACTTCTTATTAAGGATGTTTTTGAATATAGTTATTCTTGTGGATTTGAACGGATATAATTGTGGGCTTTGATTTGCATTTCTTTGATAGCTAATGATGTGGAGCATCTTTTCATGGGATTTGTGGCCAGATGTATATCTTCTTTGGAGCAATGTCTGCTTAGACTTTTGTCCCATTTTTTAATTGAGTAATTTGCCTTTTATATTAAGTTGTGAGAGATCTTTATATATTGTAGATAGAAGTCTCTTATCATATCCAATGGTTGCCAAAATATTCCACAAATTTATGAGTTGTCATTTCACTTTTTTGATGATGTTCTTGGAAGCACAAAGTATTTAATTTTGATGAGGTCCAATTTTTTTCTTTGTTGACTAGGCTTTTGATGTCATATCTATGAAGACTTGTCTTAATCCAAGGTTGTAAGGATTTAGTTCTATATTTTTCAGAAAGAGTTGTATAGATTTATTTTTTATACTTAGACCTATGGTTCATTATGAATTGATTTTTGCGTGATATGTGGAAGGGGTCCACTTCATTTTTTTCATGGTGGATACCCAGTGGTCTCAGCACCATTTTTTGAAAACTCTATTCATTCTCCACTGCGTTGTTTTGACATCCTTGTCAAAAATCAGTGGACTGTAATGTGAACTTTATTTCTGGGCTCTGAGTTCTATGTATTTATCAATATGTCTATTTTTATGTTCATATAACATAAAAATCTTGATTAGCATAACTTTTTAGAATGCACTGGCGTAGGGAGGTATGAGTCTCTCCTTTTTTTCCCCCTTGCTTTTCAAGATTGTTTTGGTTATTTTAGATTCTTTGGATCACTTTTGTCAATTTGTGCTAATCAGATTTTCCAGATTAAGTGTTTCTTCTCTTGATTTAGGTTTAAAGGCAATTTTAGGTTAAAGGTAATTTCCAGAGACTTTATTGATTTGTTTTTTTGATACTTCTCACCACTTACTGTTGTTTCTCTATGGAGCACGAATTTTATATTTTTGCTGCCACTCTTCTGGACATAGATATCTGGATTCAATGTTAAAGTTGTTAAAATAAATTAAATATCTTCAACCATTGCATCTTCAGATACCTAGAGTATCTTTCTGTACAAGCAGAGCAGAGCATTATTTCCATGGATAAGAAATAAAATTCATTATTTTGTTGTATTTATTTCTCATTTAAGACAAGGAAATTTGAGAATATAAAGCACGTGTTCCTGAATTTTGTTATTGTGGTGGGGTGGTATTCCTTTCCTTTCTTTTCTTTTCTTTTTTAAAATATTTTATTCATTTATTTGACAGACAGAGATCACAAGTAGGTAGAGAGGCAGGCAGAGAGAGAGAGAGAGAGAGAGTGAGGAGAAAGCAGGCTCCTCGCTGAGCAGAGAGCCCAATGTGGGGCTCGGTCCCAACACCCTGAGATCATGACCTGACATGAAGGCAGAGGATTTAACCCACTGAGCCACCCAGGCGCCCCTCCTTTCTTTTCATTTTTCTTTTCTCTTCTCTTCTCTTCTGTGCTCTGCTCTTCTCTTCTTTTCTATTTTCCTTTCTTTTCTTTTCCCTTCTTTTCCTTTTCTCTTCTTTCTTTCTTTGTTTTTCTCTGTTATCTATTGCCCAAATTATCTTGTTTAAAAAAAAAGTGACTTTTTGCACTAGGAAAAGAATATGTATATACATTTTGCTGTATTTTCATCATGTAGTTCTAATTATATGCAGGTTTAGGAACAGAAAGTGTGCTGGACTCTCATTTCACATTGTTTTTACAGACCACTGGATAACAAACATTACCTAGGGATTCCCATAAATTTCTAATAACTATTCATAACTCTCTAAATTAATTTCATTATTATGTTTGCTGATACAACACCCAGCCAGCTCTCCCCTTGTATGTAGAAGGAGCTCGTCCCTGGGTCCCACTTTTTTCTCAACCTGTCACCATTTATCGACACCCTAGAGCTACTGTTTTGGCTGCCAGATTCCTTTCTAATGTTAGCTGTTTCAGTTTTAATATCTCCAGTATCTGAGTCCACTCAGGAGACAGAAACCACGGAGTAATTTGAAATGAGAAAGTTTGATATATAATCATCTCCCTCCCTCCCCCGGAGAATGAAATTTTAATAAGTTACAAAACAAAGTAGTTAAAACTTTGCACTTTCTGGAAATATATGCAAAATGAATCATTCAGTATGCGCCCCTAAATTTTGTACATCTCCTTTAAGGCAGCAAACTTTTTCCTTTTTTTTATTTATTTTTGAATTTTATTATATTATGTTAGATAATCATCTTCAGTGTATGAGGAATTAGGAAAATAGGGCATCGCGTACTCAGGGATAAAGACTACAGGAACGGCAGAGGTAGGGAGAAGTTACTGACTCCCTCTTGTGCTGAGTCACGTCCACCCGAAGAGGAAACAAACAGTGGGGTGGGGGGATGCTTTGCTCCCAGGATGACACCTATCTATAGGGTGTAGCCGTGGTTCATGGGAAATCGGGCAAGTCCACGGGGATGCCGTGTGGTGCTGAAATCGGGGAGACGCTATTTCTTGTGGACCACAAAGCTGTCTGCGGGGGCCTGGATGTGTGGATGGGGAGATGGCAAGATCCTGCAGAGGCTTCGGAGAAGCTGCGGGTGGAGAGGAGTCAGGTGTTTCTGGCTGGTGCAGGCTCCCCTGTCTGCAGAGATGATAAGAAGGGAAGCTCCTTCCTCCTCCAGGATCCTTCCAGTACCTTCTCTGACAAAGCTCACATCACAGCACTCGGGCAAAGAGGAGCATTGACCATGATCAGCGCTGTCATCCCAGAGCAGGGGATGCCAAGCTGATCTGAAACAGAAAGGCCAGAAATTAACCGGCACAGCTAGTGTGTGAGGCATGATTTCTGAACTGTGTGGGCTGCTAGTCTAGCTTTTATTTTCTTTACACTTATTCTGTCCAAATAGACGAGAATTTTAAATGCATGAGGTAGTTTTCCTTCCTTGCCTCCCGATTTCTTCCTTGATGCTTCCCCGGATGGACTGAAACATATCAATCATTGGTTAGTTGTCAGGAGGTCCCATTCAGTACTATTCCCTCCCTGGACCTGCTTCTCAATTTCAAAGCCCTCCCCAGATACTGAGATGTCCTGAGTTAGACCCAGTTCAGAGGAGATGTGGAGGTTAGATGAGCAGATAGATAAAACCACTTGGTTGAGGATGAGAAATGCACATTCCAAACCTCCTCCCCATCTCCTCAGATAACACGTTTTAAACCTCGGACCGTGAAAGACACATGACCATACTAAAAGGTGTGGGGTCACTTTGTCACAGTCACGACTCAAAGTGGGGGTTGTCATTTTCATTGTGTTCCGTGGTACGTACATCTGGAACAGGGCTTCTTTCTCCCATGAGCCCGGAGAATCGAGTATTATCATACTGAGTTTTACGGGTCACACAAATCTTCTGAAAATGAGAGTCATCGTCCTGCTCGGGGTGAAGAGTGGGAGTAGTGGAAACTGGCTTCGAATGCAGGTCAGACCTCAGTGGGACGTCCGTGCCCATGACCACCCTTAGACAGAACTCATTCACCCAGTGAGACAGCTATCACAGCTGCTCAGATGTTCAATGTCCTCTGTAGCGGCTGGTAAACAGCCCCTCCCTGAGCGCCGGGATGAGCTCTGCCACTTACCCTGTCCAGTCTCCTCCCCAGATCGAGCCTGTTGGAGTAAGGGCTGGCCACCAGCAGGCTCCGGTGCCTTCCCACCGCCTCCCAGGGCCACTGCCATCAGATTGGTGGCTCGGTTTCATGATCCTTCTGTCGTACTGACTTGTAAAGAAGTTACGTATCTCTCCAGCTCGCAGTGTAGTGTGTTTATGAGAAGATAGCTCTATTTTGAGTTCTTTCCGAAGTGATCTAGCTACTAAACCCCCTATGTTGTATTTATGAAGAAACCAAGTGCCCCATAAGTGTTGCCTGTTACTATTAGTAGTATTACTATTATTTGCAATCAAAGAGAAAAAAAGGATTTTACTGTGAGTCAGTTATTTCATCCTTGGTCCTTATCTCTTTGGTTAGGTTAAAGTATTTTCACCCATGTATTCCAACCTCATGATTAATATAACTTTCTTGATATTACCAGTCTTCATCACATATAGTCCTTCACTGTTAGTTTCCAAATAACAACTTCCCTGGTGCATAATGATTTTGCATTTTAAAGTGGATTTTGTGAGTGAATTTCTCCAAACTTTAGAAACCTTTTTTAGAAAGTGTCCTGGGGCACCTGGGTGGCTCAGTGGGTTAAAGCTTCTGCCTTCGGCTCAGGTCATGATCTCAGGGTCCTGGGATCGAGCCCTGCATCGGACTCTCTGCTCAGCAGGGAGCCTGCTTCCTCCTCTCTCTCTGCCTCCCTCTCTGCCTACTTGTGATGTCTGTCTGTCAAATAAATAAATAAAATCTTAAAAAAAAAAAAAAGTGTCCTGCTTTGCTAGTCTTCGGCACTGGGTATAATGCCCTTCCCATAAGGAGGGGGGCAATTAATACTTTGAAAGTTTGTTTTAACCAATAGCAGCATTGTAGAAGCTAATGAGGAAAATGTGTTGCATTAAGAGCAAGAAGATAAGCAATTTGTTGTTTGTCTCCTAATACCTGACCCCAATTGATGTTGATGGTTTTCCTCCGCAAAGAGAAAATTAGATGATTTACAAGTGATCACAATTCGGTCTGTCACTTACTTGGCTGACGGGGTGCGGTCTGACGAGCCAGAGGTGACAATCTATAAAATGAGTCACACTTTGTGCTGCCAGTTCAGCTGTGGAGACAAAGGGAGGTAAGTTGCCTCGTTTCTTAGCCATGCTCTAAAGTGAGGGGGCTCCAGACCCTGTGTTGTTTCTCTTTTCTGGGCCCCCAACTGTCTACCTGAAAGTTAGCTATGAAATCTACTCAGAGTTGATGACCAGCATTTCCCGGCTTCTGAGATTCTGTTTGTTGGCTTGTCAAATGCATTTGGGACCCTCTTTGTTAATAATTGATGTAAAAGTCTACAGTGGAGTTGTCCTTCTCCTGATTTCCCTTCTGGCAAGACAGCCAAGGAAGGTTTTAGAAGAGTCTTCTGCAACATCTCAGTACAGAATAAAGACAGTTGGTTGCCGTGTTCATTGCATCTTTGATTCTGAAATACCATCTTCCTTCTTGCTAGCCTTCGAGCCCTTTTGGATGTCAGTCACCGTTTGCTTTGTGTCGGGCCGTGAGAAGACACTCTTATGGGGCCTTGAGTTTCCTGTCTTAAGTGTGACTGTTGCGGGCTCCAGCGATGACCTGCTGCGTGGTGCCCGACGGTGGTGCTCCCAGGTGGAGGGTGGCCGAACCATGTTGAGCTGGGGGCCCCTTTAAAGTGGTCTACGTGGAAACAAAGCTTACCTACTCTGTAAATCCAGGAGACATGGGTTAGCGAAAGTTACATTTTTATACTCTTGCCAACATTAGCCCATTTAGATTCAGTTTCTTGAAGAATGAAGTATCGAAAAGTTTCCTGTTCTTCCCATCATTGAATCTTGACTTCTTAGCTGTGGCTTAAGTGCATTTAGAATGGCCATATATTTCACTTTTTTTTTTCTCTGAAAAAGTGCATTTTTTTTTAATATTTATGTCAGAGAGAGGAGGGGAGAAAGACAGTATGAGTGCACTGGGGGTCAGGGCAGAGGGTCACTCCCTGCTAAAGCATAGAGTCCCACTTGGGGCTCAGTCCCAGGACCCACGAGATCATGACCTGAGCTGAAACCAAGAGTCTGATGCTTAACTGAGCCTCCCAGGCGCCCCTGGAAAAGTGTTTTCTTAAACACTTACTTCATGTTTGAGGAAGAATAGATGCTAAGTAGGAAAAATGGCCAGATGGTAGCCTCTTGGAGGTTCTTTGTGGGCTGTTGGCTCAGCCCTCCCCCCAGGTTGACCCTACCCTGTCCTCCTCCCCCAGCCAGCTCCAGGCCCACCTTCAGTGTCTGGCCAGAAACACAGAGCACATTGTCCCTGCCTCCAAGGGACTTCCATGCTCCTAGGGGCTTGAGGGACCCGAGCTGTCATCCACCTGGACTGAGGGTCTGGGCCACATAGTCTCAGAGGATTCCCCAGAGGTCAGATCCGAGCCAGATTTTGAGAAGCAAGAGGAGTATGTTCAATAAATTAGAAGAAAAGGAAGATGAAGCCCACATCTGAAGACAAGGGTGGGGAGCGGTTCTCATTGGACAGTGGTAGAAGGCAGGACGGAAGGCAGCGGGTGGTGAGCAATGGCGAGGACTTGTGGAGAGCACAGCAGGGGGCACAGATAAGGACATTTGGAGTGTTAGTGCAGAATCACCTGCGACCTGGTGATACGCTGGATCTGATAAGAGAACAAAAGAAATCCGAAGGGAAACCAAACTGGGTGAAAGGTGATGCTTTTCACGAAGACTTGTTGGTCGCGTTTCAGACTGGCTGAGTCGGAGACGCCTGTGTGATAACCAGGTGGGCTGAGCCGTATGCAGACTCTTAGGTGTGGAGTGTGTAAAAAATGGAGATACACATTTGAAGGATTTTTTAAAGATTATTTTTCTTCTTTTTTTCAATTTTAATGGAGGTAGAGTTGACGTAATAAATTCATTTCTGGTGTACAACAGAGTGACACGACAGTTACATACTTTACCAAAGGTTCACCGTCACAAGTGTATTGCCATTTTAGCGGTGATATTCCTGTGCAGTACTTTTCATCTCCATGACTTACTTGTTTTTTCCCTGGGTGTTTGTGCTGCTTAATCTTTTTCACCTCTTTGAGTTTCTTAAAATGTTATTTCTCAGTATTGAGCAACCAATTCATAGCCATTCACTAGTTCAGCCGATTTAAGGGAATAATAGTGTTGCGCTCTTATGCTCACAGCGTATTCACTCTGCCGATCTACCATGCCAGGAGGTCGAAGGAAAGGAGGACTTTAATTTAATAAACTTAGAGTCAGGTGTTCTTTGCTTGCACACGTATGCACAGGACCAACTGTCCCACTTTGCCTGGGACTGTACTGGCTTACGCACTATGTCCTGCCCCCCCCCCCGGGCACCCTCAGCTGCTGGGACGCTTGGATAGCTGGTCCCCAGGGGTGCGTGAAGTCATGCCGCAGGTGTGCTTGCGTGGCGGGACGTGCAGGGGAAGGACTGAGAGCACCGTGTCGTCCATGTGTAACAAACCCAGGAGGAACAGTGGTGACAAACGTGCCAGGGGGATTCGGAATCATCTCCTGGCTTCCCCCCTCTCCTTCCGCCCTTTGTGGCCCCAGTGCACTGTCTTTGCAGATCAGGAATCTGTTGTCAATTTATCCTTAAATCTTATTCTTCAGAGTTTTGTGAGAAACCATCCGTGAAACCCCAGAAATGAAATTTTAAACTGAAAATCCTCCACAACGTAACTAAAATAAAAAGGCTGTTCCACAGCATCAGTGTTTTTTTCCTCCACTTGATATGCTCCCCACCTGCTTGTCCTGGGCACCTTTCTCATCAGTTTGCCTCCCGTGTTCATCTGGTCCTCAGGATTCAGGGACTTCCTATTTTTAAATCAAAAAAACCATGACCAGGCCCACGTGGGTGTGTGTATAGGTATGCAATTAGATCATCGGTTACTTCACTAACTTCAGCCTCAACAAGAATGCCAAGATACAGCTTCTCTTTCTGAAGAAAATGCACAATGTTTATATCATATTTAACCTAGCTCTCAAGAAGTTTTCATTTTGGTGGGTCTCCTTAAGAACCTATCTCAAATATTTATTTTATTATCCATTACCTGATATTTCGTATTCTTTAATGGGTGAGAACTGATGGAAAGGACTGAAGAATCAGACGTTATAATCATAGAGATATTGGTCTAACAGTGAAGCCAGAGTTGGGAGCGTAAGCATCAGACTTAGTAAGAAGGGGGGTGCCTGCTGGAATTTAATGACTGCTTTGCCCACACCTAAAGAGTAACAACCGGAACCCTGCAGTGTCCCCAGAGCTCTCCAGGCTACACACGCGCGCGCGCGCACACACACACACACACACACACACACGTGGGCAGTCACCTCCTGCCTCTGAGTAGAATTTGTGTATCACCCTTGCTGTCAAAAGCTGCTGAAATAAGTCACTTAGATACACTTGTGAAGATAAGTCATCTGTAAGAAGCAATTTGTTCCAAACTGAAAATAAGATGACATTAGATGGTATCAGTGATGTTCAGAGACCCTGAAATGAACCACCTCACTGATGCAGAGAGGGGCAAGAAGCCAGGTGTGAAGGAGGAGCCCAGTCTACCCTGTCTGTCCCCTCCCTGAGGGACCCAAACTGAATCAAGCAGAGTCATGTGACATGCCCAAAGGGGCCAGGTGGGGAAACCTCCTGATGTTGGGAGTCCCGTGCTGTCCCAAGTCACTAAGGAAAGGGCAGGAGATTGTAACCCAACTAAGGGGAGTTCCCTCCCCAGGGAGTTACAGGTAGAGACTAAGGTGGGGGGCTGGTCACACAAAGGAATCTTTATTTGTAACAAATAACGAGATCCCAGGGAATGATTTCCCAAAGCCATTACTCCCTGAATAACAAACCAGGGAAATTTTAAGCTAAGGGAGCAGGCACTTGCATGAAAGGTGGCGGGTGGGGGTGGGGGGGGACTTATGACTATTCATGAGGAAAGATGGATCCTGCACACGGAGTAAACACATATGTAACATGCATCCCGTGTTCACTTTGGGGCAGAGACTTAACATCAGAAGGAGGCAAAACTCAGCTCCTACTGTCAGGGCGTTCATTTAGGACAAGGGGAACGGCGTGGGTATGCTCCCAGAGCAGGTGGATACGAGGTGGGGTCTTGGCTTGTTGTCTTGAATAAGGATGCTGGTTCCCAGGCAAGAACCTATCAGTTGGGGTCTGAAGAGACACAAGAGCTGACTATGGAGAAATAATTCTCTGAAAAATCAGCTTTAAATTTTCTGTTGGTTTCAACCTCATTCATCGTTTGGGGAATGAGTTTAAGATCACTGTGGCCCCTTATGTTCCACTTCCTGGTTCCCTCAGGGGAGGGAAGGTTTCTGACAGACAACTTGTAATGACAGAATACCAAACAGTACAGCGTTGACAGGTTTCTACTTGGTGTGGAAACAGGATTAAACCACATTAGATACGAAAGGGAAAGTATAAAAAATGGAATTACAGAATCAAAAATACAATTAATTACAATAAATTTTCCCCTTGTAAGATGCTTCGCAGGTCTTGTAATGTCCTGTTGATAAAGGCATTTGTATCATTTGAGGTCCTGTTCTCATAATTATATGCAACCTGAAAAGAGTTGGTCTTAAAGAACTCATATTTCATGTTTCCCAGTGGATTCAGTTCATGCAGAAATGTGTCCAGGTATCACCTTGACCTTGTCCTGTTTGCTCTACATAAGTCTCCTTCTATCTTGCTTTTAGTCTTCACTCTGTCGCTCAATCCTGTTATTTTCAGAATCTTGACAGCGAACTGGAATTTCTGTCGCACGTGTATCTGTGTAATCTCTCTCTCCTCTCCTGTCATGTAAGCTCCATTAGGGTGGGGCTGCTGAACGTTCTCATGACTACTTTGTCTCCAGTGTGCGAAATAGTGATGCCTGGTGCCTAGTCCATGCTTCATGAGTATGTTCTGCAAATGTTTGTGATTGGCTAATTGAGTACTGAAGAACTCATTCTATCCTCCCCCCCCCTTTTAAAAAAAAGATTTTATTTATTACTTTGAGAGAGAGGGAGAGAACGTACATGCAGGGGGAGTGGCAGCTGAGTGAGAAGCAGGTTCCCCGCTGAACAGGGAGCCCAGCCCGATGCAGGGCTCCACTGCAGAACCCTGGGATCGTGACCTGAGCCCAAGGCAGATGCTTAACTGACTAAGCCACGCAGGTGTCCCTGTGTTCCCCTTTTTACTTCTGCTACCAAAAAATTTAGCTCTAAACTTAGTGTCCAAATGAAATGCATAATTTTACAATTCCTTTGTATACTTACATTTATTTTTTTCCTCTCCATGATTTTTTTCAACTTGATTAGAAGAATGTTAAGCATATAGATATTTTATATCAAATACTAAGTTTCCACGTATCTTTTATATTAACCAAAATCCAGAACGCGGGTGTCATTGGATACTGGTGAGGACGTGGAAGAACAGGGCCTCGTTCATTCTGCTGAAAATGTAAAATGTACAACCACTGGAGAATAGTTTGACAGTTTCTTACAAATCAAACATACTCTTACCACAGTATTCATGCAAAAGAGTCGGAAATATGTGTCTGTAGAAAAACCTGCCCACTGACATTTGTAGCAGCTTTACTCTTAATCACCAAAACTGGGAAGTAACCAAGATGTCCTTTAACAGGTGAATGGATAAATAAGCAGCGATATCCAGACCGGAATCAGATTCACTACGAAGAAGAAATGAGGAAAAAAGGAAAAAGGGATGTGGGGCGCCTGGGTAGCTCAGTTGTTGAGCATCTGCCTTTGGCTCAGGTCAAGACCCTGGGATCCTGGATCAAGCCTTGCATGGGGCTCCCTGCTTGGTGGGAAGCCTGCTTCTCCCTCTGCCACTGCCCCTGCTGTGTTCCCTCTCTCTGTGTTTCTCTGTGTCAAATAAATAAGTTAGATCTTAAGGAAAAAAAAATAAAAAGGAAAAGAAGTGGGCTGGCCAGCCGTCAAAAGACGTGGAGGAGTCTTAAATGTACACTACTAAGTGAAGTCCGTCAGTCTGAAAGGACCGCATACTGTGATTCCAGCTCTGGGGTATCTGGAAAAGGCAAAACCATAGACACTGTAAAAGGACCTTTACTTGTTGGAGGCTGGGTAGGGGAAGGATGAATAAGCTGAACACAGAATTTCTAAGGTGCCGATAATACTTTATATTATAATGATCGACCTGTCCTCATACGTTTGTCAAAACCCATAGAAGGCACAGCATCCAGAGCGAGCGCTAAGGTAAACCCCAGCCACGTAGGTTCATCCGCTGTAGCGGACACTGTCCGCGGGGAGATGTTGATTCTGGGGGAGTCGTGCACGCGTGGGGGCCAGAGGCGGTCTGTGGAAGCGCTCTGCACCTTCCTCTCTAATTTGCCATGAACCTAAAACTACTCTCAAGTGGTCTCCATGAATTTCACACACACACACACACACGCACACGCACACACACACTGATTTGCACGAGCTGGTGTTTATTCCGGGCTTACACAGCAGCGAAGATCACTATCCCACCCTCCGTTGGCGAGGTGCTTGCCCGCGTGACTCCCCCCAGCATCCTCTGGTCAAACTTAACCACCTTCCGTCCAGGCTTCTTAGGACCAATTCCGTTCCCACTGCCTGTGTGGATTCTTTGCCAACAGAAGCAAGTTTCCTCCTACAGCCCAGGCCCCTCCCCACCTGTAGAACAGGTTGATGTCTCTCTGAAAAGACACCAAATGAAAATAGAAGGCTTGCTTCGGTGCCGTGGACAGGGGCCCTGCTGGCTGCCACGTGTGCGCTCCAGATGGACAGACAGACGCTGTGTTTTTGCTGGAAGCTTGGAGCGCACTTGGCATTCTCACATGCAGAAGTGTTTTGATTGCTGTCCATTTCCCTTCCGTGGCGCGTGTGCAGACTGTCCGGGGCTCAGGATTTGGAAGCTCCTCGGGTAAGCGGCACGGGTGTTGGGAGGTGAAGCGTGCAGACGGGGAGCCTGCGGCCTCGGTCTAGACCCAGTGGAGATTGGGCGTGAGCCGGAGGCCGCAGCAGGAAGAATGGGAAGTGGGGGTCAGCCACAGAGGGAAGCCGGGCGCAGGCAGAAGGCGAGGGAAGGACCAAAGTTGAGCATCTTCTCCCCGCTGGGCATGGTGCCCGGGTTTCTTACATATGTTGGGAGGTTGAGATTTCTAAGTAAAGACACTGGTTAAGGATGAAGTCATCGACGGAGACAGGGAATGTGGGTGGAAGAAGCTTGAAAGATACTTTATGTAACGGAGTACAAACATAGTTGCGAACTTTAGAACCACTCTTGTTTCTCTCCCTCCGTGGGTCTGTGTCTCTCCCTCCTTCCTCCCTGCCTCTCATCCTTTTCTCCCAACCACCCCCCACCGCGGCCGCACAGTGGGATCACCTCCATGCCTTATGCACACTGCTCCAAGATGCTTCTGGAGGCGCCCCTCTTAGTGCTGTCCGAACCACCCTCCCAGGAGAACAGCGAGGTCATTGAATGAAGCAGTCATTGCCAGATTCCGCGGACTCACGGACAGGCCAAAGGGAGATCATGGCAAATAGCTCAGGTCATCTTACACTCAGTGGGGATGGTTTGAAGTACTGAATTATTTATAAATAAAACTGGAAAAAAAATGGGAACTGGTATACACTTGTCTTAAGCGTATCCACTGGTGCTTATTCTATAAAATGATACAGACGTTCTGACAAGGTTGGGGGAGGAAGAGGGTGCTACCACCCATGAGACCCACCCATTTGGGTCTTTTTGCAACTCTTTCTAGTTAAAGATTTCTGAATTTTCTTCCAGTAATTACAACCTCGCTCTGACATAGTGTATTTTCTAACTAGACAGTTTAATAACGTTGAGAAAATGGAAATAAACTATTTGTGAAAGAACGTACTTTTGTTTGTGTGATCTATCTTGCAAACTATTTGCAGTGCCTGAATAGGCTTCGTTAGTGGGTAGCATTCTTTTCTTGTTTGTAAATCCCTTAGAAGGGATTCAACCTCTTTAGAAAGAGGTTTTCAGTATCCTCACTGCAATTCGTAAGTGAAGAACCAGAAATTAGGCAAAATGTACACAAATCGTAAATACTATTGACTAAAATCCATTTATAGCTTAGACTCCAAAGAGAAAAAAGAAAACCGGTAATTTATCAGTGTGATTTAAATTATTTGGATGGGATGTGTCTGCATGTGTGTATTTACTGGATAAATAAGAAAATTGGACACCTATCAAAGAGAAGAGGGAGAAATTATCCTTTACGTTGTTGTAATGTCTGGTTTATATATCCTTCTATCATTTGTCAATGACAACATTTAAAACTCTTAAACAGGGCTGTCAGTGTGCCATTGATGAGAAAAATTCAAAGGTGAAATTAAGATGGAATGAGCTTTGTGAATGTCAAAAATGATATATATTATCTTTCACATTCAGAGGACAAGGTAGATGTCAGTATAGGTGGGAAGTAGGATCCATATACCAAAGGATGTGGGATAAATTTTTCTTTTGCCAATCACTTCATTTTTTAGATGAATGATCCTTGGACTTTAAATTATAAAATACACGACAGGGAAAATGTCAGAGATCTCAAGGAAATGTTTGCATGGTCAGGATATGATAAGTAGAATTATATGCAAGTCTGGAAAACTTCTGAAAACAGGTGAGGTTCTTACCTGCTGTTGTGTGGAGCATCGATTAGTGAAAAATAATTCCAAAGTGAAAATTTTTTCCAATCTGAATTAGGGTACAGAGAGTTACCGAGAAGAGCAGGAAACGGTTGGTCCCGATGGCAAATTTGAGCACACATTAGTTCAGGCTTTGCAGAATGCTTTTGGTTAAAAATCCTCCTAGGCTGGTAAATAGAATGTTCTCCCTTTTTGTAAGCTCTACTGGGAAATGTTATATTAAATGGACATTTTTGAGTCTTTCATCTTGGTAAGGGTGAGCAAAATGTTTAAAACAGACATTATAGTTCCATGCTTATCTTAGGACAATGCAAATTGTACAGGGGGTATCTGGAAGGGGCCAAGAAGAGACAGAGAAGGAGGAAAGTCCCATTGAACCACTCAGCTCGAGGCTGATGCCTCAGGAAACCTTAAGCAGAAACACATCACTGTGCTTTTTAAAATTGTTATCACATGTCTCTGCCAAAGCTTTCCACAGTACTTTTATGTCCGACATCATTTGTCTTTAAGATAATATTGTGAGTTTCATAATTGTCCTCATTTCCATGAACCTAGTGCCTGAGACACAAAATGGTGTATTAGCCAAGCACTATCTGTCATTTTTTTTTTTTTACTTTTATCCCTCAAATCTTAGAAATGCTGTGGTTTCTCAGTTGTATTTCCTTCTTCTCCTTTCTCAACTCTTAAAATATATGCATAACTTCAAGAAAGATGCCCAGATCTTAATTTGGAGACTTAATTTTGATTCCATTAATTTGTGGGTGCTGTTTCTCCTACAAGAGGTCACAGGAGAATTTTAAAACATCTCTTCCTTTTGAGTGAGACTGTCTTCTTGAAATGAGCTTAGTATAAAGTCTTATGTGAAAGCATTTTTTGTTGACAGATCACTGGTACTGAGAGTTTTATTCTGTTTTCTTATCTGCAGTGTCAGGGATTTGGATTAGAACCTCTCCAAGGAATGTTCAGATCTTAGATTTAAGGATTTTGTTTACCAGCTCTGAATAATATAATTCTACTCATCTCCTGAGGTTGAGATCAAATGCACCTAATTCATGATTCCCAATCATTCAAGAAGTTGAACAGATTTTCTCTTTTCTCTGAACTTTTATGGCCTTTGGGACACACCACTGTTCTAATAAGCATCACACAGTGCCTCTGCCACTTGGTTGGCATGACCTCATTTAACCTGCTGCTGAGTGGGGGTGGGGAAGGGGGCAAGAACTTGACCTTGTTTTTTACATGTTCTCCCGTGTTCACAGAATTTGGGAACTAATACAGAATCCATAATTTATTAAAATTTTGTTTGTCATGAATGCTTTTAATTGTGCACTTAATGCAAGGATATCCTTTCCCAGAGAAACGCTGCTGTTACAAATGGGGGTCCCTTCCCTGACAGAAGCTGACAGAAATTTCCTGGTTCCTCCTGAGCTCCCTGACTCTCCATCCCCTTTCCTCCTCTCTACTTAGGGCTATTCTTTGACCACCTTGTCTTCTTCTATCCTAAAAACAGGGGTTTGTTGAAGATACAGAACTTCTTGTGTCTTATTATGTCTCTTTTTTTTTTTTTTAAAGATTTTTATTTATTTGACAGAGATCACAAGTAGGCAGAGAGACAGGCAGAGAGAGGAGGAAGCAGGCTCCCTGCTGAGCAGAGAGCCTGATGCCGGGGCTTGATCCCAGGACCCTGAGACCATGACCTGATCCGAAGGCAGAGGTTTTAACCCACTGAGCCAACCCAGGAGCCCCTTATTATGTCTCTTTTGCAAAGTACATTCTGCAATCCAAGATCAAGGGTGCAAGAAATAAATGTAGAAAAAAAATCAAAACTTGTTTTCTTCCGTGAGCCCTGGACCCATCGACCTGGTGGGACACCTTCCCCTCCTTCTCCTGTGCTGTGTGAGGTTCCTGACAGCTTCTGTTATGTTAGGGCACTGCCAGGAAGAAGGAGTTGACATGTTCCCTTCACCATCTCTGCCTCGACACTCAAGCACGTTTCTCTCTGTAGTCTTGCCGGCTACCCGCTGGAAACAATGTGGTATCGTTTCTGTGCCCCGTCCTCTCTGCCGGGCCCTCCTGAGCTGGAGAGCACTTCTGTGCTACAGATTCAATAACTCAGAGTAGGGAGTGGAATAAGCTCTCCTGATATCAGTGAACTGTTTTCCATCCATGTATATGGTTTCTTGATGGGGATTCCTAGGACGCTATTACAGGAGACAAGATGCGACATTCTATCACCAAATAGAAACTCCCTAACAGTGGTAGGAACAAGGACTCTGGAATGTTCCCTATTAGCCTCAGTCACCTGAACTTCTGTGGATCTTTTCTGTATCAGCTCGACTGTGATCGTGCTCTTCTCTAGTGGGGAACTACTGTATGGACGTGTTATTTGCATTTGTTGAAATCTACTTCTATCAGGCGAGCCACCGTATGAAAACAAAGCCAATGAAGTATAAAATTGATTTTATGAAAGCGAAGACATTGGCTTTCCCAAGTGACTCACTGGAGAGTATAAATTTTGAAAGAGTAGTTAGTATGGGAAGAAACCGTATTAGGGAATTATCCGAAAGTATAGAATTGTTCAGCTTTTTTTAGAAATGCAGCCTAGTGGAGAAGACTTTATGTGGTTCTAAAGAGTACAGAAAACGTTTAATTTAATGAGTCAAAGATGACTAAAAGGACGTCTTAGGTAACGACAGATGAAACTGTGACTAGCAGGCAAAGAAGTGGAAAATCCCCTGCACACTATGGAGAACGTCGTAGCCAGGACTGTGGATGTAGGAAGGAGGTGTCAGCTTCCTTGTTTTCTTCCAGCACCTTGTCCAACCTCCAAATGCTACGATATCTGTTACGGAGTCCTCGTGTTCTCTGTCCTCGTTCACGGGAGTGATACGTTAAGCGTGCATTCTTGCGTGAGTGCGTGAATAGGCAGTGACTTGGATGGGGACACAGATTGTCCTTTTAACTCTGAACACCTGCCGCAGTAGAAGGGAAATCACACCTCTTTGTCACTGTGGAAATAAGACGTGTATTTTTCAAGTTACCCAGTTAATTAATGATAAGTTAACCAATAGAATCCCTAACCAACTGAGCCACCCAGGCGTCCCTAGAATCCCTTATACATCATTAGCTTTTGATGTCATGTTCCATGAGTCACTGTTTGTGCATAACACCCAGTGTTCCATGCAGTCCGTGCCCTCCTTACTACCCACCACCTTAAAGGTAAAACATTTCTCCTTATCGTCTTCAAAATACACACACAAAGTTTGGATCATTTGGCTCTTAGACACTGACACGCTAAAACGCCCTCTTTCAGAAGAACCTGTGCTTGGACCATTGCTAACGGATGTTGAACCTGATCTTTACCTTAATGGGCAAAACTTTACTTATCATGTCTGCTGTTGGCATTTTAGAATGAAATTATATGTAGCGCAGTAGAATTTGGTCATTTCCAAAGGGCTAGACCATCAGAATCAAAAGGATGATTTCTCCAGATTCTTACATTGCCAAATTGCATATTAATGCCTCCTTTGTCCTCGATGGAGCCAAGGAATGGGAAGAAAAGAGCAGATACACCTGACTTGGAGAACACCATAGTTCTGAGCCATGAATTACTTCGGCAGGACCTGGGGCATTGAGGCTTGTCATGTGTTTGCACCAGAAAGGATGGGATGCTCATGAGCTCCCATCGGTATCTGGAATGGTACTTTCTTAGCTCCACCTGGGGAAATTAGACACATTGTGCACATCCATCTTAACCCATTGTTTCCTTTCATGCATCTGTGCTTTCAGTGAGCCTGAGTCCTTGTTACTATCAACAGGACAAAACAATAACAGTAGCGCTATTACTAGAACCACAACTGTATCTGTAGATAGCATTCGCTGTGTAGTGTGCTGAGCACTTCATGTTCATCGTCTGATGGAATTCGTACAAAACCCAAGACAGGAGCCACTGTTGTTGTTTCTTACTACTGAGCAAACTTGTCTGCAGAAGTATGGCCTGATAGCACTTTACTCTGTGTGTGTGTGTGTGTGTGTGTGTGTGTGTGTTTAAGACTTATTCATGTATATTTAGAGAGAGAGAGGGAGAAAGAGCATGAGCAGGTGAGGCGGAGGGAGAGGGAGAGAGACCCTCAAGCCGACTCCACACTGAGCACAGAGCCTGATGGGGGGCTCAGTTTCTCAACACGGAGATCATGACCTGAACCGAAACCAAGAGTTGGATGGTCAATGGACTGAACCTCCAGGCAACCTGCACTTTACTGTTTTTATGCTTTGCTAGAGTCATTTTCTAAACATCATCCATGTTTTAAGGCATTGCCTAAAATTAGTGTTACCTACGTCTTGAAGCTCTACCTGATTCTAAAACATAGACCATCTGTCCTCTCCCAGTCTCCCATCATGCTAATCTTCACTTATTCCACTTAAAATTTCCACCTCATGATAGAGATATTAAAGTCATATATATTGAACATTAATATATAATGTATATTATATATTGTATGTATTCTGTATATTTCATGTATAAGATACATATAGACACACACATACACAAAGTACTATATATATATATATGCATGCACAATTCTGGTGGAGAAGGCACATCAGTTACATGCTATATGCCAGACCTAAGAAAGTTAGATGAATTTTCATCTGGTAGCTCATCTATCCATCTACACATAGACATGATGATGTCATCATTTAAGTTATTGCTTTGACACCACAGAGATCACACATGGGAAACATCGGATTTGGTTATAGTTTGAGAAAACTCTATTCAGGATTGCTTCACCTTTAGCTGACCACCAGGAGACGAGAGTGGAGAATTCCATTCACAAATGATATAATTGCCATTTCTTTGAACTCTGAGGATCAGAGAGCTACTCCAATAAATCTTTATGTTGCCTAGCGCTGTATGGCATATCTTTGACTATGAAATCCTTCCCCATTTAGCCACATACGACTGTGATTTCCATGGTGGTATCTTACATTCTCATGCTAATGTATGTAGCACATCAAGATCTAGGTCAGATAAAAAGGTAAACTATGATAACACTGCACACTGTCGTGAAATGATGACTAATTATTGTTGCAATTTATTGGAAGCATGTTTTTATTGCCCTTATTATAAAATTTCACCATTTTGTAAAAATGTCACCATTTTGACAAACTAGTGGGACAAAGGAGGCAAGAGTATAAAATGGGAAGATAGTCTCTTCAGTGAATGGTGCTGGGGAAACTGAGAGCCTCATGCAAAAGAATGAGACTGGACCACTGTCTTACACCACACACACACACACACACACACACATAAACGAAACATGGATTAGAGACCTACATGGGAGACCTGAAACTGTGCAATTTCTAGAAGAAACCATGAAGGGCTAGAATAAAAAAAGCTGAGAAACAACAAGGGTTGGCAAGGTTGCAGAGAAAAAAGAACACCTGTGCATTGTGGGTGGGATGTAAGTCTGTGCAGCCGCTATGGAAAACAGTATGGAGGTTCCTCAAAGAATTAAAATGGAAGGGTAGAATTTGGTCATTCCAATTCACTGCTGGGTATTTCCCCAAAGAACATGAAAACACTAACTTGAAGTGAGATGCGCACCCCGTGTTGACTGTAGCACTGTGTACAATAGCCACATCTTGGGAGCAGCCCAAGTGCCCATCAGTGGATGAATGGGCAAAGAAGACATGGTTTATGTATGCATTGGAATACCACTCAGCCATAAAAATAATAAGATCTGGACATCTGTGATGACACAGATGAGTCTCAACGGTACGGTGCCAAGTGAAACAGCACAGAAAGACAAATACTTTGTGACGATTTCACTTGTATGTGGAATCGAAAAAGCAAAAGAAGAAACAAATTGGAAAACCCAGAAAAACAGAAACAGACTCATAAATACATAACGTGAGCTAGTGATTGCGGAGCAGCAACATGGAAAAAATAGATGAAGGGGATTAAGAGTTACAAGCTCCCACTCATAAAATAAAGAAGTCATGGATATGAAAAGTAAAGCATAGGGAATATAATACAGTCATTAATATTGGAAAAATGTTTGATGACATATGGAGGTGAGCATAAGGTAATGTGTAGTTATCGAATCACTATGTCGTACCTCTGAAATTTACAGAACATTGTATGTAGCTATACTCAATAATAAAAGTAAAATTAAAACAATTCACCATTTTGATGAAAGCTGGTGTGCATGCACACTGATGCCAGACTTTATAAAAAATAAATTAGCATTATTTTCTAGTAAATGCAAAGCTTCTCAGTAAAAATTCTATGCTGTTGTTTGAATGCGAACCATTCCTAAGTTACACATTGATAACAAACACAATATGGAACACCTACTATATACTCAGTAATGTGTTTGGCAAAGCTCATCTCCATAATAATTCTAAATGTAAATGGGGTTGGGTGCCTGGGTGGCTCAGTGGGTTAAGCCTCCTGGGTGGCTCAGTGGGTTAAGCCTCTGCCTCCAGCTCAGGTCATGATCTCAGGGTCCTGGGATCGAGCCCCACATTGGGCTCTCTGCTCAGCAGGGAGCCTGCTTCCCCCTCTCTCTCTGCCTGCCTCTCTGCCTACTTGTGATCTCTGTCAAATAAATAAATAAAACCTTTAAAAAAAAAAATCAGTGGTGGTCTCCTGGGATGGAAGGTTTTGAACTCTGACAGTACTTTGAAGATGTATATGTAGCTGTAGATGCATTACTTGGAGGGTCAACACTCTACACTTGTATGTTGATTAAATACTAATGTTAATTTATAGTCTGATCTCAAATCACTGAAAGGAAAGCGATTGTTTTTCAGTTTCAAAAATCAAATTCAAGAAATGTAAGTTGTCATAGACCATTACTGTCTTCAAATTATGTACAAACAAAATATTCACTTATTCTAGTATCAAAAAAACACTTTTAGGGTCTAACCTTTCAGTGACCTGGAATAAGGGAAAAATCAACGAAGATATGTAAATATTCTGGAGTTTATAGAAAGTCAGAGGGCTGGTATATATTTTTTCTAACTATTTTGGGGAAGATCTGAAAGTAAAGCAAGACAAAAATCTCTTTAGCACATATAGTTTGAGCTGGTATTCTAGGTAAACAGAGGTAAAAAATTATGGCTTTTATCTAAATATATCTAATATGCTTATAGGCACATGTATTAAAATTTATAGATGTCTATGTGTGAGGGAGGATCTGGAAGTGTGGGTACTGGTATTAGGAAGCCGTAATGTGGGGGTGCAGTCGGTTTTGAAGAACTTCCAACTTTTACTCTATGTAGTTGAGATTTCTAAATTTTTAAAATTTTGCATTATTGTTATAAAAATAAAACATGAAAAGTAAGAAGTTTTAAAGGAAGTGCATTTAGAAATGGTCCTGACTGCGTATGTGACATCATGCATTGTAGCGAAGGCTTACTGTTGGGTTGGCTTCTCCCGTGAGCTCATTCGAAGCTGTGTTTCAGAGGTTTGGCTGAGTGGTGACAGGAGATAAAAGACTCAGAGAAGAGAAAAAATTCAGCTGCATGGTCCAATAACCCAAACTCTGGCTAACTGATAAACAAAATGGTTTTCCAGAGTCTCTCAGAGAAAAGGACCCATAGAAACGACTCAAATTTACTTTGGTTTTTATGTTTTTGTTGAAGAATTATTTTGCTACTGTGTTTGCTGGTAAAATGGTAGATTATGTCAGAGGCTGAAAATAAGGTTTATAAAGAAAATTCTACAACTGTGACAAAATACAGAGACTCTGATATCTTTCCTTGATTTTCTATTCACTTTTTAAAAAAATATTTTTTAATTCCAGTATAATTAACATATGGTGTTCGATTATTTTCAGGTATATAATACAGTGACTCAATAATTCCGTACATTACTCAGTGCTCATCAAGAGAAGTGTCCTTTAATTCCCTTTGCCTAGTTCACCCATCCCCCCACCCACCTTTCCTTTGGGAACCATTGATTCTTTATAGTTAAGAGTCTGTTTCTTGGTTTGTCATTTTTTTCTTTGATTATTTATTTTGTTTCTGAAATTCCACATGTAAATGAAATCATAGGGTTTTGTCTTTCTATGACTGACTTATTTCACTTAGCACTAAATCTGTACTTCCATCCATGTTGCCAGTGGCAAGATTTCATTATTTTTTATGGCTGAGTAATAGTCCCGTGTGTGTGTGTGTGTGTGTGTGTGTGTTTTGAGGAAACTCTATACTATTTTTCAGACTGGCTGTACCAGTTTGCATTCCTACCAGTAGTGCAAGAGGGTTCCCCTTCCTCCACGTACTAGCCAACACATGTTTCTTGTGTTTTTGATTGTAGCCATTCTTACAGGTGTGCGCTGACATCTTGTCATGGCTTTGATTGGCATTTACCAGGTGATGAGTGACGTTGGGCATCTTTTCATGTGTCTGTTGGCCATCTGGATGTCTTTGGAGAAATGGATGCTCATGTCTTCTGCCCATTCTTTAATTGGATTATTGGATTATTTGGGCTTTTTTTTGGGGGGGGGTGTTGAATTGTGTAAATTCTAAATATATTTTAGATACTAATTTCTTACTATATATTCCATTTGTAAATGTTTTCTCCCTGTCAGTAGGTTGTCTTTTGTTTTTTTGGTTGTTTTCTTTGCTGTGCAGAAGCTTTTTATTTTGATGTTGTCCCAAGAGTTTATTTTTGCTTTTGTTTTCCTTATTTACTCTTCTATTATTTATTCACTCTTTAGTATTTGCTTGAACACTGCTACTGGCCTGAACTGTGATAAACCCAAAATTAGTAAAATAGATTGCAATGCAATATCTGAATAAAATATTCCATTTCTTTTCTATGCTTCAAACATTTTAATTCATATTCTTATCATCCTTGAAAATAGTTTCTTTTAGTCAAAGAAAATTGTGAGTTCTGTGTGAGATAAATCAAATACCTAGGTAATGAAGAACTTTAGCATTAACAAGAGCATTGTATATAAATTGTTTACATGAATAACATATTGATTGAAATTGTTTTTATGTTCCAGTCAACTTTTAGACACTGAAAGTTTTTTACAGTGCTATCCTATATTCTACCTCTTGCAAAGTTACTCATGTATAATTCATAACATATGCTATCATTGATTTTACTCTAAGAGAATAATCTTAAATATAGCATTCTTTGTGAATAATCACGTGGTCAAGAAAAAATAACAAAAATAATGTATTTCATACACCTTAAATTAGATACATTTATTTCAATTAATTTTTAAAAATGATTTAGTTTTAAAAATAATACACTCACATAATAGAGATTTCAAAAAGCAGAAACAAAAAATTCAATGAAATTCTCTTTCCCTATCCTGCCAAGTGACTGCCTTTGTCTCTTCAGAGAAGACAACTGTGGTTGTTAAAGTTTCTCCTGCACCTCCCCAAATTATGTATGGACATGTGTGTCAGCATTGTGGATATATGTTTACATAGAGATTTATATAGAGATTTTTTTTGTGTGTAAACAATAAGATGAAGAAACATCTTACCTGTGGGGGTAAGGTGATATCAGATACATGTGTGATTGTGTGTGTGTATGTGTGTGCAGTCCTTTATGTCTTCGTATTTTTTGTCCTATCAGTGTGAATATGCATTATTAGTTATTTACGTTTTCCCCAGTTAATGGACTTTTAAGATGGTTCCACATTTTGATTATAGTAATAATGCTTTGACAGTATGAATATATAGTATGTGTGTGTGTGTATATGTGTATGTGTATATATGTATATGTACACATACATACATATAGATTAACATTATATATATAATGTCTATATATGTATGTAACATATATATATCCAATAATGTGTATATATTATATGTATATCTATATATACGTATATCTATATAATATGTATATTATATATATGTGTATATGTATATCTATGTATATCTATATATATCTATATAATACGTATATACATATAGATTAACATTATATATATAATGTCTATATATGTATGTAACATATATAATATGTATATTATATATATGTGTATATATATATCTATGTATATCTATATATATATCTATATAATATGTATATACATATAGATTAACATTATATATCTAATGTCTATATATGTATGTAACATATATATATATATCCAATAATATATACACATTATGTCAACCTATATGCGTATATAGAGGTCACATTTTTCAAATTATACTTTTGGGTCAAACAATTTCTGCATTTTAGATCTTGAAAGATACATCTAAATTAGTAAAAAAAAAAAAAAAAAGGAAAGAAAGTTACACAAGATTGTATTTCTGAAAGAACGAGCATCTCCATTATCAAAACCATGTTTCGAACAGTTGACTCATACAGAGTACATTTTGTTTACGTTAAGATTTTTAATTCCTATGAAAATAAAAGTACATAGAAATGTTGATGTTGACAATGTGTCTAGGACATCATAGTAATTCATTTACAGAAACTTGCAAGACTGCTCTTGTATTGGCTAAATCTTTTGGAGTTCTCCTGTGATTATACTGTCCTATTATCTTTAAAGGATGCTATTTTTTATGAGTTCCTTTGATTTGTGTACCTTGGATTCACTTCTCTTGTCCAAGTCAGCATTTGTGGGTCCAGGCTTCCTCATCAATAACATAAAGCTGATTTGCGTTCTTTCTTCGCTTTACTATTAAGAAACATTGAATTCAATCTGAGGCCTGCCTTTCATAGATATAAGCCGTTATGATATGCATTCCCGCATAACTTTATTCTGGCTTGCCTTACATTACTGCCTTTTTTTTTAACTTTTAGAAAAGTAAATAATAAATATTCACAATTACAAATATAGTTAAAATATATTCTAAATACTTACATGTTTATATATGAACTCTTCATATAAACACTTTCAAATATATATGTATGTAACTATCTTAGCCCCATATTCAAATGTGAGAAGATAGAAAGATTAAAAAGGATGTTAGAAGTTAAATGAAAAGAATCACTGAATTATTAAAGATTTTATTATGTAATGGATTATCTGAAACAGTTTAACAAGACACAGAATTGTATAGTGATACATATTTTCCAGTCTCCTTTATTTGAAAAAAAAAATATTGAACATGTTGATTGTTGTATTAATTTTGGCCTTAATAAGAAATTATCTCTAATTTTCCTCTGTTTTTAGTTTAAGAAATGTAATATACCTCAATGTAGTCTAAAATTATCATTTTATTAAGAATTTGGAGAAGAATTAGCAAAGCACTGAGGAGGCTATAAGTGATTGATTTTCTGTTTAGTTGATTAATTAGTATGACTCATATAAAGGTAATGAAATTAGGATGGCAAGAGTGAGACCCATGGTAGCTAAGATCAATGAACAGAACATCATATGTAATTTAGTATTAAATGAAAGTGTACCCCAAAAGCCCAAGTCTGATGAAGCATCCAGAATTGCATATCGATTTATTTATGGACACTTTTAAGCATCTTATTTTCACTTA
Organism: Enhydra lutris kenyoni; assembly: GCF_002288905.1. NCBI lineage: Eukaryota > Metazoa > Chordata > Mammalia > Carnivora > Mustelidae > Enhydra > Enhydra lutris. The sequence continues at coordinate 4,056,406 of NW_019154095.1, read as the reverse complement.
TGCATATTTAAACTCTGGTAGAACAAGTCTTTACCATTTTAATGCTTTTAAGAGAACACAATTTATTTTCAGATAACACATCCCTCAATTTCAAGAATTAGATCTTGAATAATAAAGCCTTTTTGATCCTCAAAGTGACTTGTGAATGAAGGCAGCTTATTTGAATGGTTTCATTTGTAGCCAAATATTTGCAGGTAATTTTAGGGAAGCTCGAACGAGTATTAAGGCCATGAGAGTTTGCATAAGTGGTTCGGTCTCCAGGAGTTCCAAGTAAATCCTAAGTCCTCAACAGGATAATGTGGGTATAAAATGAGAGGAAGTTATTATGCACACAGTCTCTCTGCAGGGCTCCCCAAACTCCTGTTGGCTTAGAGATGGAAAAATAAAGTACATGACTCAAGCTGGGACTTTCTCGTTGCCTCTTCCTAGGGCAGGTGATACAGAAGTGAGGCTTCGGGGTGAGCTGTGTTAGGCCGCGTGCACTCAGCATCATGTGAGTGGTTGGGGCTTCAGCATCTTCCAGGTCCAGCTGTTTTCATTGTCAGCTAGCCTGCCTCAGTAGGAAAGAGACCAGGTGGGAAGGTGTCCAGAGTCTGGCGATTTGGTGCTGTCTGAGGCATTAAATCCATGAGCATTTAGGTACACAACAGTCCCCAAGATCTCAGGGAAGTCCTCTCTAAAAAGTAAGACTGTATATATGTTTATATGTTCATGTATGTGTATGTACACATATACACACACACACACACACATATATATACATACATACCACATCTTCTTTATCCATTCATCTGTTGATGGACATCTAGGTTCTTTCCATAGTTTGGCTGTTGTGGACATTGTTGCTATAAACATTCAGGTACACGTGCCCCTTCAGATCACTACATTTGTATCTTTAGGGTAAATACCCAGTAGTGCGATTGCTGGGTCGTAGAGTAGCTCTATTATCAATTTTTGAGGAACCTCCATGCTGTTTTCCAGAGTGGCTGCACCGGCTTGCATTCCCACCAACAGTGTAGGAGGGTTCCCCTTTCTCCGCATCCTCGCCAGCATCTGTCATTTCCTGACTTGTTAATTTTAGCCATTCTGACCGGAATACTATGCAGCCATCAAAAACTCCGAAAATCTTGCCATTTGTAATAATGTGGATGGAACTAGAGGGTCTCACGCTAAGCGAAATAAGTCAATCAGAGAAAGACAATTATCACATGATCTCTCTGCTATGAGGAATTTGAGAGGCAGGATAGAGGGTCTTAGGGGTAAGGGAGGGAAAAAAACGAAACAAGATGGGACTGGGAAGGGAGACAAACCATAAAAGACTTTTAATCTCATGAAACAAACTGAGGGTTGCTGGGGTTGGTGGGGAGGGAGAGGGTGGGTGGGTGAGGAACATTGGGGAGGGCATGTGCGACGGTGAGTGCTGTGAAGTGTGTAAGCCTGATGATTCACAGACCTGTAGCCCTGGGGCTAATAATACATTTTATGTTAATTTAAATAAATAAATAAATGAAAAGTAAGGCTGGTTAGACAAGATTATTTTAAGATGTTCTTGAAAGTCTATCTTAATGTGTTTATTTTTTTAATTAGCAGTATCTAAATTAATAAGCATTCTCATTTTTTTAATATATCGAATGGTGTGATAGAGAGAGACCAGTCAGGAGGCCCGGCAGCCTGGGTGTGATAGCAGCCTCTGGACTAATCCTTGTGCACGTCAAGTGGGAGAGAGGTCATTTCAGTGTGTTTCTGTGAGAACTTAGGAGAAAATACATGGAAAACTCTGGGACAATTAGTTTAAGCAGGTTTGATTTCCTGCCTTGCAGCTAGATTCTCAGAGGAGGCTCTTCGAGTTCCCTGCGCATCAGGGAGGCTCTGGGTGAGCCCACGGAATCTGCCACGGCTCGTGATCGATCACCTGCTCGCCGGGGGCAGAGAGGAGAGCAAAATACTCATCTTCCTCTCTCTGTCCCACAAACGCTGAGCTCAGAAGCAGCCTTAGCGCTCATAGGTTAAATAATACGGAATATTGTAATGTTGTAATAAGGTGCTCTAAGGCTCTTTCACACATTAGGTGCAGTCCACAGAGAACTCCTTTGTGTAACTTTGGCTCAGAGAGGCTGGGCAAACAGATACGGGTAAAACATAGAAAAACACCCTTCAATTCTGTTCCAAGCGTCTACAGACACCTGTAGTACATAAATAAACACGATTACAGAAATACATACAGGGCTACGTAAAAGAAATCTTGACAGGAAAAATTTTATCTTATTTCCTTTCTTATGACCATGTTTCCAATTTTCTGGATAATTTAGTGATTATCAGAAAATGTGGTTCAATTTCTGTATTGTTCACCTTTAGTTTTTCCAGACATGCCTTCAAACTTATTTCCTTTTCAAGATCAACGTAGATTTTTCTCTCCAACTAAACCCTCCCTAGCCAGCTACTTGAAACAAAGATTAGTTTTCCCTATGATTCTTATTTCAAAAATAGTTCTTCAGTTTGAGATCTTGATCCGTCATTTATTTTGTCAAGAGAGGAAAGTTTTGCTTTGTTTTGTTTGATTGTGTTTGTCATTTCCAATATAAAATGCCTACACTAGAAAATGCCTAAAATTCTGTAGGAATTCTCTGGACAGAAATGAACATTACTGTTTTTTCCCGTAACTAGCCATACCATAGAACCCTGTGTTAGAGGACCTTGCGGGAACATTACCGGGGGCGAGCTCTGGAGAGCGGTAACCCGGGGGGGCTGCGGAAGGCTGGAGGGGGTCCCGGGAGGCTCGGTCCCAGCACATCCTGGAGGCACCCTGTGCACACCAGGCAATTAACTTCCATAATAAGGAGAGGTTGTCGCCATCATTACGCACTGACAAAACAAATCCTGATGCAAAATATTCCTATTCAAGTAAGAACTAACTTCTGCTCCAGGAAGATGCCGCTAGGCATAGGCAACCCTAAAACCACCAACAGCCGTTTCTGTAAAACAATGACATCTTGAAATCGCCACCTCTCGGTCTCTGTGATTCCTGTTCCGTAGGGTGAAACGAGGAATCTGTTCACCTCAGTGGGACAGGGGAGTGTTAGTCTGCAAACTTGGAGTTAGAAGTCTGTGAATGATCACAATTTGACCTTCTATTTTAACATGAATCGGATTCATTTTGTTCTTTGTGGTAGAAGAAAGTGGAGTGATGGGTGGTGATGAGTGGGACTCAGGGGTGGAAGCAGAGATTTGGGTTAAAATCCCAAACATTCTCTGTCCAGTAAATATGCAGGGCACCCTTTACCTTGACCAAGGCTTCACAAGTTCCACCACCTGTGGGGTGCAGGGCCCCCGCCGTCACACGCGGGCTCTGGGGCTGGTCCGGCCGTGGGTGCTGTTTCCTCGCTTCCTTTAGCTGATACAGGTGTGACACTTCATTTAGCCCCGGGCCAAGGCAGCTGTTCATGCAGGCACATGCCTCACGCAGACACCCACCTGCCCCCCAGCATCGGAGCCCCCAGCACAGAAATCAGCCCCCTGTGTTTGTGGTCTGCTCCCAAACCCGGCTCTCCCCGCCGGAAAGCTGATCCTAGACCTCACGAGCCACTTGCATGGGACACAGAAGGATGTTGCGGTTGGTTTCCAGGTATTGGCGTGTGAGGCTGAAGGCTCAGTGTTCCAAGCAGAGGAGCGTGAGAGGAGGGACAGAAATCCGCAGAAGCTGAAGGAGCTGGACACTCAAGATTCAGCAGTTTTCCCTAGAAGCTTGTGATGAGGTTGGCAGAAGGTATAAGCTCCAGACTCACAAAATATATAAGCTCTAGACTACCCTAGAAGGACTGTCACATCCTGGAAGCAGTATGTTTTGGTCTAATAATCGAAATAAGGCCTTGATACTTCATCACCCCGCATCTTCGGCGTCTCCTAATACTACTCTCAAGATGAGGTGTGACACAATTATTTCTAGACATGGAGGGAAAACAAGAACGTTACTGATAACAGATTTTTCCCCCCAGGTTTATTTTTCCAAAAATCAGAATGGCCAATGTATTTGCACACCAGTTTACATTCTGTATTTGAGTCCTATTTTCTCTTTTTAAAGACTAAAGATATTTCACTAACACTTTAAAAGACTCAGTGTTCCTCCTTTTTCATAACCTCTCCTTTTAATCGCATCCCTTTACCCAGAACTGATGTATATTAGCTGGGATGCTAATTAGAATCTATCCAACAACACACCGTTCTTAAATTTCTCCTGGAGTAGATGAACGTGTGAAAAAATAGAGGTGATTAGAATACATACATTTTTCTATGGGAAATAACTGGTTTTCACAAGTTGCCTGTTTGGGCTTTGCAGAGGCGCGGGAAGGAAGACAGCAGTACTTTCTTGGAGGGATAGATCTGTTCTCTTCCCCGGACTTATGATGGTTGGGCCCCGCACAGGGGGGCTTGGTGGGGAGCACAGGGGGCAGCAGGCAGGAGAGGGGCAAGGCTGCATGGGTGGTGTCCGGCCCGAGACCTGAGGACCCCAGCAGCAGGCAGAGCGCTGTTCCGGCTGGACATTCCCGACCGCCGTGGGCACATCCGATGAGTCAGGATTCGGCCCTGTTCTCGGTTTCAGCAGCGTTTGATTTGCTTTGATGACTGCCTCGCAGACGGCTTCCTCCTTTCTCCATGTTAGGGTAAGGAGGCCCCTTCTGCTTTTGTTCTGTGCATGGCTGGTATGGGGACACCGGCATGCTGGCTCGTAGAGGAGAGTGGAGTTGAGAAGGTGGGCTTCTGCTGTCAGATCTTCACGTCGGGGCTTCCTAGACCCAAACACTGAAGTCCCTTGTCCTTGTCGGTGAAAGATGGGAGCTGCGAACTCTGATACAGGGGAAGTGACATCCCTTCCTTGAGCCCAGGGTCACAAACAGACTCCCTGGGCATGTGAGTCTTCTGTCACATCTCCCTGACCTCCCGACTTCTGCGATGTTGTCCAAGAAATGTCACTTTGCTCTTGGGCTCTCCACTTCTGCCTGGTTTTCCTATCCCCAGGTCCACGAAAGTTGTACCTTGTGAAAAAGATAGGTCATTATATGCAAATTCCAAACTTACATCCATCCCTACATTCATAAGGGGCAGGAAATAGTCCTTTCCCATCGGAAGGTGGGGATTTTGCATGCCTATATACCAGGGGAATAACTAGAAAGTTTTAGTGCTGGGGTAGATTTGGGTGTAAGAAAAATGAGACACATCCCTGTGCTTTTTAACCAAATAAAGCCAAGGGAAGAGCATTGGCTTTATTGTTTGCCTTCTGTGGTTTAAGCCTGTGTGATGAGCCCGCACTTCTGCAGCTGGGCTGTGGACAGAGCTGGGTGCCACGTGAGGGGCCAGGGATGCATGGTTCCCTGGAGGTGCCATCCCCTCCGGGGGGACTTCACAGCCAGCGGGTCACCTCACTGGGATGGGTTTCCCTTCAGTATCTTCCCTACTCTTTGCAGCTCGGTTCTCCCCCATTGATGTCTAATGATACCAGTTCAATGATTTGATCATCTGTGTGCAGAGAATGTCTTTCTAATGAGGCCCAGATGATTCGTTGTCTTCTAGTCAGTAACCAGAGTTACTGCCTGGCTCAGGATTTCTCAGGTCCCTGTGACCCCAGCTGGAAATTCCTCAAGTCTCCAGAGCTCAAAACACAGGCTCTAGAGAACGACTCCCAGTTGGAATCCTGGCTCTGGTCCTCACTCACTGTGTGTCTTACATAAATAATGGAAGGTGCCCGGGGCTTCATTTCGTCCCCCACCCAACAGGACATTATTCTGAGTAGTGCCCGCGAAGGTGGCGAAGTCGGAATGCTGACGGTTAATAACCACTCAGGAGGGTTAGCTGGCATTAGAGCTGGTGTGTGTGTTGTAACCTAATTCTAGAAAATCCACTCGGTGTGAAATCCTTCCTAACATATAATGATCGCTTGTTTGGCATCGGGGAAGGGAATTCTGCAACCAGTCCTTTGAATACGTGATTTTAGCTCTGCGGCTCTCTGAGCTCTGGCCCGAGCCACAGCTGCCAGCAAGAAACAGACAAGGTCCCTGTGACGTTACTGTTCTCTGATAAGCCACTCGATGATATTTTGTGTTAAAGTTTCATTTTCCAAGGTTTTCAAAAATAATTATAGTCACTGTTATTCATATAACAAGTGATTTCTGAGTAGCCAGGACTCCTAGATCCTAGTCCTCTCTGTTTCTGTCCCAGTTTGTGAGCCTTACCAAAATACCTGTAGAAATTTTTACAGGGCTTTGGAGCATACATGGAGATGTGCAAAGAAGTGTAGACATGTAGATTATCTTGAAGGCCTCTGAGAAAAGACACTGTTCATTTGAAATAATTCCCCTTTACAGAATGTTATGTAAGATTCAAATATTTACAAAGGAGGTGCACATTTTATTATTTCCACGACAGAAATAACAAAGCTGATTTCCCTAGAACCTTCTCTTGTCTGTGTACTTCATGAACTCAAGAAGCATGTGCTGTGTTTCTAATACACACCAGCTCATCCCAAAAGCTAGATTTCCAAATGGTTAGAAGAGAGTCTGCATGTCTGTCTTAGGATGCACAGTTCCTTCAGTTCCTGTCTTCTTTTCCTCCTTTTGGGTAGCTTCTGGGTGCTGTCGGGGCCGTCACTCTACAGAGTTGGAGCAGAAGGTTAAGAGAAAATGCTGGGATGGGCACTTGTGCATTGTTAGAGCCAACATTCTAAGGTCTTCCTTTCTCTCTCTCTGCAATTTTAAATGCAATGGTTCCCACCTAAAGACTGGGTATGAATTTCATTGTTACAGAACTCAGGCTCACAATCAAGACCGAAATCTCGATTTCAAATTATTCTTTGTCAGAGATCACGGTAAAATAAATAAATTTGCGCATCCGTTTTCAGGTCCTTGAATGATTTTCTTAATAGGATTGAGACTGGAGTAAACTCTAGGGGGCGACTGCCTGATCCTTTCAGTCCCCAACCAGGGACTCCTTTAGGGACTCACCTGTCTTTCGGGACCCTGACCATTACACGCACCAACCCTCAGATGAGAAAATCAAGCAGGAACTCTGTGAGATAGTCTAAAGTAGCACAGAGCTTATCTGTAATCCTAACATGGAAAAGTGGCCTATCTGGGGGAAAACAGATTGAAAAGATCTTGATAGAAAAATCCTACTAATGGATTTTGCACTAGAAAGACAATTTATGGATCCTTATCACTCAGGTGGAAAAGACATTAACAGCTTAGAAGGGTCTGGAGCGGAGGCGGAGAGCACCAGAGTGGAGGACTTGCAGTCATATTCATGAGTGGGAAAGCTGTTACTATTTTAATGTTATTTATAAATGATGCTGTTTCTATTGTCATAATAGAGTCACATTGAGAGGACGTTCTTTCATGCTTGGGGGCAGAATCGGCTCAGAGTTTTGTTTCCAGTAGCGTGTTACAGACACTGTAATTATGAAATAACTCTCTCAAAATAACTTGATGCATTGGTAGAAAAAGAGGATGAGTGGAATTAATTCTTGGCAAATTTGTTTAGAGTGCAATCTGGGGAAAGTTCATTCTTTCCAGAGGCACTTCTATTCGAGTAGCCCTTTGATGAGAGAGTGAGCTCCCTCATGGGCAAAGTTTTGTTCAGTGCGATGAGGTATAGCAAGGGCTAAGCCTCCCTCACTGCACAAGAGGCTGCTCGGGCTTCTGGGACAGAGGGACCCACGGAGGAACCGGGATGTGAGCAGGGGAGCTTGTGAAAACGAGATGCATTTTTAATAATTTTTTGAAGATTTTATTTATTTATTTGATGGACAGAGATCACAAGTAGGCAGAGAGGCTGGCAGAGAGATAGGAGGAAGCAGGCTCCCTGCTGAGCAGCGAGCTCGATGCAGGGCTTGATCCAAGGACCCTGAGATCATGACCTGAGCTGAAGGCAGAGGCTTAACCCACTGAGCCACCCCCGCACCCCGAGATGCATTAAAAAATATATATATATATAACAAAAAATAATATATATATTATATATTATATCTATATAATATATAATATATAATATATAATATATATATATATATATATAAAATAAACTTTTTTGGAAGACAAGGTATAAGTTAAAGCAAATGCAATGGTTTAATTGCTCTTTCTATAAAATATTAGGCACCAAAACAAGAAATGTGATTTTAGAAAATTTTTCCTCCAAAGCATTTACCATCATGTGAGGAAACCCCTGCCTAAATCCCTGGGGTGGTGAGGGGATTGGGGGTTGGGGGGAAGGTGGAGCCTGGCTGACCTAAGGAGCCTTTCCCTAGTGTTGGCAGACCAGAGGGGAGCAGGATAGATCCACACCGAACCTTGTTTTGTGGAATCAGAACAAGCAGTATGATCAAAGTTATTTCCATGATTTTCCTTTAATTCCTTTATTTTTGGACTCCATCTCTGATGGGAGAGAGTCCTGGGAACATTTCAACAAGTGAGCTGCAGGCAATCTTGGGAGCTCCCGGGCGGGGACGGAGGGAGGCAGGGGCCACAGTGAGCGCACCCCCCTTCTCAGAGTTTCTGTTCCTTTGGTTGCATGGGGTCCAAGTCGAGGAGGACCCAGTGCAGAGGCCACTGGTCTGTGCACTCATTCTGTTCTCAGGTCTAGCCCGACTTCGTCTCTATCATCAGTGCATACCCGGGTCTCCTGCAATGAAACGAGCCCTTCCCTTACCAGCTTTTGATCCAACTGGGACTCTTTAGTCTAAATTACAGCAACCTCTTCATTTTTTGTAATTGCTTAAAGGACTTGGCAACAGGTCAGACTCAGCCAGGGTTTGTAGGACATTCTGAAGCCCGGGAGGCTGATGTTCTTGGTGCTCTCCAGCTGTATTTTGTACATTCACACATATGCATGTGTGCACACAGAGCTGTTGCCGAGTGATGGGACCAAATGTGTCAGGAGAAACTGGACAGAGTATTCTCATGATCAAGAAGGCTACTAGAAATATGGTGACATTTTCAAAATAGTGTCAAATACATTAATGTAAGAGAGAGAGATGATCCTTTAAGAGAGCAGTCTGTCTCTCACACAGAACTCCTGAGAAGAAAGTTGAGTGTGGCTTATAGCATCAACTCTGTGTGTGTGTGTGTGTGTGTGTGTGTGTGTTTTCAAGGCTTCAATTCTCTTTTTTAAGAGCTCTGTAAATTATATATATGTTAATTTTCATAGATGTGAAAAAAACCCTGAAATTTCTGGAGTATAAATATTGTTTAAAGTAGCTTGAGCATAAGCACATTATTAAATTATGGGGAAGATTTCTAATTTATCATAGGAAAACATATTGCGTATGTATATGTCCCTTCGTCCTTAGACATGTAGATATAAACACAGGTACTCACTAGGTATAAGAATTTTTTATTCCTGAGATTAGCATGAAAAACGATTTGAGAATGGCACCAGCGAAGCATTTAGGTATCCTCCTGTGCTATCACTTCAAGGGCAGATAACAAGCTACGGAGAATGACTTAGCTCCTAGGAAGCACTAGACAGTAGGAAAAGATGTCTTGACTCTTGGACGAGAGGTAGCTGTCTTACAACAGGAAGCCCTACTTTTCCTTTGTTAAAGTTGATTTTCCCCTGCTTCTGTTGTGTGTATTCCTTGTCGTTTAGCGAATGGACAGCAGGCGAACACGAAATCCTTTCTTGGGCTTTGTAAATGCAGGACTTTACAAAATGTTTTGCCTCTGGACTCTTTTGGTCTGTTAATAATCGCAACTCAGTATTGATAGGAACTCAGTGTCGGGCTAAGATAGAGCAACAAAACCAGATGACCAGATATCTTTCTTCTTCCTAAGTCAACTAGACTCAGAGACGTGAGGAGAGCTTGTCAACGGGAAGCAGGCAGGGCAGATGGCCACATCCGCGCTTGGAACTGTCTCATGGAAACACAGCACTTGCAGCTTTAATTTCTTAATGACATTAGCAATAAAATGTACAATCAATTACACAGCAGTAATGACCAAGTATAGCAGCTTCTTTGACCCTCTTTGTAGCTGGGCCAATCATATGACCTACCACAGAGGCCAAAAAATTTTGAAAATCTTAACTTAAAGAAAGTAGAAGGTATTTAACTCAGTCTTTGACGAGAAAGCTGGAATAAACTGATGGTCCCTGAGCTTAAAATCCAGCATTTTTTTTTAGCAATGGAATTACACAACAGCTTGAATGTGTGTATTTATGGACAGCATGCTATGATAAAATGTATATTTGAAATTGATATTATGAGTGGATTTGTATATTTTATCTTAATTATTAGAAATAAGTGGTATGTTGAACAGAACAGAAAAACAGGCATTATTTTGAAAGGCCACAAGTCAAGATGTAACAATAACATGTAACTGTTTAAATTAGATTTTATAGAAATTTCTCTCTTTTTTTTAAGATTTTATTTGTTCGAGAGAGCACAGGCAGGGAGAGGGGGAGGCAGAGGGAGAAGCAGGCTGCCCGCTGAGCAAGGAGCCTGATGCGGGGCTGGACCCCAGGACCCCGGGATCATGACCGGAGCTGAAGGCAGACATTTAGCCAACGGAGTCCCCCAGACGTCCCTAATTTTGTAGTAATTTCTACCTAGAGTCCCTTTCCAAATAATAACAGAAATTTTCATTTGGTAAAGTTGAGGTAGATTCCTCACTAAGTGTGCATGTGTACGTGTGTGTGTGCATGTGTGTGTAGGAGTGGGTGGGTATGTGTGTATGTGTGTGGAGTGTGTAGGTGTAGGTGGGTGAGTGTGCGTGTGTGTCTGTGTATGTGTGTGCAAAGATGGTAGGTGCATGCGTGTGTGTAGGTGTGTGTGTGCACGGGTGTGTGTAATTCCGTCTTTTCTAAAATGTTACCTACGTGCTTCCAGGCTGTCTAGACGGTATCTGAGTCCAGGGGTCTGGTAGGACCCACAGCCCCAAGAGCACAAGGGCCTCCCCCGGGCCCCAGACCTGCCTCCTGCGGACACAGTGGGAGATGTAACTTAAGCCGGGCTTTGTCGGGAGCCCACGAAGCTGCTCGCGTGCTCTCGGGGACTCGGGACCGGGAGGACATGCCTCTTAGTTTCTTGGGTGGCAGAGTCTTCGGCTCGCGCTTGCACTGGGAAATGTCACCGGAGAGGGACCTGCCCTGCGATGCTTGCACGCACATCCCGGGGCTCCGGCGTGAGGGCCTCTTCGCGAGGGTGGGATCCCGCAGGGCCCCCCTGCAGCCGAAACCCGTCTCCTTTGGTACTTGCGTGCACCTTGGGTCTCTGGGGACATCCTGACGTTGCAGGTCACTCTTGCTGCCCGCACCGTCCTCATCCCTCCACCAGGAACCAAGTCTCTAAGGGGGGAGGGGTGGTGCCGTAGTCTTTCAGGTTCACTGCTTGCGACATGACCCTGAGCCCGACAATTTAACTGACAGGCAGGTGCTCTGAGTTTCAAGAGTCTGTTCAGAAGCCACAGACTTGGTTCTTTGCGCCGTACATGCAGTGGTAACTAATTCCCGAAAAGAAGAGGGACTGATGGGGGAGAAAGGAGGGTGAGAGAAGAAAAGAAAGGGACATGTCCATAATTCCGCCCACTGGACAGGTCACCTTGAAATGCCTAAGTGGCAAAACCACTGGCTTGGGAGGAAGATGAGCTCAGGGTTCAGCGTGGGCTCTGGCACTGTGTGCGCCACTCGGGCCAAGTCGCTGAGTCTCTCTCGGCGTCCGATCTTCTCTCCATAAAGTAAAAAGCTGAAATAACTGACAGCTAATGTTATTTAATGCTACTTCCTACTTTAAAATTCTGCTCTCATAAAGAACATTTTCCTACACCTGCAACCAGTCTTGGACAAATTCTAATGCATGACTTTGAATAACTTTCAGCAAACGATTAGTTAACTTCATCGTAGATGCCTGGTAGCTGGAAATATAAAACTTATGGAATTCACTGACAATATTTTCTGTTTTCTTATGATTCAACATCAGGATACATCACCTGGAAATTAATCCCAGTTTTTCTGCCACATCTATAGGTGACTGTCAGATTCTTATTTCTGCTACAAAATGGTTCATTTCATTTATAGTCAGTTTTATCACCTATGATTACATAATCCTGTGATGATTTGGAAGACAGTTTTTCCTCCCAAATTTTAATGTATACTTTTTAATTTGGGGCTGTGCCTACCTGTCTGAGATCCTGTATTATCTTTTTAAATTTTTATTTATTTGATAGAGATCACAAGTAGGCAGAGAAGGGGGCAGAAGCAGGCTACCCGGTGAGCAGAGAGCCGGATGCGGGGCTCGATCCCAGGGCCCTGAGATCATGACCTGAGCGAAGGCAAAAGCTTTAACCCACTGAGCCACCCAGAGGCCCCAATTTATTTTAAAACATTGAAAAGGAATTTATGAGGTTGTTGGAGAACATCACGGATTTTGTATCTTGTTGAACATACAGTGGTTACCAAGAACTTTACATATAGCCCCATATTCCCACCATCATATTGGGCTGCTATGAGATTTCATGTGTTCCAGAATATTCCAGAATATTCCATGTATTTTCTTAGCCTTCACTCTAGAAGAGAAGCTTCTTGAATGCCTAGAATGTGTTAATCCTGAAATGACTTTTAGGAGAAGTCCAGGAAAGATCTTGAATCGATAAAGAATTGATTCTCATTACACAGTATCGTACTACAAAGTAAACACAGAGTAATGTTCAGGCTCCAATAAGACACCTAGAGAGTCACAAGTCTTAAGATAATAATAATAACCACACAACAGATGCTTTGTTGAAAAACGAAGCCTCATATTTTATTCCATGGTATGAAAACTATGAGAAGTACTAGTAATAGGACCAATACTTGAACATCATAGAGATAGATTCCTTAAAAAAAAAAAAAAAAAACCCAAAAAACAAAAAACAAAACTAAGTTATTAGTTAATAGTATAATTAACTTCTTTGTAGGGTCTTCTCAGCCGTGGAGGCATTGAGTCAGGACTTAGACGGTGGTTAACCGGGACCCTTTCTGAGGAAATTAATCTGATTGGTGAAACCTTTAATACATTAATCTCTTAGATCATTGCTAACTCCTGGGGTATGGTTCTAATCTCACTCCTCGTGTTAAGACAAGCTTTTATATAAGCTATATTATAAGGATATCCACACTGGCATATGGTATGAAATGTGATGTTATCAATTTGGAGTATTAATGTGATTTTGGCAGTAGTTGGCTTTGCAGAGATTTTCTTTAAAGCAATTACATTCACTGAGAAAAGATTTAAGTTAGGGACCTTTTTTTTCCCTAATTTACTTAAAGCATTCACTTGACATTTAACTAAACTGTAGTTTTAAAGATATTTGACATTTTAAAATCACAAAAACTATAGATTATGCAGTATATACAGTATGTAATTTGGGAGTGAGCGTCTGTTTGATGGAGTCATAATTTGCTTATTAATTTCTGGGAAATAAACTAGACTCATACCAGTCATCTGTTTCTGTTTCGCTTTTCACTGAATCTGCTTCTTTTTTCCCCCCTTTATTCCTTCAACAATACCATGTCCAATATTCATGATTATTCCATGGATAACAGTGACTTGAGTACCTTGAATGATAACGGAGTGGAAATAGTCTGGATTTATTTCTACGTGCAGTTCATTGTAGTACTTTCTTGAGGGGTGGAAACAGAATGAACTTGTTCGATTTTGAGACTCATGTTTCCGCCGAGTGAGCAGGTACCTGGCTTGTGTTGGTGCGTCCGCTTCCCCATTCTCTGCTCTCCCCCACACCCACTCTCCTTGCACATGCATGCTCTGTTGCTTCCCCACATTGCTGTCTGTGAGATGTGATTACTTTCTCCTGGTCCCAGAAAGTCGTGTAAAGGAGATTCAATAGGACACCGGGGCATCACTGGAAAGAGAGAGAAAGAGCGACACACACAGAGAGAGAGAGAGAGACAGAGAGACAGAGAGACAGAGAGACAGAGACATATCTGGGCCACTAGGGGCCACACTTTGTTTTCTACTGACAATGAAATGGCTTTCTTGTTACTGTTCTCATACCCTGTCCCCTTTACTAATTATTCTCTTTTTCTTCCTGCAAATGATTCAGTTAGGGTTTCAGAAAGAAGCAACCAAATGAACAAAATCCCTAATGCTTGGAATAGGGATAATAGGGTTGTTTTCTCCAGGGTTGACCTTGGCATGGACGTTGGGGTAGAATCATCTGGGGAAAACGGACCCTCTTCTAGCCCAGACTGCGGCCACCTGCTGCGCAAGGTGGCCACACTGTGTAGTAAAGCCCACTTACTCTTGTTAGGCAGAATTATGGCAAAAAAAAAAAAAATCCTGTGTACAAAGGGACCCTACGTATTTGTGGGTTGATTTTCATTCCGTGTTAAAGTGGTTGAAATATGTTAGAGTCTCTGTCTTCTGAAATACCAGTATTCTGAGTCACAGTGTATGAAGAAGAGATCAGATGTTCTTACCGGGGTGGGTAGGTAACTGCGCTTGATGGGAACAGGGATGGGAAAGTGGATCTTGTTTTCTTTCACTGACTTAGAATTTTATTCATCTCTGATTCCTTATAGCCGGAATTAAGGTTGCTTACCAAAATACAAAGAGACCTGGTTGGCAGCATGATAAGAATTAGAAAGGATACAGATGTATGGAATCTGGAATGAGATCTCTTCAGATTTACGTGCTGCTTTGGAAAGGCCAGAAATTTGGCTCTGACTTGTTCTGTTTTGTTTTGTGTTTTAGTCAACACTAAGGGACATACTTCAACAGCTCCGTGATTTCCTAGGGGTTAAAAATAAACCAGTTGTTCCCAAGAACAGGTACCCCTCAGAGAAAGGTAACACTAACATTAGTCCCCAGCGTCTACATGGAAATGAGTAAGTGACGAAGTAAAGGGTGTTCTCAACAGCAAATGTTTAAAGAAATGGAAACCTGTATGTTACGGGCCTGTTTTTCTTTTAAGATTTTTATTTATTTATTTGACAGAGAGAGATCACAAGTAGGCAGAGAGAGAGGGGGAAGCAGGCTCTCCGCCGAGCAGAGAGCCCAATGCAGGGCTCGATCCCAGGACCCTGAGATCATGACCCGAGCCGAAGGCAGAGGCTTAACCCACTGAGCCACCCAGGAGCCCTTTACGGGCCTTTTCTGTAACATTCTTTGATCATGAACATTCCTCAGTTGGTGTGACGGAGGAACAGCTATAAACGTCAAAATCACATTTAGCTCCTGAATGTTCTTTCTGGTCAGCGGGACCAGCTCATTCTCTCTTCGTACTCAACCAATGTTGGGTTCCATTCCCTTGTACTCAACTAGGACTGTGTCTGTCCCATTTCAACTATTGGAAGCAGGTTCTGGGTGTATGTATTTCATCTATGCTAAACTTCCCCAAACTTGCAAAACATAGTCACATAACATTTTTTTTAGAACTCTAAGCATTGTGTTGCTTTCTTTCTGAGCTCATACTGTTCAACTGGGTCCTTTCAAAATCACAATTCTTTATCAAACTTGTTAAAGAAATCACAAATTTGTATCTATTTTAAAGTGCTACCACATTATGTGATGTCTAAACCTATACTAATAAACATTTAAAATTGGCAAATGACCAAATGAAATAATCCGCAACAATTTTTGTTCAGTTTAGTTTTGGAACCTAATGAGAAAATGCTTTGTTATTAAATACTGTTTTCTTGGTTTTTTACAAATTTGGTTATTTTCATCCGTTAATATTTTCTTGACTGCTTCTCAGTCCCAAACCCTCCGACCTGTTGTTTTATTAAACTCTTTAAGGTAAGTACAGATTTCCGCGCAGCTGGAAGAAGTAACACAGGGGGATTCTGGGTACTCTTTACGTGGTTCCCACAAAGGTAACCTCTCGCAGAACCGTATGTAGTCCATTAACACCATAGAATATTGACATTGAATTGGTGGACACATAGGCCACTTTGCAGTCCCATGAGAATCCGCATTTAATTCTTCTTAGCCGCTCACATGTCCCTTCTGCCCCTACCACCTTCCTCATGGCCGGCCACAAAAACTCTGTTCCTGTCTTCAATAGTATTGCCATTTCAAGAATGTTTTAGACTCTGCAAACTTGAAGGGCTGACTTTTTCCCACTGCGCATAGTTTTCTAGAGGTTCATCCAGGTGGTGCACATCGATAGTTTGTTTCTCTTGATAAAATTATTATTATAGTAACATTTACTATTTTATTGTTTTATTTGTTATACAATAGTACTATATTATTATTTATTACTATGTGTGAACCATTTACCTTTGAGTTGTTTCCAATTTTTCATTTCTTTTTTTAAAAGTTGAAGTGCAGTTGGCACACGATGTGGCATTAGCTTCAGGCACTGCGCAGCAATTCGACAAGTCTGTGCGTTACGCTGTGCCCTGCCCAGGGGAAGCAACATGTGTCCCCATAGGACGCTATTACAGCGCCGCTGACCCGGGTCCCTGCGCTGGGCCTTCCATCCGCGTGACTTATTCGTCGCATCCCTGAAAGCCTGTGCCTCCCACTCCCTTCACCCGTGTTGTCCATCTTCCCTCCCCCTTCCCCAGCAACCACATGTTTGCTGTTTGATTTCTGGGTTTGTTTCTATTTTTTGTTTCTTTGGGTTTTGTTCTTTAGATTCCACATATAAGTGAAATCATACGGTATTCATCTTATGTCTCATATCTTTATCTGATATCTTAACATTATATCCTCTGGGTCCAACCGAGTTGTCAAAAATGGCAAAACATCATCCTTCGTTTATGACCAATAGTCCATGGTATACGTGCGCAGTTGTGTGTGTGTGTGTGTCCATTCTATTCTGTGTATACACTGACACCACGCACATGCACACACTCATATATGTACACATCACATCTTTATCCTTATTGAATTCATCTGTTGGTGGACACCTGAGTCGCCTCCATAGCTTGGCCATTGTAAATAATTCTGCAATAAACACAGTGTTTATGATTGTTTTGGTTTTCTTTGGGTAAATACCCAGTGGTAGAATTACTGGACTATATGGCTTTTCTAGTTTAACCTTTTTGAGAACCTCTGCACTGCATTCCATGGTGGCCACCCCAATTTATGTCCCTACCTGTCATGCATGAGGGTTCCTTCTCTCCACATCCCTGCCACCACTCGTTATTTCTTATCTTTTTGACCCTAGCTGTTCTGCCTGGTGTGAGGCACAATCTCATCGTGGTTTCGATTTGCATTTCCCTGACGGTGAGAGATACTGTTTGTATCTGTTTGTGTCAAATGTCTGTATGGCATTTTTGGCAAAATATCTATTTAGGTCCTCTACTCGTTCTTTAATTGGATTTCTGGATGTGAAGTTGTGTAAATTCTTTTTATATTCTAAATATTAACTCCCTATGGAACGTATGATGGACAAATATTTTCTCCCATTCAGTAGGTCACCTTTTCATCTTGCTGGTAGTTTCTCTCACTGTGCAAAAGCTTTTATTTTAGTGCAGTCCCAAAAGCTTAATTTTCCTTTTGTTTCTCTTGCCTCAGGAGGCAGACATATCTAGAAAAATGTTGCTATGGCCCACGTCAGAGAGATTACTGCCTATGTTCGTTTCTAGGAGTTTTATGATTTCAAATCTCACACTTAGATCTTTTGTCCATTTTTTTTAAAAGATTTTATTTATTTATTTGACAGACAGAGACCACAAGTATGCAGAAAGGCAGGCAGAGAGAGAGAGAGAAGGAAGCAGGCTCCCTGCTGAGCAGAGAGCTCGATGCAGGGCTCGATCCCAGGACCCTGAGATCATGACCTCAGCCGAAGGCAGAGGCTTAACCCACTGAGCCACCCAGGCGCCCCGATCTTTTGTCCATTTTAAGTTCACTTTAGTGTGTGGTTCAGGAAAATGGCCCAGTTTTATTGTTTTATATGTGGCTGCCCAGTTTTCCCAGCACCATTTGTTGAAGAGACGGTCTTTTCCCCAGTGTATATTCTTGCCTCCTTGGTTGAAGAGTGACTGGCCGTATAATCATGGGTTTGTTTCTAGGCTCTCTCCTCCATTACATCAATCCATGTGTGTATCTTTGTACCAGCACCATCCTGTTTTAATTGCTGTAGCTCCCAAGTTTTGATTATTAAGAATGAAGATACTATAGGCATTTGTGTGTGGGTTTTGTGTGACCATAAATCATTTCTCTGGAGTAAATGTCTAGGAGAGCAATTGCTTGGTTGTTACATATTTGACTTCTTAAGAAACTGTCAAACTGTTTTTCCCAGCGTGGTTGTTCCTACTAGTGATGGATGAACAACTATTTTTCTCCATGTTCTCGCCAGCTTTGGTATGGTCACTGCGTTTTATTTTAGCCACTTGGCACATGTATGTAGTTGCATTTCCTTGTGGCTCTACTTTGTGTTTCCCTAGTGACTAATGATGTTGAGAATCTTTTCATGCGCTTACTTGCCACCTCCGCATCCCTTTACATACCATGACTCTTCATGTCTTTTCTCTGTTTTCTGATCAGATTGTTTGTTCCTTCACTGCTGGGTCTTCAACGTTCTTCCCGAATTCTAGACACCTATCCTCGTCAGACGTGTGGTTTGCAAATATTTCCTACCAGTGCGCAGCGTGTCTTTTCTTCTTCTCATAGGGTCTTCCACAAAAAAGTGTTTAATGTTTATGAAGTCTAATATGTCCGTTTCCTTTTATAAATTGTGCTTTTGGTGTCCAGTCTAGGAATTCTTCAGCTAGTTCTAGACTTTCCTCTCTGTTTTTTTTCTAAAATTTTCATAGCTTTACCTTTGGGTCTATGATCCATGAGTTAACAATTATACAGAGTTGGATTCTGTTAGAGGCTCAGTTTTGTTGTGGCAGCGTGTGGATGCCCATTTGTTCCTGCATCACTGTCGAACGGTTATCCTACTGTACTGACCTGCCTTACACTGTGAACTCTGTTGGGCATGTCTGTGTGGGTCTGTTTTTGGGTTCTGTGTTCTTATCCACTGATGTATGGATCTGTTAATTTACCCTTACCACATGATCTTGTTACTAAATTTATAAAATCAGTCTTGAAAATGAGTATCCTGATTTATTCTTTCTGAAATTATTTAAACTATTCTATTGGGGTTTGAAGGCTTTTTTTAAAAAATATTTATTTATTTAAGAGAGAGAGAGAGAGAGACAGAGAACACAAGCAGGAGGAACAGCAGAGGGAGAGAGAGAAATAGGCTCCTTGCTGAGCCGGGAGCCCGATGCGGGACTTGATCCCAGGACCCTGAGATTATGACGTGAGCCGAAGGCAGACACTTAAACTACTGAGCCACCCAGGCATCTTGGGTCTTGAAGGCTTTCTTCTAAAATATATTTTAGAAGAATCTTGTCCATATCTTCAAAAAAATCTTGTGGGGATTTCGATAGTAACAATGATAAACCTGTATATAAATTTGCGGAGAATTGATATCTTTATAGTGTTGAGGTTTCCAACTTGTTAGCATGGTGTATTGCTACAGTTATTAGCTTCTTACTGATTTCTTTCCTCAGCAGAGCACAGTTTCAAGGGTATAGTTTTGTGCCCTTCTTGTTACAGCTAAGTCTTTTTTTAAGTGATCGTAAGTGGCATTATAATATTTCATTTTGGGCCTGTGTGTTCCATGCTGGTCTGCAGAAATACCACTGAATTTGGTATGTTCATTGTGTATCCTGTGCACTTGCTCATTTCAAGTATTATTTCCAGGCATTTTCTTATAGACCCCTTGGCACTATCTATGTAGACAGTTGTGTCACCCGCAAAGAGGGGCAGTTTTATTTCTTGCATCCTAATCCATATGCATTTGTTTTCTATTCTTGGCTTATGGCTCTGGCTAGATCTCCCAGCACAATGTTGAATAAAACTAATGAGACCAGACATTCTTGCCTCGTTCTCAGTCTTAGGGGAAGCCTGCAGTCTTACACCACCCAGTGTCATGTTGGCTTTAGGTTTTTTAAGATATCCACTGTCAAGTTGGGGAAGTTTTCCTCTATTCATATTTTACTGGAAAGTTTTCTCATGATTGGGTGTTTAAATATGTTCAATGCCTTCTTTCTACATAGATTATCACGATCTAGTGATTTTATTCTTTAGGCCATCATGATAGCAGATTATATTGACTGATTTTCAAATACTGAGCCATATTTATATCCCTGGAATAAATACAACTTGGTTATGAGGGATCATTCTTGTTATATATTTCTTCTGTTTGCTCTTACTTTGTTAAAAATTTTCATGCCCATATTTTTGAGAGCTAATATTGGTTCGTTGTTTTCTTGCAAAGTTTCTGTCTGGTTTTGGTATCGGGGTATCTGATCTTGGGCAGCCACAATGAAATGTCATACACTGAGTGGCTTAAAGAGCGGAGATCTGTGTTCTCACAGTTCTGGAGGTTGGATACCTGGTAGCAGAGGGCGGCATGATCAGCTTCTGGGGAAGACTCTTCCTGCCTTGCGGACATCTGCTTCTCAGCATTGCTCATATGGCCTCTGCTTAGCGAATGCATGTTGGGGGCAGGTGGGAATCTCTTTCTTTTTCTGTTGCTCTTATGAAGCCACCTTAGTAAGCAGAACACATGTTAAAACTGACAGAATGAAGGATTTTAAAACCAAAACCAAAACCAAAACAAAAACAAAACCTTGAATAATTCCTTTAGAAGAGCATTATATAAAGTCAGATCAACACCTCCCACTATTACCTTATTTCATCTTAATTATCTCCTGAAAGCCCTGTCTCCAAATACAGTTACACTGAGCAGTAAGGGGTTTAGTATGTGAATCTGGGGGCAGTGATTCAATCCTTAGCACAGGGTAACGTTAATGCCGTAAAACACACAAGGAAGTTGCCTGTCCACTTCTGTTTTCTAGAAGAGACTGTAAAATAGATGTTTATTTTTCAAATGTTTGGTAGATGTCTTAGTGCATTTGGGTAGCTGTCCAAGTGTATACAGCAGAATAGCACAGACCAAGCGGCTCAGAAACAGCACAGATTTATTTCCCACAGTTACTGAGACAGGGAGTCCGGGATCATGGTGCTGGCTGGTCTGGTTTCCGGTGTGAGTGTTTTCTGTTACACAGAAGCAACTTCTTACTGTCTTGTTCCTCACATGATAGAAGGAGGAGGGAAATGTTCTGGAATTTCTCTGATAAGGGTGCTAATCCCACTTATGGGGGCTCTGCCCTCCTGACCAGATGACTACCTGAAGGCTGTACTTCTAAACATCATCACCTTGGGAGTTAGGTTTCAACATGTGATTTTTGGGGGGACACAGACATTCAGTCAATGCCAGTAAAATTTCCCTTAAAACCACCTGGCCTGGGGAGTTCTTCCGGGAGAGTTTTAATAGTTACAGGGTTATTCAGATTTTCTGTTTTGTGTTCAGTAAGTTGTGATACTATGTGCTTTTTTAAGGAAGCAGCCTATTTCTTCTAAGTTATTAAATTTATGTGTGTATTTTTTGTAGTTTTCCCTTATTATTTTATGTCTGTGGGGTCTGTAGTAATATTTGCTATTTTATTCCTGACATTAGGTATTTGTCTTCTACCTGCCACCACTTTTTGTGTCAGTCTTGCTAGACATTTGTTGCTCTTTGCAAAGAATCAGCTTCTGTTTCATTTTTTTTTTCTGTTTTTCTTCTATTTTAAGTTACTTTGATTTCTGCATTTATCTTATACCTCTTGCCTTCTCTTTGCTTTGCGTTTATTTTCTTCATCCTTTCTTAAGTTCTTTAGATGGGAGTTTGGGTTGCTTATATGAGAATTCTCCTGTTTTCTAATGTGTATTTTTAATACTATTAATTTCCCTCTCAGCATTGCTTAACTGAGTTCTCCAGCTTTTGATAGCTTGTCTTTTTCTTTTCATTCATTTCAATGTACTTTTTTCTTCATTTTCCTCTTCGATCCCTGGATACTTAGAAGTGTGCTGTTTAGGGACTGGTGATTGTCCTGTCATTTTTCTCTTATGAATTTCTAGTTTGATTCTGAAATCTACAGCAGCTGGAATTAGATATTCAATACCATAGACTTACTGGCAAAGCCAGAATTTCCCTACAAAGAATGAACATTCAGACTTACTCCTTTTGGAATCCGTTCTTTTCGGACTGTACTAAATCACATATCTAGAGACAACCTACTTAATTAGCAAACTTTAGGTAACATATAAATTGATGAAGCATTTCTTCGACCTTTGGGAAAGCTGTTACTTTATAAGGCATTATGCATAAAATATATAGGATTATCCTAATTCACTCATTCAGACTGCTGAGTTTATCATCACTAAAATTTCTAAATCTATCTAAACTTAGTGATGGGGAAAAAACATAGGTAGGAATCCAAAAGACTTACCTTGAAAACCAAACGTTAAAATCAATTCATTTGACGTCTGCTCAAGCCAGTAATTGATTTTTGTTTATTATGCTGTGACCAGTATATGTTTTCTTTCCAAGAAAGCTGTAATTTATTTGGGGCAGGTAATAAGAATAAGCACATTAACTAGGAGATGTGGGGGACACCTGGGTGGCTCAGTGGGTTAAAGCCTCTGCCTTCGGCTCAGGTCATGATCTCAGGGTCCTGGGATCGAGCCCCGCATCGGGTTCTCAGCTCAGCGGGGAGCCTGCTGTCTCCTCTCTCTCTGCCTTCCTCTCTGCCTACTTGTGATCTCTGTCCGTCAAATAAATAAATAAAATCTTTTTAAAAAAAACAAAACACTAGGAGAAGTAACAACCCACCACCCAATAATTTAGGACGACAATGATTAATCAAAGTGCACGACAAATCACATATTTTTCGTGTAGCAGGCATGAGGATGACTTTAACTTTCATGCCCCTGTTTCCTGCAGTGGTGTATTGCGCAATATCTTCAAGAAAGAATTTTCTCAAAAAATGGTTTAAATGGACCGTTGCTTGAACGTGCCTCATCACAATTACCTGGCCACACCTTGAGAGTGGATGATGTAATTGTCTAGCTCATATCTCAGATGAATATGCGGCAGTGAAACGAGACGTGCGATGACATCATCAAATGTGCTTGAATCACACACTTACGCTTTTTCATTCTGTTCCTATGCTCTGTATGGTTTAGGTTGTCGGGATTCCAGCTGCCGTCCTCCGTCGTCAGCACGGGCTCGATCCTCACGCTGTGGTTCACGACAGACTTCGCGGTGAGCGCCCAAGGCTTCAAGGCCCTGTATGAAGGTAGGACATTCCTGGACATGCTGTCCAGACCTCCTCCTGCTTGCGGTTGGGGGTTCCGGATCTCAGTGCAATTGTGCAACGAATTCAGGACGGCACAGCACCAGCTACCGTCACTGCCAAACTTTCCGGGCCGAACCGTGTGTTTACCGTTTTCCTCTCCGGGCGGTAGTCTTTTTAGTTGGAGAAGTGGTTTTCTTTTGACGTGGGGCGGAGAAGTTTTGATCATTTTGAGTACTAACTCGCAGCACTGTTTCCGTGAAAAATTCACTTTGAACTCGGAAGTGTTTTAAGAATTTAATTCTTAACTTTTCGCTGGACAGTAATGCCGTGAGTGCTTAAGTAAAGAGAATTCCACGATGCGAGTTTTTCTTGTCAAAGCTGCGACTTTTACTTGAGAAGATTGTTTTGGTTTTACTGTTTTTTCATGGCAAGGCGTCTGCATTTTGTGTTTTCAGATTTTGTGCCTAGGTGCCCACTGGAGGCTTGATATTGTTGAACTACTGTTGAACTTGGGGACAGGCATTTTAAAAAGATGAAAGAGAATTCAGCCTCTGAGAGAGGAGGTGGTAAAGATGATCCTTTCAGGAATTCCGTTTTAAGAAATTACTCTAGTAATTCTTTAAGCGTGAATGCTGAGGTCTATCTATTTTCACCTTGTTTTACAGAGACATTTAAGATTTTCCTTCCTGTGTAATACAGAGTCTATTAACTTTAATGTGAATACATTCCCGAGCCTGTGAATTGGAAATAGGCTGAGGGTAGGGGTATAAGCCCATGGGTAGTTTGGCCTTATTTCGTTAGGGTGTGGTTCTGGATTAAGTCACCTCTGCCTATGCTTTTGTGCAGAGTCTCAGTGCACTTGGGGGAAAACCGTTCTTTGTGGAAAGATGAAATCTACTATGCTTTGTGCTGCTCAGCTTGGCTACTACGCATTACCAGAAAACATGCGTAGAATGTTGTCTTCGCACAAGTATCTAGACAGACCTGTTTATCCTCTTATTTCATGTTTTGGATGGAATGATGGTTAGCATTGTTTACTCTTCTGATTCCAGTGTCTTTCAGGCCCCTGGATTTGCATATACGCTGGCAGGATATGTAATACACTTGCAGGTGCTTAAGTCTGTTACCATCAGGGAGTAACTTAATCTTTGGAGAGTAACAAGCTAAGTGAAGGTTAATAGGTGCTATAAGCTTTCCAATGTGCGCATACCTACCACTTCCTACGTACGCTAACTTCACATAATTTCTTTTTTGCTCAACATTTCGAAAGTGTTTCTAAGGCACTTGGTCCTAGCTACCCGTGGCTGTCCTATCCACATATCTGGTATTTGCTCAGATGGTTGATAATGCTCCAATATTTTAGAAACTGGCAATTTTCCTCTCCTTCCTGACAGAGTTGCTACTTGGATATGATATTTTGCTCAATTTCCTAAGATACATGTTGTGGAAACGCGGTTGATGTTGGATAATTGCCAGATGAATAATTCCGCTGACTCTGCACTATTGTTGTGGATGTTACTGGTTTTCCTGATGGTTTAAAACACACGATCGGGGAGACTGTCTCCACGGCAAAGAACACTGATGAGTGATTATTATTTTTATTTAAACGAAGAGGAAACCTACTTAACCAGGAGTTCAGTTAAACGTACATCGTAAAGTTGTTGATCTGCGGACATGCTTTTTTTTGAAATTTATATTTTAGATAATGACATTATAATATAGTCTGATATTTACAAGCAGATACAAGCCTTTTTCTTGAATGGAGAACAAAAAAAGATACTGCATTAAAAAGTGCTTTTTCAACAAAACTAAAATTGTATATAATATTTTGTATCTCTATTTTAAAAATACTTCTCCGTTAGCTTAAAGGTCTCCTGAGAAAATCAATATGTAGTACCTGGAGAAATAAAGTTAACTGTGGTCTCAACAGAGGATGGGGGCCTGGAGGGTTTATCTGGAGGAGAGCAAAACCTCCACTGCAAGTGCCAGCTGACTTGTCTATAGTCCACGTTCCCACGGGGAAGTTAGATACAGCTGTAGGTACTGCCACTGAAGAAAGGGAGACTTTCTTGAAAATTATGCATAAAATATACAGACATACCAATCCAAATAAAATATAAAGCAGAACCAAGAATAAGGGGCAGGAAATTATGTCGATTTTCGTTGGGAGCCAGAACACTGAATCCTCTGGGGGATTCAGATTTCCTTGATTCTCTCGAGTTTTCATTTTGAGGACGCTGTCCATCAAGTCAGTGTTCTAACCCGAATACTATAATAAGATTCTAATGTCGTTTCCAAGACCTCTAAAGGAAACTTAATTTAGTTATAGAACAGTTGATCAGCTTGTCCAAAAACACAATATTCTGTAGTCTTAAACCACTACCGTTTTCCAGATACAATTAGAGTGTATTTAACATTACCAGACTGATGTTTGAATTTTTAAGAACATTTGCTTAAACTCTAGAAAACGTTTCAAACTTTTAAAATATGTCTAAACATATGGTTTCACTTATTTGTGGAGCATAACAAATAGCATGGAGGACAAGGGGAAATGGAGAGGAGAAGGGAGTTGAGGGAAATTGGAAGGGGCGGTAAACCATGAGAGACTATGGGCTCTGAAAAACAACCTGAGGGTTTTGAAGGGGCGGCAGGTGGGAGGTTGGGGGAACCAGGTGGTGGGTATTAGGGAAGGGCACGGATTGCATGGAGCACTGGGTGTGGTGCAAAAACAATGAATACTGTTATGCTGAAAAAATAAAAAATTAAAAAAAAATGTCTAAACATGATAACCTTGATAACAAGTTTGATCGGGGCATTGAACACCATAGTTTTCTGGCAGTGATTTGGAATGATGCTATTTACATAAATTATTATTCATGCATGGAAATATTATACTGCATAATGAGTATGAAAACAATAATTTAAATGTTCTAATTAATGCATTCAGTCAATGAATTTAACCCTGGAAATTAAGTGGAAATACTTATAAATTTCACAGTAACATTGCTTATCAACAGTAATTGACTCTCTAAATATGGAGACTTTCGGAGTCTTAGTAAATTTATAGATTCTCAGTGAAATCAACATATTCCAATACATACATACTTCAGTAAAATTGAAGTTACCAACTTAATAGGGTTTTTTATAAGATTGCATTTGCTAGGTTCATCATTGAACATTATTCTTTATAGTAAACCAAGGGATTGACATTTTTTGATAAATTTACAATAGAATACATTGAGATTATACATAATGTACCATGACAAGGATTACTATCAGACCTCCTGTATTTGCCCAGTATTGAAATGTCATATATGTAAATAGCACTTATTTATATATTTCTATTTGCCAACTTTATTTCATTAAGATTTTAGTTACCAAAAAAAATGCTTCATTTATTTCATCAAGTTTATGTATAACTTAAGAAAAATATCATTTAGGAGATTGGACAAGGCATGACAAATATTATGTAATGAAAAACACGCATGACGAGGCATGGCCATCACTTGACTTGAGGTCAAGGAGAACAAATCAGTTCAATGGCGTGAAAATCTAGGCAATGTGTCCCAAAGAACACTTCTTATTTTTTTTTTCACTTTTTAAAAGATGTCTTCTTCTTTCTTCCTTCCTCTCTTTTTTTCTTTCCTTCTTTCTATCCACCCCTTCCCCTCCTCCTTCCATCCTTCCTCCCTTTCTTTCTTTTTTCTGAGATGCCTCTATTTCTAATGTTTTTTCTAATTTATGACAAAGTAATTAAATGTTAAAAACATTCACAAATAGAGCATGAAAACTCTTCAACCTGACATTTGAGTTATTTTGGTTTGAAGTCTGATTTATTTTTAAATGACTTTTCTTATGTTAATGCACATGTTGGTTTTTGTTCTGGGAATCATTCAAATATCTCACAGACTATTTCCTAATTTTTATTTGCTGATGTTTAATCATTTTACTCTTGATTAAATTTTTTAAAAATGCAATTTTCACAATTATGTACCATAATTTAGGTTGACTTTTTAGACATTTTGCAGGTGAAGTAAGTTTTCTTGGACATTGGTTGTATTTTTCATAATTCCACATTTTCTGTGAGATAGAATTTTTATGCCTAATACCATTTACATTTGGGTAGAAAACACCAACTCTGTGATTCAGATTAATGAGTCCCGTGTGTATTCACTAGAATCAATACTTCCTTGCATAGAACATTTTTCAAACGTGTAGGGCAATTCCATTGGTTTGGAACCAAATTTTCTTTGAACAATTGGCAAAGGGTTTTTATCTATGGGACAGCAGATGTTTTAAAGGAATCAGAATGAAAATCATACTCATATTTTGACATAGATATTTACATCTGGTGAGATAGAAGGGAGGTTACGCTGGATTCTTAGGCAAAACTGATAAATTGTGGGAAACTACTCTTTTTAAGATTTCCTTAAAAATTGTTGCTGACATGGTAGCTGAAAAGGGAGCATTTTTAACGACACATGTAGATAGTCATATATTTTGATCATAAGATGCTGATTTTACACACTCAGCTTTTCCCTCATCTTTCCAACTTTCTATCTTAGAATATACCGGACTTCAATTTTATGCACGTAGTATAAGACTCTGAGTGAAAGTTATATTTGAATGAAACAAATACTGGTGGTATAACGAGGAGGAATTTGACATGCTAAATAGTAAAAATTTGCTTGTGGCAAGAAATCGTGTTTCATACAAAACAGTTCATTAATTGGAATGAGAAAAACAATTGCCCATGAAGATAGCTTAAGAGCCTCCCCTGGGTTATAAAATGTTCTTCTAAAGGAATTATTCAAGGTTTTTTTAAATTTTTTTGACTTAAAGTCCTTCATTCTACCAATTATAACACATGTTCTGCCTACTAAGGTGTACGTTAGGTGTACTAAGGTGTGTGTGTAGGATGGTATGAACTCCTGTATCCATTTTCTTATTAAATTCCTATAGGATTCCTATAAGTGAAATTAAATAGCCTCATATTTTCAGGTAGAGGAAGTGAGGTCATAACTGACAGGAATCCAGCTGGCCAAGACCTCATAGCTACAGAATTGTGAAAGCAGAGAAGACACGCAAGCCCAACTCTGTATTGAAGTTCTAATCCTTACTCCCTCGAGATTTAGCCTCTCATGTTCTTATTTGCGTGCGACATCGGCAAATGTAAACTCATGAATGTGTGCACTGACACTTGCATGCATACAGTGAGAGAATTACGTTTTCGCACATGTACATGTGCAAATACATCCACGTGTGTACAGAGGCACCTAGGTGTACGCCGGGGAATGTGTGTGTGGTTATGCAAATGGACACACAGATGTCCTCGTTCATTCTTTCTCTCATTTACTCACTTAGCTTTCACTCAGCCTCTCCCAGAGACCCAGTGCTGAGCTAAGTGATAGGAACACAAAGATGAGAAGGGCCGTGGTGGTTCTGAAGCCACAGTGAAGGAGAACATGGCCCCTTTCAGGGGAACATAGAGACTATGTTTGACAAGTGTTGGTGTTTGACAAGGTTGGGCAAAGAAGGAAGGCCAGCTGCCCTTGGGGGCCAGGTACAGGTCATTACAGAATTAATCTCAGATGATGTGTTTAAAAAACTCCTGTGGCAAATGTCTTCATTCTGTCAGGGGCTGAATAGAAGCTTTGCAGGAAGATAGGAAGGCGGGGGGGGGGGATCTTTCTGAGGGAGGAGGAGTCATGTACAAGGCTGTGGAGAAAACTGAGTACCATGTTGAGGAATGCAGAAGTAAGGGGAGGTTGATGGAGGACTGCCTGGAGGGTGAGATGCTGGGCCTCCATTCTCCTCAGGGTTCACAGGGACGTGGAGCAGAGCCCCACTGCCCTGCCTCAATTGAGGAGGTCACTTCTATGTGGTTTCATCTGTGGCTTCCAGCAATTCCTCTGTGTCATCCTGAAAGCAAAAGCTGAGTGAATTCCACCGGACTATTACATAAACTGCAGCTTTTTAATCGTGCTTTCATTTCACAATTGTCATCTTTTGGCCCTTCAACATGGCTGTGGCGTCGGAAACCATGAAAGCAGAGGGGAGATCTGCATCTGGTAAGTTCCGAATTTCCACAGCACTTCTGCCTCCAGACTGGCCTTGGGAACCATCTGGCTCCCCGTCTCTGTGTCCTTGAGAGTAGTAGGTGCTAAAGGAACATTTGAGTCCTTGACATTTGTCACCACCTAAATATTCAAAACCAGATTTTGATAAGAAATCTACATTTGACCACAACTTAATTTCATCTAGTATTTTTCTTCTCCCCTCAACCCCTAAAGTGAAAACCACTTTAAGTGCCCCAATTAACTGATGTGAATTTGATCTTCCCTCTGGTTAACACTTCCTCTCATCTAGAAGATTCTAAAACAGCACTGAACTTGTTTAAAGACAAAGAGATTCGTGGTCCACAATGTGCTTAAAATGTTCATGTTTAAAAAATAATGGACTTAATACAGGCCATTATTGTAAGCTTGTGAGGACTTAAAATGGGTTAATTTCATTTATTATGCATTTATGTCATGGATGCAAATGGCCAACATTTTCATGTACTCCACAGGTTTTCAGCAGGGAACAGGGGGTCTTGGCTCCAGTGAAGCCCTTTTGTTCTGGGGTTCGCCGCGTCAGGAGCTCCAGGGCTGGGGTGGGGCTCTGGACCGACCGTGCGTTTCTCATTGGCTGAATGTGTTTGGCATTTCCTTCTGACACATCACTCAAGCCGAATTTTCTTTCCTTTAACACACGTGGATCTGGACTTAGAAAGAGCAACTAGATTATTACCCTTCAAGCTTGAAGCTTTATTTAGAATGTCAGCACTGATTTATTTCTCTCCTGAAGTGATTATCCAAACTCAACCAGAATTAAAGCGTGGAACATGAATGACCCACCTGGCAGGAAAGAAAGCTTTCTGACTGAGAACGGGATGGCCAAGCGACAGCAGTTAGCTGTCCATTAGCTGACCCTCAAACATGATCTTGGGTTAATAACAAGGACTGGGGTTGGAACACATGGGAACGTCTAGAATGCCTTTCCTCCTGACGGTTTTGGTTGTGTGAGTGGGTAAGCGCAAGTAAGGACACACATTTACCTTAGAGTGAGCAAAGCTGTTGGTGCTCATAGCGGACCCTGTCCGGGTGCACGTCCTAGAGCCTGGGTATCCTTTTAGTTCTTGATTTGCAGAGATTTTCAGAAAGCTGCACGAGAACCGCTAAGCGAAGATTTTGGAACGGCACTGGAAAATAATTGTTGCTATTAGTAATACCAATATGAACGCCTCCAAAAAGCACAGGCATAGGAGAGATAGGATTCCTTTCTGAAAGGACAACATTAAGGCAATCAGACAATGGGGCTGCGGAAAAGAGATTCAGGCCTGCCATAAAAAATGAGTTTCACCCATCGAGCAAGGCCTATCTGTAACCGATGCTATTGACGCTCTTGATGAAGGAAGCAAAGGTAAAATGAGTACCAGAGGCAGAACACATTGCCAGAGGCAAAGCCACATCCAGTCCGGTTCTGCCAAGAGGAGTGGCACACTCTGGGACGAGATTGTTGAGTCCGAGAGTCACAGCCGTGCCCGTGGGGCGGTGGACTGTGCAGGGAGGCCGCTTGCTTCTGTCCCGGTCTTGTATCTCTGCAGGCTTCACCGCGTCAGGAGCTCCAGGGCTGGTGGGGGGGGAGCATGGATCATCTCAGTTCCTACGAGGCTGGGAAATGACATGCACAGTTTGGTGGGTGGGTTTTTGTGCAGAAAACATTTCCCAGGCTCCAGCAAGGTCTCGAGAGTTCCAGAACTAAGGAAAAGGTCAGAATGACTGTAGATGGGTGAGAAAGCCCTGCTTACCTGCGTCACCAAATGTTCTTTCATGATTTCTGTCACGTCTCCTATTTCTGCCATTCTGACTGCACGTGTACGCAAGGAGCCTTCGGGTTGTGATGTGGTGACACACACAGGCCTGAAGTGAGAGAAGAAGGACTGTTATATCAGCGTAAACCTCCTAGTCCTGTGCATTGCAATTTACTAATCTGGCATTTTGATTTTATATATATTGGTTTTGTGAACTTAATTAGTGTGTATTTACCCCAGAGAGATGAAATCTGTGCTCTTCGCATTAGAAAGTCTTGTTTCTGATTCAGTAGGAGAAGATTACTATAAATTCATTAAAATAGTACATTCTGTGGGGAGGCCTACTGAGAGAGTCTGAGCCAGTCTTCTGCCCTGCTCACACACACACACGTGTGCGCACACACACGCACACACCCTCATTACATCACTATGTGCAATATTCCGTCAAGCATCACTATAAGGAAGTATTTTTTTCCAAGTTGCTCATACTATTAAGAAAGAATCAGTTAGTCTTAGTCCTGTATGCATTGATATAAAGGGATGTCCATAATATATGAAAGGGAAGAAAACAGTAGAATCCCATTTTGGTGAAAAAAATGTGTTTTGAAGTTCTTGCACAAGGGTGTCTTCCCATGTCCGTGTGTCTGAGTGTGCATGTATCATGTACGTGCATTGCATACACACATGTGCTTCTGTGTGCATATTCAGGGAGTTGTAGAATATGCAGGGAATTGTTAAAGCACATGACTTTGGGGAGGAATTAGGAAGAAGGATTGCTTGATTTTTTTCTGTATACTTGCATCATTTAGCTTGTTGTAAGGAGCATTAAAAAATTAAATAACAAACATCATAAAAGAAGATCTTTCTGAACAGGATGTGGAAATCAGTATTCTTTTTTTTGGTAAGATTTTATTTATTTATTGACAGAGATCACAAGTAGGCAGAGAGGCAGGCAGAGAGAGAGGAAGGGAAGCAGGCTCCCTGCTGAGCAGAGAGCCCGATGTGGGGCTCGATCCGAGGACCCTGAGATTATGACCTGAGCTGAAGGCAGAGGCTTAACCCACTGAGCCACCCAGGAGCCCCAGAAATCAGTATTCGTAAGTGAATTTTTGACTCACATCTGGAAGTTGAATGAAAAGTTGACCCAGGTGATCAAAAGTTCTTCAAGATTATGTGGTTTGCAAATGGATGACCTCCTGCCTTCGAAGGCCATCACTGCAGCTGAAACGTTTCCGTCATCTGAAAATGAGAGGAAACAATGCATACTGACTACAAGTCCACATACAGAAACAGTAGCCTGTCTACAAGGGACATGATAAAAGGCAAACTAATCTCAGAGGAAAGACATCTTCCAGATCATTTTCGGTAACAAAATAAGGATTGGTTAATGTTTGTCCATAAAGGGAATTCCCAAACCACAAGTAACAGACATATTTCTTAAAATATTCTCTGTTAATTATAATTTATTTTATTTTTTTAGCCACTCGTCTCCCAAGATTTTTTATTAATATTGTTTGTTTTTTAACTAATTTCTTGTGTCAAATTGCTTCAAACCTGTAAGCATATATATATATATATACATATATATATATACACACACACACACACACACACACACACAATATTTGAAATAACTCATTTCATTTCAGGAAATATTTGAAGAATAAAAATCGATCGTTCCATAAGATGAAGTTTTACAAACAAAAGTTATGAGACGGAGTGATTTTTGATCGTCTTTTTGTTGCTGTTGTCATGGATCTGTTATGTGTGGCTCATTATGTTGGAAATCAGATGCCCTCTCTTGCCATTGAAAGACCGTCAGCCCTGGGCTAGCTATTATGTGGGTACTAGGGATGGAAAATGTTAGGGGAATCTAACTGTGTTGATATCTGCACGTAGATGAGGGCATGGATCCTGAGGTCTGGTGTGCTCTGGTTTCCCAGTCACCCCCCGTGTGCCCCTCACACGTGTTACATAGGCATTGGTTGCATCAAATTCCTCCCTGTGAGATGAGGCATGAACGGCGCCAGCCTCAGAGCATTGCTGGGAAACTTACAGAAAATTAGCTACTGCAATGGTTTGGCTCCGTCTCTGGTTCGTAAGAATTTTAGTCCATGCTTCTAGTTCTGCAGACGTATCAAAGATGCCCTGAATAGGTATAATGTGTCACTATTTCTGCAAGTTGTGAATTATATAATACCCTTCTTTGAGGCTTATGCCCCTCTCTCTCTCTCTTGCTAATATCGTCTTTGCCATCCTATTCTTGGACATTGTGTCTACCCCATCCCTCCTTCTCCCCACTTTGTGTCTCTTCGTCTTTTTTATGTAGTGAGAAAAATTGCCAGATGTTGATGATTTTTTGTTTTTCTTTTTTTAATTATGTTATGTTAGTCATCATACAGGACGTCATTAGTTTTTGATGTACGTTCCATGATTCATTGTTGGTGTATAACAGTGCTCTGTGCAATCCGTGCCCTCCTTAATACCCACCACCAGGCTCAGCCATCCCCCCAGCCCTTCCCCTCTGAAACCCTCAGTCTGTTTCCCAGAGTCCATTAGTGAGAATGCAAAGTGCCATTTTATCCCAGCTAAGAGGTTGGGTGATACTTACTAGTTTTAGGACAAGCTTGGAAATTCCACATTGTGGTTAAGGTAACTTCTTAATTTTTCTCAAATCTCAACTCATGTCTGTAGGTATTTTTGCTGTTGTTTTGTTGTTGATTTGTTCATTATTTTGAAAATAACAGGAGTATAGGATAGAGATCTGGAGGAAAGGAAAAATTACATTTTTTTTTTTTTTTTACAGTTGCTGCTAGTTATAGTTGGTTAGTCTGAGGTAACACAAGGAAAAGATGGGAAAGAATGAGATTGATTTGGATTATGGAAAGAAAA
Organism: Enhydra lutris kenyoni; assembly: GCF_002288905.1. Lineage (NCBI taxonomy): Eukaryota > Metazoa > Chordata > Mammalia > Carnivora > Mustelidae > Enhydra > Enhydra lutris. The sequence goes on along the minus strand of NW_019154095.1, from coordinate 4,022,493 downwards.
AAATTAAACACAGGTATACATAGAAACCAGAAGAATCCAAGAATGCTGGAAAGAGATGTCAAATATTTAAATTAGAATAAAAATATTACATGTGATAGTTATATCAAAATCATTTTAGTTTTAAAGATAGAGAAACACTTCCCTTCGTTGGATCCTTTTGTGAAAGATATATATGTCACATTAAATATAATCAGTCTGTAGCTATATGGAAAACTTAAGCTTTGAACAATGCTTCACACTCTGATGTATGGTGGAAAAAACACAAAATATGCATTCAAATGGTAAAAAAGGATAGAAACGTTTATCTGCAGAGTTCTTAAATCAGTCTAGAAGAGATTCAGAATTCATTTCCATTCCTGACTTTGCATTTAGCATGTAAATTTATTATCCTTTCTGATATCCTTGCTACCTAAGGTTGACAGGTCACGGAGTGTCCGGCATCTGTGTTGCTGAATTGAAGCGTAGTTCTCAAAGGGTTTGTTAGTCTAAAAAGTTTCCAACCTCATTGGGCAGTTTCTCTGCTTTACTTGCTTCCTTTAAGTGTAGTCAGAAAATGGCTATCTACAATCTCTTGTGAGTAATAGATATGACGGTGACCTCTATGGAATTTATATTTCAAGAAATAGTCCATTATGATTTATTCTTAGTTTCAACCAAATGAGGCACTGATTCTATTGATTAGCTGGAAATGGCACCATATAGAGTTACTCTATGAGTTGGTCCATTTTCTATATTTTTAGAACAGTTTTAGATTTATAGAAAATCACTCATCTCTTATTATTGTAAACGCTTAAGTCACTTATTCGTTAGTGCTAATCAGAGGGGAAGAAACCAAAACAGGAAATATCTTTGATTGTATACCAGCATTAATCAAAAGCTTACAATTCAGAGGTGAAATTAAGCTTATAAATCAAGGAAACAAATAATTTTGTCTTGTATTTGTGTCCTCCCAAATCTTTTCTCTAAAAACCAATTATGGAAAGTCTGGTGCTGCTCAAGTACCCATTTCATGACAGTAGAAGTTGAAATGCCCTTTCCAGACGGCCTCCGTGTTTGTTTTAACTAACTTCCTTGCAGACGTTCTTGACATTGGTTCTTACAAAATATAACCTTATATTTCTTTCATATTCTCAGGGAGAGAAAAAAAAAATCATTTAATGCCAAAAAAAAAAAAAAATGACCTGGGGTCTGTCAACTTGCAACATTAATTTATATACATCTCATTAAGCTTCTGTAGTCTTTTAATCAAATACATCTTCAAATGTTAATTTTGTGGGGTTTTTTTTGAATCAGGCATCTCTTTTTCCTAAAATATGTTTTTAAATATTAGAATAATGGAATGGAAAGCTCCATGTGGGAAGAGAGGAGAGTGGGTGAGTAGACAGCTGGTGTGTGGGGGACACTGCGGTTTCCTCCTGCAGTTCTGCCCGAGTGTAGGAGGCAACAAATGGGAGGTTTTGTGCAGGAATGAGATGCTGAACGATGTCAGCTTTGGATGCCTTATCCTTCTTAACTCATAAAAATGGGATTTTAACATTCCACATCTTATTTTTCATTTTTGAAGACTTTCACACTTGCTCAAAACCTTCCCATATGGCACAATTCTGACATGTGTATCAAAATTTACGTATTTACTTGACTCTTTTTTGGAAGAGAAGTTTGGATGCGTGAATCATAAGGACAGTGATAATGAATTACTTTTATATTACGTTCACCCAGACACAGGAACTGGCTGGCAGGTGTTTATAATTAATCCTCATATGTTTATTACCAAGTTCCTGAAAAAGTAAGTGATTACTTTCATGTGTAGACTCCCCTATAAAATAAGGCCATTTGTGCTTTCAGTGTAAACGACAAACAGAACACAGCATTACAATGAAATACAGCATTACGTACAACACTCACGTTGCACAACACACTTTAGGCAGGATTTTAACCAAGACAACGTGATTGTTTCCATTTTCAACAACTTCAGAACAAGAAGCCATCCAGCATGCTAAACCACAGAGTCTCGTTAAGACTTTACAATTTGAAAAAAGCCTTTGTTGTACATTAAGTTTCATTTAACCCTTACAACTTTGTACGTGATGACTTTACTCCTAGAGCGTTACTCCACGAGGTGCGATAACTCTCCAAAATGACATTGCCACGCAGGGACCGCAGAGCTGGGGTCCTGGTGTGCTCACCTTGAAGAGAACTGGCAAACTTCTTCCCTAAAGGGCCAGACCGTAACTCCTCTGGCTTCCCAGTCCGCCCTGTCTCTGTCTCAGCTGAGCTGCAGTATGAGCGAGTCCCTAATCAGGGGTTGCGTGAGTGAGCATCCTTGAGTTCCAATAAAACTTCATCCACAAGGATAGGCGGCCATTACATGGGACCCTGGCCGGAAAGCCAGAGCTCTTTCCTTCTCTCGGAAGCCTGATGGTTTTTCCTGCTGGGAGGGTTTGGCTTCTTTGTTTAACCCACCGTCTAAATATGCAGTAGAAAAAAGTCAGTGACCTGACAAAGAGCTCCCCATGAAGGCCAGGCTAATTGTTTGGCTGTGACCGACAGGACAGCCCTGTGCATCCCCGACTGACACCCCAGGAGACGCGGGGCTTTAGGAAATCAGACCCTTCAGAAGCTGGTGATGAACACGTCATCTGCTGATACTTTGCCCAGAGCTCGTGCACATTTTCACTTTTGTATTTTGTGTGTGAGACGTGGCCACTGCGAGTGTGTACGTTTGCTGTTGCGTGTGGTGTCAGCTCCCCGAGTTTCCTTTCTGTGTGTCCTTCCTCCTCACAAGCTCCCAGGCCCACAGGCATCGCCCTCGGATTTCAACCCCAAAGGTACTCCTCAAACTTCTACATCTGAAACACTAGGTCAGTTCCTCGATCCTGACTTAAAACCCACCCCTGCACCGGGAGACAATTAGCAGGAGACGTAGGAGAAAGAGGGGGCTGTAAGGTCCGATTTTTATGTGGTTGGGGGAAAAGTTGTGTTTTGAAAATCATTTTCACGGCACATCTCTTTCTCCTTCACGTTTCCTGACATCTCGTCATTTTGGATGTGTTGAATGGGCCAGTGGAGGCCCGGGGGTGAAGAGTTTCTAGTGTTTGGAATTGTCCTCTCTGAGGACACTGGCGAAAGTCACTTGCACCCTTTGGAAAGGGTTCGGAGCTCTTTACAGTACAAAACTGTGCCAGTGGAAAAGTCCTACTCGGCATAACTAAATTGTAACGTGTGTTCTGTTATGCTCACTGCCGCCTGACAGCTGTTGGGTTCCTCTGTGAAATGAATTAGTGCTGTCGTTTTACTAATAGACCAAAAATAAGATTGCTGGCTTTGTTTCCAGCAGCCAGTTTGAACAGAAGCCGGTCTGAACGAATTGCCCTGTCCCTGGTCACAGTCATGCCTGTTACAGGACAGGCTATCAGAGCATCAGGCATTACTCAGAATACTAATCGAGGGAAACAAAGCACTTCTCAGAGCGAGTATTACTTAGGATTGCCTAAGAAGAACTATGCTGTTTGTAAACCACCCAGGGGCTCTCTTCTAAGTTGCCTGTCAAGGCGTGCGGGGCTCTGACTCAGGATTTGTCTGTGATCGCTCACCAAACTCAAATACGTCTGAAGCATGCTTCACGTGTGTGCTGACTCCAGGTTCTGGGAAGATCACGTCCTGTCTCTTGGAGCTTGTCGGGGAAAAGGGTTATGTGTCTTGCACAGAGATGAGGCAGTGCCATGCAAAGCCACGGTTTTTGTTTGTTTGTTTGTTTTTGTTTTTGTTTCTTTTTGACCATAAGCAAAAACAGCAAAACCCCTGATGTTTTCGCAGAACTCCAGACCTAGGTTGATGGTTTTATGACACTTTTAATTATTCACTGAACTGCTATGGCCTCATTTCATTTTGTAAGACACACTAATATAGATGGGAATTAAAATCCCCATTTTTCAAGTAAGGAATCAAGCTAAGCAGTGTGCGCTCGCACAGCTAGAGGGGAATTGCTGGCAGAATTTAGAGCCTACTTTTAGACAACCGAGAAGCAAGGTGCTGAGTCTAAGAAGAGATGGCAAGCCCTTCGATCGACTAAGGTAACTAGAATTTCCCTTTCCACATCTTTTTCTTTCTTCTTTTCCCCAGGCTAAGTACTCCCAGTTCATGCAAAACCATGGCTTTGAATAAATAACAGTCCATCACCCTCCTTTGAATAAAACACATTGAGTTGACATGTCTTTTCTGAAGCGAGGGTCCATTCCAGATGTTCGCTGGCCAGTGGGGAGGACGGTGGTCTAGGATCCCCTGTTCTGAATAATGTGCCACCAGTGCTGCATGGATGGGACCCGTGCATGGGACAGCAGCCGTGCTGAATGGGCTCCGGAGGAGACCTCCTGGGTCTGAACTTCTGTGTCATCGTTTTCTGTTGTGCCTTGGGAACATCACTGAGCCCCTTTGTCCACATTTTAAAACCAAGATGATGACAGAGTTAATGGCTTCACAGGCCATTTGGGGAATTGCATGGGTAAATTTTTTAAAAGTTTTCAAAAAAGATTTTATGTATTTGAGAGTGAGAAAGAGAACACGAGCAAGTGGAGAAGCAGAGGGAGAGAGAGAAGCACAATCCCCGCTGAGCAGGGAGCCCAGCTCGGGGCTCGAAACCGGGACTCTGGAATCATGAACTGAGCCAAAGACAGATGCTCAACCATCTGAGCCCCCCAGGTGCCCCTGCATGGGAGAATGACATGTGAGCTGCTTAGCGGTGTGCCTGGTCCAGAGTGAGTGCCAACCTGTACTATCACTGGCTTCATGGGTAATGATAGAAGGCTCTTGGCTTAGGTCCTGCTTACAGCTCCTCAAATTCAGTTTATATTTAACAATATGAACTATAATAATATTAAACATAATCCAAATGAATTTTCAACAAGAATAGACTAATATAAATATGATATTAGTACTACGAGTACAATGTAAACGTAAGTAAAATAGTATAACAGAAATGTTAATCATGAATTTAATGTAAATTCCCATCTTACTACTAGTTAAAACTCAACTGGGCTATAGTTTTTTTATATTTAATGATAGGAAATGCCATCTTTATAAACTTATTTTCCCTGCTCCCAGTTTCCCCATCTTCGTATTTATATCTCATCCTTGAATACATGTCTGAACTCTGTAACAATTTTTGCATAAACGTGCTTCGTGCAGAACACTTACATGGGATTTGGTAAATGTGATTTTACAAACGGGATTTTGGAATATGCAGTATAAAATGAAGTTAAACAAGTTTCTTGACCAGACGGTAAAGCTAAAATTACAGGTGGTAGCAAAGAAACATCCTTAATATTCCCATGACCATCTGGGCTTCCAAGAGGGAGATTTTGTGAGCAGTGTTCCCCAAACGTGATTGGACATGGAAGTTAATTTTCATGGAGCATCTCCATGAAAACAGTGCTCTAAACCCTCCCCGTTTTCTTCCCTAGTTTTCTGGGCCAACCCTGGAGCCCTCAACCCTATTCAAGCCCATCTCAGCCACATGCATATCACTGTTTTGATGCTCTCTGATAAATGTCACCTGGGCACAGACAGGATGGCATTGGTCCAAGGGGTGGGGCATCTGGTGGTGTTCTGCTCATCTCCTCTGGAGTGCACACCAGGATGGTCACTGTGGAAGTCACTTCCCATCTCCCTGCTTCTTCCCTGGGTTCTGCTCCAGAGCTGTTCACATATTTAAGAGACCCTTTCTAGAGAATGTCTTAATGCAATGCACTCACTGAGGGGCTCTTTCAGTGGGAGGGGAAACCAACATTTTCAGAGCACAGCCTCTGCATTCCTGGGCATTCCTGCATTCTGACTCCTGGCAAGAAAGACCCTGCCCAGGTAATGGGGACTCTGAGCGTTTCATTGGAGAGACAGTCAAAGTAAGGAGCAAAATTGCTCAAAGAGATGTGGTTTGGGTCTTGTCACACCAGATTGTAGAATTATCATTTCAGGAAGGATCCAGTATAAATAAAGACAGTATAAGTAGTCATTAAACTATGATATGAATAATGAGAAAAAAAGATTATAATTGTTCAAGCAGTGTGACTAAAATGTGAAAGAGGTCATTTACATATTTTAAGTGATAGAGACTGAGTTAAAAATCTACTTTAATTACCCATGTCTGTATCATCATTTTGAAAAGAAAACTTAAATTCCTTTTGCTCATGATATATAAAGGGGAAAGATTTTCACATTAACACCTGTTTTTATTAATCCATTTTAGAGAAATGTAAAAATGTTATAAACAGGAATGAATTTATTAGGTATATTCATTCAGAATGTGGAATATTACATTGCTTACAGGGTGTTTACAGCACCTAAAGTAGAAAATCATGTTAAATTTAAGTTAGCATCGAAGGTCACTTCTATAGCATCATGGATGGCTGTTATTAAAGTTGACAGAATAGAAATATGTATTTGTTATCTTGGGCCCTTCATAAAATTAATGTTCTACAAATATGTACTGACCACCTGCTGTACGCTAGACATTTTCTGGGGCTTAGATACACAACATTCAACGAAGCAGAGCAAAGTCCCAGGGCCCAGGGGTCTTAACTCTAGTGCAGGGAGCCATATCATAAACAATTGTGTAATTGAAATATATAGTATGTTACATGGTGTCCTGTGCTATGAAAAAGTACACATCAGGGAAGGCGTGTAGTGTTTTCAGCCTGGGGGATTGAGCTGCAATGATAAATAGGGTGTTTAGCAAAGCCCTTCACCGGGAGACGGTTGAAAGGTGCACTGCATGGAATTCTGGGGGAATCCCACTCTGGGCAGCAATAAGAGCAGGTGAACCGCCTTGGGACAGAGTGTTTATGGTTGATTCTGGATATATTTCAGCATCGGAATCAGTGGGCTTTACTCATTGAATAAAGTAAGATATGAGAAATGAGGAGCTAGTGATGACTCCAAGGTTTTGGAGGTGGAGAGCATGTCCATAGGACCACATTGGGGTTAATGACAGGTTGGGAGTGGGAATCAAGAGTTCATTTGTAGGCAGGGCAAATGCAAGCGTCAGTCATACACCAAAGGCTGCTGTCATGTGGGAAATGGATGTGTACGTGGGAAGTCAAGAGCAAGGAGGAGGATGGAAATGGAAATGTTGGAGTTGCCAGTCATAAGATGAGGTCATCAATGAGGAGGAAGACCATGAAGTGAAGAGATCAAGGAACTACATCTTGGTTACTCCAGGGTTTGGACACTGGGCAGATAAGAAGGACCATTAAGTACAGATCACGGAGGAGCAGATGAAAAACGCAAATGCAGGCAAGAACATAGGATGTTGGAGAGAGTTTTGGAGAAGTATCTGTGATTGGTGTGACCAAATCCTGTGACCATGGGAGTAACTGATGACAGAGGATGGAAGGAAGTTGATCAGAGGACAGGAGGCCAGGGACCCAGGAACCTGGGGATTGGAAGGACTGTTTATGAGGACAATGCAGCTGCCAAGATTCACATCAGGAACAGTATGTGGAAATGTGACAGTGACCAGGTGCTAGGAGTGTCAAGGAGCAAGCCTGCATGAAATGAGAAGGCTGGGGAGGATGAATCGATTTGTTATGCAGAGCCTCAGGTACAATAATCTGAAGATGTACGACGCAGAGCCGGGGGTTTAGGGAAAGCAGCTGGAAGTGATAGGAGCCACTCCCCAGGAACATGGTGGGTGTGCCTAAGACAGCAGGTGTCCCCTGGAGGGATGGGGAGAAGCAGTGCCACAAGGAAGGCAGCCCCAGCTTTAGTTAGAAGTTGCAGGGGGCATTCAAAGAGGAGGGGGATTGGTGGGAGCGGAGAGGTGGGGCAGTTCCTTGGGGTTGGGATGAGAATAAATTGAGACGAGGGTTGGGGAAGTACCAGGTACCTTGGAGGACACGGTGAGGTAGTCTAGACTCAAGCCTGATAAATGTGCAGGACTCAAAGCCAGGATGGAAGGAAGGGTGAAGACCGGAAGTTTCTAGAAATCTAGAGGCTCCTTTTTGGGATGAGTAAAGGGGCTGGTCAGGTACCTGACATAAAGAACACACATGCCAGGGTTCCATTAACTTGAATGTATAAAAATATAATACACATATATACTTTAAAACAATGTTAGGGCCCGATATACCAATATTTGAAATCACGATGTTGTGAATAACTTATAATGATATTTGTGGGTTCACTTGGATCACATTTAATTATATTCTTGTAAAGATATGTCACAAATTTTTGAAATTAGCACAATGTTATATCAGTTTCAGGGTACAACATATTGAGTCAACAGTTCTATACGTTACTCAGTGCTCACCACGATAAGTGTAGTCACCGTCTGTCCCCAAACAACCTTATCACAGTATTACTCTATTCCCTGTGGTGTGCTTTTCATCTCCATGACTTATTTATTGTATAACTGGAAGTTTGTACCTCTTAATCCCCTTTTTACAGATTTGAAGGCATAGTTCCTGCAAGATTTTCAGTAAACTCGTAATGCCTAAACTCAGTAAGCTGTTTTGGAAGCCATTTGGGGGCATCTGGGTGGCTCAGTTGGGTAAGCATCCGGCTTGAGCTCAGGTCATGATCTCAGGGTCCTGGGATGGAGCCCAGCCCAGTAAGGAGCCTGCTTCTCCCTCTCCCTCTGCCCCTCCCCCTGTTCCTGCTCACTACTCACTAGCTCTCTCTCTCTCTCAAATAAATGAATAAAATCATAAAGAAAATTTGAAGATTTTTTTAAATTACATTGAGAAATATCTTGACCAAAACAGTTAATGAACACTAATCCTTTTAGCTTCAAAACAATGTTAACACAGAGCTGATAAATACATCTTATCTTTGGGGCAGCTGGGTGGCTCAGTGGGTTAAAGCCTCTCCCTTTGTCTTGGGTCGTGATCCCAGGGTCCTGGGATCAAGCCCCGCATCCGGCTCTCTGCTCAGCGGGGAGCCGGTTCCCCCCCCCCACTCCCACCCTCTGCCTCTCTGCCTCCTTGTGATCTCTCTCTCTCTCTGTGAAATAAATAAATAAAATCTTTAAAAAAAAAAAAGATGTCTTATCTTTAAGGTCTGTTTACTTTGTAAAAAGTCATTTCCTTAGCATCAAGTAGATCACATTGCAAACTCGGTGATGCATTAACTTTCAGATTTCGATGTAACAAGAGTATATTTCCATTTAAGAATCATCTGTTGTTAAAATACTTTTGGAAGACAAACCTTAAAATATTACCGGAAATAAATCCATGAAGTTACTCTTCCATACCGCGCGTATATGGTACAAAAGCTGGGCACCTGGTAAGCCCATGTTTGGTCCAGTTCTCCTGCGGTTAAATCAACACTATCCTGAAAATGACCCAATGATCTTTTGAAAGCATTTACTCATCAAGGCATTTCTTAAAATTAAAAAAAAGAAGAAGAAAGAAAAGAAAGAAAGAAAAGAGACACCACCCTCTATCAGGGCTCTTAGAAACCAAGTGTCCATTAAAAAATCTGAAATAAAAGGCAAATTGGTCTGAACCAGGCTAAATTATGGGTTACATTAAATTTAAAGCCTTTGAGACTGCAGGTCAGTCTGGATTCCGGCCACGGTATTCAATTCTACCAGCTCCGATGGAAGTAGCTGCTGACGTGGCTGGCCCTCGCCTTGCCCAAAAGGTATGGCGAGGGCAGTTCTTATTGACTTCGGTTGACCTGCGATGCTGCTGAATCCAAGCATTTACTGGAACAAACCGGTAAATCCGGATCCCCGTGCGCAGGCACGTGAGCGAGCGCGGGCACCCTGAGCTGTAGGCACGGCCTGAGAACCCAGATAGGCTGTGTGGGAAAGCGCCGGCCCATGCAGAGCGCACGAAACAGTTTTCGGTGGGACCCGGAGCTGAGAAATCCATTTGGATTGAATCTTGCTTATTGGAATTCCCAGGACCGGAGAGCTGAAGCGTCTCCCGAGGTCCCGCGTTTGCAGCTCCTTTCCTTCCGGGTAGCTTGTCTTTAGTCTGTAATTACTTCCATGCCCGCGGCTATACTTTGCTCAAGTATAAATTATCATACAACAGAAACCATGTTCTACTTTAATTTACTCATCTTTAAATCTCTATTTTGGCACAGTGGTAGAATACATAACTTAATTATGCATATGTCCATCTACCTCCACTAGATAGTGTGGAGAACCGATTTGGAAGAAAGGCTTACCAGCTTGGTTTAATGTCTTGGTATGGCGCAGACAGGTGAGGGGTAGGGCCAGTCTATTTCCCATGAGAAGACCTGATCTTTCCATTATCTTGGTGAATTTTCAGCCCAGGGTCTTTCCCTCCCCTTGGTAACTTGGGAAATTTATTTTAACAGCCTACGGAAAGCAGAAGTATTTTTTTGGAGATAGACTCACCTTCCAGAATTTAAGAACCTGACATAAAGAACACACATGCCAATCTGTCACCTCACAATGAGACCTAGAATTGTCACAATCTTTTGCCCTACGTTAGTGGGTGGTCACGTATGGGAAAGCTGTATGATTTTTACAAGGTGGCCAGGAAGGGGTGCAGTTTCTTCTTTTACAAATATTTCCTAAGTGTCTTTAATAAAGAAAGACAAAATGGTGTGAAATCAATGATGTTTTGGTAACCGAATTGAAATTGAAGATCATGTATCCATGAAAAGCACATCATTGAATCGATTACCATCTAAAAATAATATTTCCAATGGAGTGGAGGACGAAAAGCAGCAAGAGAAATGCCGAAAAACAAACCAAACAAAAAATGTTTCCTCATGGGGGCAAATATCAGCACTCTTCATGTGCCCAACCGCTGTTCCAATGGAAGGTTCCAGACCCTGTGGCGTAAATCCTGAAGTAAAGATCTACGCAGGGGTGATGCTGTTGGCCCTTCAGTATTTCTAACTCATTGCTGAGATGGTTTCTATGTGCAGAGTGTTCCCATCATCCGCACTAGACAGAGCGCCGTTAGCACAAGGGATCTGATGTAACCCTCACGCTTGCCTACACAGAGTTACTATTCAGCAGCCAGAGAGAAACACAGGCTGACTGAAGTGTGTCGTGATTAGGTGACCTCCGCATTCCCACAGGACCAGGACATGGCAGGGCTGGGATTCAGGGTCCCAGGTTGTGTGCCTAAGTCTGAAGATGTACGAAGCTGAAGCTTAGATTTTGTAGTCTGGAGTATATAGAATTTAGGGGGGAGTTCTTTTTAAGAAAAAGAGTACAAAGACGTGATTATGAAATAGAATATTTGAGAAAAGTTGCAACAAATTACAAAATTTAAAATGTGAGGGGCGTCTGGGGGGCTCAGTTGCTTAAGTGTCTGCCTTTGGCTGAGGTCATGGTCCCAGGGTCCTGGGATTGCGTCCCGCATCGGGCTGCCTCTCCCTCTGCCTGCTCCTGCTTGTATTCTCTCTCTCTCTCTCTCTGTCAAATAAAATAAAACACGAGTAAGTAGCATATACATCACAAAGAAAAGCACATGCAGAAAAAACAATATTTTGTTTAACTTCTTGATTCAAATGTACAGTGTTTATTCTTTTTCCTGAAATCTCTGGTGGCATTGTTCTTTGACCACCTCTGTGTAAAAGCATATTTTAATAGTTTCGTTAGAGAATGAAAGAAAATTCAGAGTTGTTTTGTTTTGTTGTATTTTCCCCCCACCCTGGGATGGGAGATCAGATATAATTATTATTGACAGCTATAATGCATACACTAATCTTTCCACTGGTCGATACTCTAGAAACACAGGAATTCTCATAAATTCTTCATATATGGTTCTCATCAAAAAAGAAAAAAAAATTGCATGGAGCTTTAGAATTGTTTATGCTGTCTTATCAAGGATATTCATGACAAGAGAAATACTCCGTTTTAACCAGACATCAGTGGCTTGAGACCCAAAATCCTCAGCTTATGTTTTCCACACTTGATGACTACAAGAATTTTCTCTAAACTAACATCTTGTATCGTTTCAAAATTATTTCTCCTTGGCCACCCACATACTTCCAATGTTAGGGTCTTTGCCCACATGCATGACCCTACACCCCCAAACCTTCCACCCTTATGGTCAGAGGGCAAGGAAGTCAAACCCAGGAGGCAGAGTTAGTAATCCTGAAAGGCTTCCCTGAATGGGAAATTAGTCTGAAGCTAAATTTAGTCTCACACACTCACTTGGAAGGAGCTGTTGGGTGCCATTAATGTCTCACGGAGATACGACTGCAAACCGTGTAAACAGATCCCACCCAAACCTAACTCAGTGGGATTCAATTCACAAGAACGTCTCAGTAACCTGGACTCCGAAATCGCCCTGCTTAGGCCACTGACAGGAAAGGAGGGTGGCTGGGGGAGAAGGGGGTCAGGTTTCTGGCATCAGTGACCATGCCACCCCATTGCCAGCCCCTCCCAAGGGCCCCGAAGAGACCCAGCAAGGAGCATCCCTGGGCTTAAAGCCTAGGATCTCCTTCCAAGTGAATTTCTATGTGACTAAGTGTAGCTTCAGACCACACTATGCCGTGAATTCAAACGGATAGAGCAGAGCAAGTGGGCGTGACAACCTCTGTGGCAAGTTCTCGGGGCGGGTGAACGTGCAGAAGGCCAGCCGCCAGGGTTTGCAGTGTAGACAGTCTCGTTGGTCCTGCTCCAGGAAGCTGGACTTCTGCCAGGAGCCAGTAAAGGGCCACCAACGTCGCTGCCACTCCCTCTACTCCAGACAGCTCTTACATCACAACCTCAACCTCTTTAAACGGGGCCCACTTTGGAAGTCATGCATTTTTTACATGCTTTCCATAATTGAGCGGTTCGCTCTCTCAGGGCTGATAGGGTCTCTGTCTTCCCAGGGCAGGACAGAAACTCTGGTCAGCCATGGTGGCCCCATTCATTGTTGATTTCCAGGAGAAGGGTTGCACAGTGGAAAAGTCAAATGGTCCATCATGTGTTTTAAACACCATACTGTGTCTCACGCTGCTTCCCTTCTAGCCAATTTTTGTCAATCTCCGTAATAATACTATATTTGGCTGTCTCTTTATTTGAGACAGGATATTTCTAAAGCTCTGAGAATGTGCAAGGCTCCTGGGAAGTAAGGACCCAGCCAGGATCGGAAATGAGCTTCTCCCCACAACACCTCTCAGGCTGTGCACGTAGTAGGTGCTCAGTAAATAATCTTCACTGACACCTGGAGGAAGCTATTCCAAGATGCCCACCCCCAGAAAGTGCTTTGTAGCTTTGCTAATGAATCTGTGAACGGGGGAGCTTGTTTTTAATAAGAATGCCAGTTTCGATGACTTAATGGTCCCAAGTTTCATGTATGAAGACTTTCAAGAGAAAGAAACCCCCTACCAGGTAGATTGTAGGGGAAAGATCTGTGTTGACCCATCGGGTTGATAAATGAGAAATTCCATAATCTGTTAGGATTCGTTTTGAGAACGGTAGCTGAATGTCTCTGCAAGGAATTAAAAGGAGGGTGCTTACGGATGTTGGAAGCTCCTAGTCCTCAACAACTCTTAGGCTTCTGCACAGAGTGGAAGGCGGCAGAGGTTACCTCAGACATGATGCACCTCGTGCCTTGCTGGGGTGTGGTTCATGGCAGTGCAGATCAGCCTCCTCCATCAGATCTGCTTGGAGACTGGCGTCAGGACATGACCTGCTGGAGAAACCTTGCCAGACATGGTATTAGGAGCATGAAGGATTGCAAATCCCGCCCTTGATTGATACTGACCCTCTTACTACCTATTTGATATTTCCGGAGAGATGCCAAGTAGGGAATTACTAACAGTCTGTGTATAACCTAGCCATAGGCTGTGAAAGTATATAAAAACCATCAAAGACTTTTAAGTGGGTGTAGGACAACCCTTTCAACTCACTACACAATGTTTTAAAGAGTAAGCTTACATTTGTGGCAATCTATAACATGGAAAGCCGTTAGAATATTGGCTGGAAAGGTGTTTTTTTTTTTTTTTTTTTTAAATCACAAGATCCCGGCATTATTATATTTTGTGGTTACAAACATTGTATGATTAGTATGTAAGTTCTAGACAGAGGCAACTGTTAGAGATTTTTCTTCATCTCTGTGTTCTGTGTTCTAAAAATGTGTTTTTATGTAACAAATAGAGTTATTACTTTGAAAATTTATTCCTATCTGTTCCCTTATATTGATGTAATTTCTAGCACAGTTTTAGGATGAGTGATATATATGGTCTCTGTTTTATTGCAAAAATAATGAGTGTTAGACAAGCAGTGACTTCGCTCAACGTTACACTGAAGGTCAGTGAATAATCTGTCACAGGACACAATGTGCCTTAACTTCCAGAGGTGCATGGTTTTCTTTATAAGTGTCCCTAATGTTTTGTTGTACTCAATGAAATAATTTCTCTTTTTCACTTAAGAAGCCATTTTTAGGTTTCTGGGCAGATGATCTGCCGTGGACTATGCTTACATATTCATGATTCAAAAGCAATAATTTAGTGCTTAAGAAATTTTGTGATAATTTGAATTCTTATTGCAGAGTAAACACCACAAAAACATTATTCTTACAGCACTCATTTACTTTAAATTCAGAATATATTGTCAGTATAGAAGTAGAAATTAAAAATATTTAACACAAACAGAGATAGTTTAAAAGAGAAACAGGTGACAGATGACAGCATCATAGCTCAGTACCCACTTGTGTGCCATTAGCAGAGACATGCATGACTCAACATTATTTACTTTTAAATTTCCAAAAGGTAACCAAAAATCTTTGTTTGTAGATTAATGACATAACTGGGGTATATGTCACCATTTTCCAAGTGAGAAGATTACAAAGGAATTCCTTTCAATTATACTTATTTTTGATCTATATTCATTTTAAATGTTTTTTTAAGATTTTATTTATTTATTTATTTGACAGAGACACAAAACGAGAGAGGGGGAACACAAGCAGGGCGAGAGGGAGAGGAAGAACAGGCTCCCGGCTGAGCAGGGAGCCTGATGCCGGGCTCGATCCCAAGACCCTGGGATCATGACCTGAGCTGAAGGCAGATGCTTAATGACTGAGTCACCAAGAGGCCCGTTAAACAGTTACTTTTAACGCTCTTCTAGACATGCTACCTAATTAAAGACTAATTTTTGTCATGCTACTGTTTGCCGTGTTAATGTATGTGCCTCCTTTGAAGTTAAACACACACACACACACACACACACACACACTTGAATTGTGTTTTCTTCTTCCACTTAGCATTTTGTTTTTTACAAACGCTTCTACAGCACCTGCATTTGCGAGAGCTAATTTTCTCTGTACCAAGAGCCTTTGAGACATCTTTCAGTGGTGTTTGTCTTCCCTACACATAGCACCATTCCTGTTCCCCAGAAGGGGCTCTTCACCAAACATTTAGGTAGAAGTATTAGGAGAATGGGGACAGCATTTGTCATTTTCTCCTGAAATCTTGGCTCCTCTTAGATTTTATTCCAGGTGGCTGGAGCTCCTGGGCAGGAGAAAGTGTGGGCGTGACGGGCAGGGGCAGAGGTGGGTGAGAGGTAAGAAGTTGATGTGTAAGAAGTCAGCAGGATAAGCTTGACATCACTGTTGAGCCGGAGAGAGCATGTTTTACTTTGTTTCCATTGTTGCTGAGCATTTCAGGAGGCTGGCTTGGTGGACTTTGTTTCCAGTCTTTTCTCTTAATTCCTCATGTAGACAACCCTTTTAGACAGGAAGGATAACAAAGGGGCTGAGATCAAGAAGCTGGAGAAAGGTCCGACTTCTCCAACCACGTGGAAGTTTTGGGGAAGGAAAGTAGAGAGGAGATACAGCCAGTCTGGAGAAGACACTCAACCAGGTGTGGGACTTCCTCTGGAGCTGGCAGAGAGGGGAAAGCTTGCATTAAACAATCCTTGCGGAGAACACTGTCTGGCACAGTTCGAGGCAACATGCCCATCGAGAGGAAAGAGTTTGGGTTGCTCCTCCACATCCTCCCTTTCTTAAATTCTTGCACCTTGACTTCAGAATCAGTGATCTGTCCTAGGAATGCTGGGATGGGGACAGAATGGTCTCCCAGGGATGGGCCGTGTGGTCCAGCAGAAACACAAAGGACCGTGTGGAAATTCACAGTGTTCTCAAGTCCATTCAGAAACCAAGGTAAAGCTGAGTCAGCACGGAGATGCTGATGGATCTCAGCTGAGCAGGGAAAAATGTAGAACTGGGGATTGGCTGTTATCCAAAGCTGATAACAACCGTGGATGCCGGCCAAGTGCCAGAGGGAATAAGTAAGGGAAAGGAGAACTCCTGCTGCTTTCACAGGATTTCCTAGCCTTGGGGTCACGTAGAGCTTCCCCACAGCTACGCTACTGAGTGCCCCGAAGCCCCACTGGACCAAGTAGCAAGTTCGGGCTGAAGGAAGACCCAAAACCTCTCCAACCCTCCTCTGATCTAACCTCAGAAATAAGGGAACCTGAGCAACTTTCCTCTAACTGAACACGCTAGATCCTTTATAAATGACCACTTGCAACAAATGTTTGTTTCCTAAGTGGGAGTCGGATTCCTGAAACAGACACTGGTATCTGACAAGATACCTACATTCTCTGCATAATTCAAAATGCATGAGGGTAAACATTGTTGCCCTGCATTATACAGGGCAGTTTTCACATTAAGTTTCCACTTATTAAAAAAGAAAAAAAACAGATTACCTTTTCTCTTTAGAACCATGAGTACCTTTTCTGATAAGTACATAATACGTATTTGTAGATCTAATAGTACTTTAAGTAGTTCTCAGTGTAACACTTGTAACATCACTCGGGAACTTCATCTCCAGCGTTTTCTGAGGAGGCTGAGAAATTTGTTTTGGGGTGTAAGCAACTGTAGAACATTTGTCCTTCATTGGCGAGTTCCTTGAGAACAGCCCTCCCATTTTGCTACCTAGCACATTGGCCTTCACATATTCCGTGCTTAGCCCTCAGATACAGTCAATATATTACAGTTTGCTAGGAGATTTAAAATAGAAAGTTATGTTTCGTATGTTTTGTTTGTTTTATATGGTGTATCTGGATGGAGATCTCTTGTAATTCTACAAAGGATCCTGAATATCTTAAGAAAATATGACATAGGTAGATGCCCACTTAAGGTCCGAAGCTCATTGTCTTTCTAAGATGATTGATGTTATTGGGAAAAATAGATTGCGGATTGTGTCTGAGGTCAGGCCTAGAGTTCCAGCCTCTTGGTTAGTTACATATGTGGGAGGCTGAGTCGGTGTCAACATCTTGTCACCACGGATGGACCCAGATGATGACACTGTACCTGCCTTGTCAACTGAAGACACGGACCGGAATGGTGTTTCTCTGTTTCATGCTTGTGTATTCGCGTCCAAGTCAGACTGGCTTCCTGGTAGATGACATTGGCTTACGCCTGTGTGGGTATCGCTAGGATTGCAATATAACCACATACCAGATAGTTATAAACCTGCATTGCAGGTTCTACATATTTTCTTCTAAAATGGGTGATTTCATAACTGTAAGTGAATTTATATTTCAATTCTTTGGACTTTCATTTTAGAGGAAGATAATTTTGCTTTTTCTATCACCCTATGTTCTTCATCTTCCTGCCTTTTCTAAAGAAACTAATTAAAACCAACCTTCTTTTTTTTCTCATCACCTATTTTTTTCATAGCAAAATGCATTCCAATTTTCTTGGAAGTAAGTCTCACAAGTGTTCACCTGGTTCCTCAATTTTCCTTTGGCTCAGCAATGGTCGATATCATTGAGCACACATTCTTTCAAAAAGTTTATAGTCTCTGGCTTTCTTTTATTGGGAGGAATTTGAATATCATTGTATCTCTATGATTTTTTTTTTTCATTTTGTTTTTGTTGGTTTCTGCTTATGTTACCTTTCCTGGAAAATAAACAGCCCCCATAGCAAAATGTCAATCGTCACCTGTATTCAAATAATTCCTAAATTCACATCCCCAAAACCAAACTGTTATGTGTTACAGCTACCTGTTGCTGTGTAACAAATGACTCCATGACTTAATACTTAACCAAAAAAACAAAACAAAACAAAAAAACCCTTCTGTTACAATACCGTGGGTCTGCATGTGAACTCCACTCACCATCGGTTCGGTCTTCTTGGTCACACAGGCAGCTGTAGTTGTGTAGTGGGTTAAGTGGGGCAGGGTTGGCTCAGGGGACCTCAGTCATGTGTTCAGAAGTTGGTGTTGACGGTTGACTCAGTCTCTCTTTCTGCATGATCTTGATACCAGCTGTATGTCCAGCTCTTCTTTAAGCCAGTCTCAGGGTTCCAAGAGCCCTGAGCAGAAGCTGGTGGGAAGAAACAGCACCACTCCAATGAGAGCAAACAGAAGCCGTTTATTCAGTTTCCTCTAGCAAGAGAGCCGGCTGCCATCATCGTGTTTGGGCAGACCCTTGGCGGATGGACAGGGGTGGGAAAGCTTTACAGAAGATGAAAGGAAAGGCACTAGATATGTTCTAACTGTGTAGGCTGTTGGCTTTGGAACCCTAGAGGTGGAGTTGGACTAACTAGGAGAGAGGCATCCTGTGTGATTGGTTTGGGGAACGTATTTGATTTCTCTGCTTGATAATAGTATGAAAGCTAGAGCGAGAGGACAGCAAAACTGACAGTCATTGCCTGAGTCCCAGTCTTCCTGGGCCAACTGCTGCAGAGGTGGTGGTTGGTTTCCTGGACCAGTTGTGGGTTCTATTATTGTGTATATTCTGGTAATGGGTCATTTGTGTGTTCATTCTGTCAATCTTCAAGGCTCTTGAGTCGACTATCAGAGGCACTATAATGTCACTTCTTTTGTATTCATTGGTAAACACAAGTCACCAGGTCGCTTGGTTCAAGGGACAAAAAGGGAGTAGACTACTTCCCAATGGAAGAAAAGTTCCAGTTAATCACAAAGGCAGGCAGAGACTGGAGGACAAAGCATGCCTCAAACTAACTTGCCAGGACTTTTGTTTTTAAATTTTTTTCCTTACTGTGATCATGACAGTCTTCTAGGTCTTACCGACTTGGAAATGCAGTGCTACACTGGACCGTTGCTTTTCTTTTTCTTGTGTTTTCAGTGAACCTTAGTAAATGATAACTTGATCCTTCTTCCCCTTTTTTTTATATCTGATTTCTTTCTTTCTTTCTTTCTTTCTTTCTTTCTTTCTTTCTTTCTTTCTTTCCCATTTTCTATCAATGCTACATTAATCTGATTCTGAAATTAGACTAAATTATTATAATAGCTGCCTTTTTACATTTAAGCAACATGTTATTTACTGAGTTCTATTCTATATTGATACAGGGTTGGCAAGATGAAAATCAAACGCTCAGGGAATCCGTGTTTTTAGCCCCTAGAACTTTAAAGTCCCCCCTCCCCCTCCTCCTCCACCGTTAGTTCTTCACACGTGCTGATTTGGTCTGGATTCATTTAACAAAGCACAGCTCACATGCAATGACAGATGGGAGTGCCACCTTATTTTTCTGAAGAGAAAATAAAAATTACGTGGTTTATGACCAGTGCTCTTAAAACCCATGCTTCACAGCAAACCTGTGTTAACAACTCTAAATGTTCTGAAGATTTTTGGCCTTTGCAAATATATGACCTCTTTCTCATCTGTGTTTCATATTTGTGGAAATTTCTCCGTGTGATAATCTTTAACACACCATGCATTAGCTTCTAATCATGTTTGAGTTTCTATTCAGTCCATTGTATTCTCTGCGTAACCAGCCTCATTTTACCTTTCCTTTGCTTTGGTGTATACTGTATGCTGCGGGTAAATATTATATTGTGTATTATTTGTCACATGCATTCACATATAAGCATGCTAATATCTATCTGTGCATATACTATGTTCTTTCTTTTATATATATATATATCATTCTCTGTTTAATATCTGCACTCCAGGAAATATAGAGAATAATTTGAATAATAAACAATAAGCAGAGTTTGTAAATGTTCTAAAGCCTTATCAGGGCAGAGATACTAAACAACTATAAGCTTTGTTAGAAAAGTCATTAAATCTGTCATAGAAAAGTCATAAGAACATAAACTGTGTGGTCCATGACTTTTACACAAGCTAAGTGTATACAAAGGAACAAAGGAACAGAGAGAATATTGTTGTTTCAGTAGAAAAAAAAAGAATTAAAATAAAAGGAAAAAGATAAAAGAAACAGAAAACAAGATGTTGATTCGCATGATTCATTTTTATTTTCAATCAAAATCAGTATTAATAGATTAAACCCCACTGGGTAAAATGACAAAATGCAGCTGCTCCCTTAACAAGAGGGACAGTGAAAAGAGGATGGCAAGTTAAGAGTTACAGATAAAGTCAAGGAAAATATACCAGCAAGTAGGATTAGAAATGCCCTAACATGACAACACAGAATTATAGCAAAATGCATTAATAAAAGTGTAGAAGTTGTATGCCAGGATGAAAAGATCAGTCTACTAAATTATATAAACATCATGAACTTGTATTCCCCTAACAACATAGCTTTGAAATAGAATATATAAAGTGTTAGCTGCCAGAAAAATTAGGAGAAATTGACAGTTCTGATGTGAGATATTAAAACATCTATTATCAGTTGGGGCGCCTGGGTAGCTCAGTGGGTTAAAGTGTCTGCCTTCGGCTCAGGTCATGATCTCAGGGTCCTGGGATCGAGCCCCGCATCAGGCTCTGAGCCTGCTTCCCTCTCTCTCTCTCTCTCTGCCTACTTGTGATCTCTGTCAAATAAATAAATAAAATCTTTTAAAAAAAATAAGTTATAAAAAAAGAAAAAAAAACATCTATTATCAGAAATTTGTAAATAAAGCAGACAAAACTTATTCAAGTTAGAAGTCCTGAGTAACAGTTCACTGTCTAGCTTTAATGAATTTTTTGCTCAAAATATACAGAATGTACATTATTTTCAAAAACGTGGATGGGACATTTTAAAAACTAAATGCTTTTACAAAGGAAATGTCAACATCGTCCTTGATATCACACAACCTCGGATGTTCTCATTAAATTATAAATCATTAGAAATATACTAAAAACAAAAGATTTTATACAGTTGAATATTAAGAACATTGCACATTACCCCCAAATTCTCATTGCACATTACCCCCAAATGAATTCCAGGTGCATAAAAATCCCAAACATGAAGAAAAAATTTTAAATAATTACTTACTATAATGTAATGATTACAATGTATTAATATTATATAATATATGTAACTTATTACATATAGCATAGTTTATAATTGTATATTACATATTTATACCTTGGGTGAAGAAAATTGGGGGGAATGGAAAATGGTGGACTGTTATTCAATGAAGTTATAAAAATGTGCACACAGAAAGACTGGAAAATTTGAGTAGTACATCGAAATTTTAAAAAACAAGTCAGAAGATTATATGAAATAGAGAATATGAAGAAGATAGATCATGCCCTGTGAGATTCTGTTTGCAACATGTTGTCAATTCTATATAACCCTCTGTGTAAGACTGAGTAGTGTATATGCACAGTCATACACATGGACACATAGGCACGTATAGATAATGTAAAGAGCTACAAGTCAGTGAGAAAAAGAGATCACAATCTAATATAAAAATGAGTAAAGAACAAGGCATGGGACGGGAAGCCTGATGAGTAGAAAATATGGCTAGCCTTGACAGACTCAGAACATTCAAATTAAAAAACAATGAGGTAACATTTAATTGACATTAAATTGGCAAGCTTTGACTAACTGGAAAGAAATGGAATCCCAAATGTTTAGGACAATGTGTGGAAGGGGTAAGTCCCAAATCGATGATGGGAATGTAAATTAGTGGAGCAATTTTGAAAAGCAAATTGGCCTTGTTACAATTACACATATTTGTACCAGATGCACCGGTGTTGTTCACACACATCATAAGACATGGACAGGATCGTTTATTCCAGAACTCTTTGTAATAGTGGGAAATTGGAAACAGCCCACATGCCTGTCACTAGGGCGTAGATCTGTAGGTTCTATAATATTCACATACACACCATACTTTCCAGCCGTTAAGACACAGTGTTAACTAGCTTTCAGTGTTAAGTAAATTTCAAACAACAAAAGAGGAAGGGGCAGAATGAGACACATGTGACTACTTTCACAAATTTAGAATATGAATTTACGAGTCAAATTATAAACACTTAGGATGTGTTTACAACAAATTAACAATAGAGATATAACTGCATCTTTATTGTTTTTAGGGAGGGAAGAAAATATGCTTTGAGTTGACTTGAAATAATTATTTCTTTAAAAAATCATCTGATGCCTTTTCGATAAAATGTTAACATTTTAAATTTCTCCTTACGAGTACTTGAGTGACATGATGCCCTTTACAGTTTTCTACTAAATGTCTAAGAAGAAAAAAACTATGCCAATAATGTTTTTATTTTTATCAGAACCATTTTCTGTGCCTCCTTTGTTTTAATTCCGGGGACCGTATTGACTGTAATCTTCACGTACTTCTTCCAGATAAGGGTGCGGGGAACATTGGGAGATGGAGAGGAGAAGGGAGTAGGGGGAAATTGGAGGGGAAGACGAAGCATGAGAGACTGTGGACTCTGAGAAACAAACTGAGAGTTTTGGAGGGGAGGGGGTGAGGGGTTGGGTGAGCCTGGTGGTGGGTATTAAGGAGAGGATACCTATTGCATGGAGCACTGGGTGTGGTGCGTAAACAATGAATCTTGGAACACTGAAAAGATAAAATTAAATTAAAAAAAAGAGTGTGGGGAACATAACCAGATGAGGATGATAAGGATGAAATAAAGGTATATGATAGTGTTTTTGAATTCTTGTAGTTCTATATTCTTTGTTTATGTTCAGGACAGAATGTGTCAATAGAAATAGTCTGCTCCCTCCAAAAAAGAAGTTGGCCAGGTGATGCTATTATTTTTGTATCTTAGATCAGTGAAAAATTTTATAATGAACACATGTGTTTTAGTATTTATCACCTGTCCAGGCTTTCCCTGGAAGCATTCCAGTGATGTAGGATAAGGGAGGAAAGACGATACACACTGGGATATGTAAGCCAAGAGTGTGCTGTCTCCCCTCTGACCTCTAGGTCTGCAAGTTCCGTCATAAAGAAAGGGGGTACATTAAAGTCGGTGAGAGGAGAGATTGCGGGAGGGCAATGGGGTTTGGAAACTGTGATGACTTTGAACAAACTGTGATCAATGAGAAAAGATGGAAAGAGTCATCCTTGCCACCTTCCAGGCTTTAAGTTGTTCTCATGGCCAAGAGAAGTTGGGCTTGAGCCATGGTGGTTCCAGACGTAAAGGAAGGAAAAGGCATAAACATACAGAAAGGCAGGTTTTTGACCCATTAGCAGGAAGGCCTCTTTAATGATTCAGTTGTGCACAGACCCTGGAGTTTGGTGTGAGTGGATTTGGACTTGGTATCTCTGAGAGGCCCTCCTATTCTCAGATCCTAAACTTTTAGTTTACCAGGCATAAAATCCACGGCTGTTCCCTGGGAATCGTGTTTTGTATTTTGGGCGATCCTGGCGGATACGCTTCTGAAAGGCAGTGAGGAGTATCTGCCAACAGCTGTCGTTCATGACTATAAACTTGAACCCACAACTTGCTGAAGTATTGGAAGCCCCTCCTCTTCTTCATTCCTGTGAGCCTTCGGATTATCATTTGAAATAAGTTGAGTGAATCTGTCCATTTTAACTGAAAGTACTAATGCCTCAAGGCTGCCTCCTTGTGAACTTCCTTTGTTGCTGTAGCTTTTCATCTTAATTTATTATAACTGTTTTTATATTAAATCCTCAAAGAATATTACTAAACATCTAATATTTTTTAAACCGTCTTGGATTTGTCAGTCTCTTCTGCATGTTGTAAAGGACAAGCTCACGTGGAAAAGATTTTCAGGGAACAATGGTGCTGATATCATGCTAAAATAGGCACAATTTCCTACCCAGTTATGTAGATCAAACATACCTTCACATTAGGCTTTGAATCATGACTTGACTATTGTGAAATATTTTGAATTATTATTTAGGAAAAACCAGAGAAAAAATTTGCACCATTGGATATGGCAAACATAGGATTTATTATACATTTTTTTAAAGACTCAGTATCAAACATTATAGTTAGTCAATTTTAAAATAATCCCACTCCCACAGTTTGAGTAAGTAAGAGTTGAAATTTACATTCCTTAAATTTGTTTAGACAATGTGATTAACACCCTGATACCTCCTATCCACCAGATGGCATTCTGTTAGCTCATATTCCAAATTAAGAACTTCCCTTCAGTCTGTTTTACGAAAAGCTCTAGTTTATTCTAAACCCAGCAATTGCCTTTTTAATTTTTTTCAAACATTTTATTTTTTTATCCAGATATACCACCAGCATCTTAAATAGTCTATTTCAGATGAAGCCCATCACGGCTACTCCACTCATACAAATAATATAAATCATCACACATTACTCTTCATGATTTTCTATAACACATGCCTGGAAGATTATTTTTACCATTAATGATACCATCTGGGCTTGGAAATTTGGTGCTATCGTTTTTTCCTTAAATCGCAAGAACAGAAGATTCGTTTTTTCCATCCCTTCAGTCAAGCCTACTGTTTTTACCCTAATGAAAGCCTCCATTCACACTTTCTTCTGAACTCTCTCTCCATCTGTACCCGTTGTCTGCAATATATTCTACAAGAAAACCGGCAGGGTAGTCTTCCCGAGACTAAACACCTTGTGTGATTTGCCATGGTCTCCCTGATAAACGTGAACTATGTGCCTGTCGTGGTAGGTCTTTCTCTACTCTGGGTCCTCTTGGCCCTTCCAGACTCGTCTATGAACTTTCCCACAGAGGTCAACAAGCGATGGGAGGAAGATTCTCTGTTGGATATTTGGATGCAGGATGGATTTGATGGAGACATAAAGAATGCCTGGTGCTGGGCATTGGAGTGGAGGGAAAGCAATGGCGAGTAAAGGAAGCATTCCCAGTTCCTGGGCAGAAATCGAGATTCTCCTTGAGGCGGGAGAACATGATAATGCCAACATGATAATAAGGTGCCATAAGGAGGGCAAGACAGAGCGGGTTCACGGGGAGTCAGCAGCGAGACCAGAGCCGGAGGAAGCTTTATGATCAAAGGACACAAAGAAGAAACGGAGAAAATCAGCCAACAGGGAAGAAGGTGTGGTGGAGTGGGCACTCTGGGTCTCTGAAGGCACAGATCTCTGTTCAGGGTCATAGAAACCAGCTGGGAAATGGGCCGATTGCGTTGCTGAGACTGTTCTGTCCTTTGCGGGGTGGGTGGGTTCAGGGGTAGGGGGATCTGGAGACCGTGTTGGTGATTTAGGGGTAATAGGAAAACAACACAACGCGCAGAGCAAACACGCGCCAAGCAGCTGAAGTGTCCCTGACAGATGTTTCACAAGCGCTCACGGTGCACTGTTGAGAGCCATGTCCCTAAAGAATGTTTTCCCCAGAGTATAATATTAACGAACATTTAGGTGAGGATCTACAATAGACTTAGGAACAGGTTTACTTTTTAAAGTTCTGTAATTGCAGGGGCGCCTGGGTGGCTCGGTGGGTTAACCCTCGGCCTTTGGCTCGGGTCATGATCTCAGGGTCCTGGGATCGAGTCCCGCATCGGGCTCTCTGCTCAGCGGGGAGCCTGCTTCCCCCTCTCTCTCTGCCTGCCTCTCTGACTGCTTGTGATCTCTGTCTCTGTCAAATAAATAAATAAAATCTTTAAAAAAAATAAATAAAGTTCTATAATTTCAGTGTTAGGATTTCCAGGTTCCAGTTTGGTAAATATTGGGTGTGATGATCTTTGACCTTGGGGGAGATTGGTGCTTTATCTTTGTAATGGAAATCATTTTATCCACACATGCTCTGTTCTGCATAGGGTATGGTTTTGACTAGGTTTTCCTCACTCTAACGATTTGGTTTCTCAATTTGGGATGTTTCGGTGAACATCAGAGTACGGCAATGGCTCACAAACAGTGCCCTCCAGCAAACGTCTGTTAGACACTCCATGTTTAGGGACCCTCTGTTGGGATCTGAGGTTCATAAATGTTTCTGGCTCGAGCACTCTGCCAGAGTCCTGGCATTTAGGTCTCTTGGAATAACATAATAGAGGACAGATTACTTTGATTTAAGAGACATAGGGGAGGTGAGAAGCTGAGGGAGAAAGACAAGCAGACTCCATGTCGAGCACAGAGCCAGACCTGGGGCTTGATCTCACGGCAACAAGATGATGACCTGAGCCGAAATCAAGAGTTGGATGCTTAAATGACGGAGCCCCCCTCGTATCCCTGCCCTACTCTGTCTAATACCAGATGCCCCTCCTCTCCTTTATGTTAGGAACGACTGCTGAATTTAGGGTGTCAAGGTAGGCTTCATGAGAAGGAGGGGATGCATGTCTTCAGTGCAGCTCCCGACATTCTGGATCACACTTTCCGTAAGTGTGTAAAAAGAATTCTTTCAACACGAACTATATTTCACAGACTCAGAAATTCTGCACACCTGTACCACGTTCTTTTCTTCCCCTGACCCCAGGGCCTTGGACTCGGTAGACTGTGGTGCTTGGAACCTTGTTCCACGTCCTCTGTTAACATACCAGGTCAGACCAGTTCACCCTTGAACAATGTGGGTGTTAGCGGCACTGACTCTCGTGCAGTGGAAAGTTCACATAGGACTTTTGACTCCCCCAAAACTCAACCAGTGTACTAATAGTGTCCTGTTGACCAGAAGCCTTACCGATAACATCAACAGTTACATATTTTGTATGCTGTGTTACATATATTATAGATATGTTATATGATGCGTTGTTACATAAAGTAAGCTGGAGAAAATAAACTTATTAAGAATATCAAAATAAAGAAATACATTTACAATAATGTATTTATCAAAAAAAAAATTCTGCACATAAATGGACCCATGCAGTTCAAACCTCTGTTGTTCAAGGGTCGATTGTAATTTGAATTTTATAGCCACACACATCGTCTGGAGTTAAGCTGAAATATTATGAAACAAATCATCAGGTTGTGAACAGTAACACACATGGAAATACAGAATAGAAGAAGGAGGTACTGTTTAATGCGGCTGTCACTGCAGAATCCTACTGCTTAAATGGGGTCCGCAATATTCCCTTAGTTCACACAGAAGCCACTGATGTGCACCTAGATGCTGGGACCCCTCAGTTCTCTCTGTGAGCCTTTGCATACGCCATCTAGATGATGCAGTGAGTGTGTACTTTCCCACCTAATACCAGTGTAATCTTGCAGAGTTGAGGAATTCTGAGCTCAGAGTTCCTCCCAGACCTAATGTGGGAGGTGGTCCTGAGGATTCCCTAAGATCATTTTAAAGCATCTGAAACTTAGGATTAGGTAGTTTCTTCTTTCTGTGACACACAGAAAGTTAATGGACCCAGTAGTGTGAAAGCATAGAAAATAGTGAATTCAAACCAATTTCATTTGCATCATGTGTGCTAAAAGCTGATGTGGAAATTTGTTGTTTTTTCTACACTTAAAGACAATGGTATACGTCCTTCTTAAGATCTAATGGCTATCCAAATCTCTCAAGGGATTTACACTCAAATAGGTATTTATTATAACTCTTCAACAGAGCTTAAACGATGAGCTGGAAGCAGAGAGCGTAGGTGTGAGTGGAGAGTTAAGGCTCTGGACTGTAGTCTAATGAGGTCAGCCCCAGGGTAGCCCAGTGTAACTGCGCCCTGCTTTCTAGAGAAAAATGCTCAATATCCCTTACTGCTGTTAGGTCAGTAACCTTTATGTCTTTGGTAATGTTTGTTTAATGGACTTGAGTTTCCATTTGAAGGAAATCTTTCATTGTGCCCAGTGATGTAATAGTACCATGCAAAAAATTCATATGTTGCTTTGTCCAATATGTCTTTAATTGACTGAAGTTTCTTCTGTATTAATTATGCTGCTCTCTGTCCCCAAGAACATAAGGAGTCTAAAGTCCTGGTTTTGGTGTCAGAGAAAAGAAATTCAAATCTCACCTATAACACATTTTTGAGGGACCTCAAAAGACAATTTCTTTTATTTCCTACAATCTCATCTACTAGAATATTTCTGTACATATTTACATCTCTTTTTTCCTTCCATGTGATGACCACAAGTCTTGTACACCCTTTAAGAACATTCCCAGGGTTGACCAGGGAGAGACAGGGTAAGACTGAGCCTTGGTGAGCAGGAGATGGAAAACACAAGATGACCAGCCCACTGGAGAGAGACGAACCAGAAAAAAATTCACCTTCAAGCCTGACGTCCATGCGTGATGGTGTCAGCTTTGGGAGCGTCAACGTGTTACCATCTTGCACACCCGCAGTGCAGTTATCAAAACGTTCATGTTGACACATTATTATTACTGAAATCCTGAGATTTCTCCCACTTTCCTGCATCACCTTTCAGTTCCAGTTTGCATCATGGTCCAAAACTGACAGTAAACCATCACCTCTCCTTGGCCCCCTCCAATTTGTGGCTGGTCCTCTGTTTTTCCTTGTCTGTTATGACTTTGACAGTTTCGAAGAAATTATAGAATGTATCTCAGTTGGGGTCTGTCTGATGTTTTCTCATGGTTAAATTATGTATTTTTGGCCAGAGTACCACAGAAGTGATCAGTTCTTTCCACGGGCACGTGATGTCAATATGGCTCTTCAGTGTTGACGCTGACATCGCCTACCTGATTGAGTTGGGGCCTGAGGACGGCTCCATTGTCAAGTTACCATCATTTCTCTTTAAAATTAATGAGTCTCTGGGTGCCTGCTTGGCTCACTTGTTAAGCATCTGTCTTAGGCCCAGGGTCCTGGGATCGAGTCCCACATTGGGCTCCCTGCTCTGCAGGAAGCCTGCCTCTCCCTCTCCCGCTTCCCCTGCTTGTGTTCCCTCTCTCCCTGTCTCTACCTCTCTCTGTCAAATAAATAAAGAAAATCTTTTAAAAAATAAATAAATAAAAATTTAAAAAATCAAATTAATGAGCCTCTTGAGGAAGAGACTCCATTGCCATCCACGTGGCTTATTCGTCTACAACCTTTTTTTCTTAACATTTTTTTGACCAAAGGTATTTAGAACCTATTGAAGGAAAGTGTCAAGTTGAAAGAAGGAATAGTTACATTGTGGCAACTGATGTATGTTAGAAGAGAAAGAATGCGTGTGTGTATGTGTGTGAGAGAGAGAAGAAGAGGAAGCGGAATAATTCAGAAATTTCTCTAAATCACACCGTGTTCACTCTTATGTTTTAGATCAACTTATATGCAAATGATGAAGCTAATTTCTCAGGGATATATTGCACCTATGTTAATTAAATGTCTGATTCAGCACCTAGTAATTCATAACAACTGAATACCCTGCATGGCTTACATAGCATAGAGGTTTTAGAACAATTTATTTTCAAATGTTAATAGAGATCAAAGAGGAATTAAAAAAAAAAAACCTCACTGGTCTGTACAGAGGCAGTTAATCTGTTGGTATCTGATTAGAATCACACAGAACCTTGAGCATACATGGTCAGTAAAAATGTGTGACACATGTGATATGCCATTGGTAAAACTGGGCTTCTGGCTTTGACAGGTCCTTCACAAGCAGAGCTCCAGTCAGATGCATAGTAGGAGTTACAACTGCCTATAGTTTAGAGAGAACAAAAACAAGGGAGTTCCGAATGTATTTAAATATCGTCGAAAGCACTAGAAGGCTATCATTTGCCCTAACCAGTATTGTGAGAGTCCTGCATAAGTACCGTTCTATCAAAGTATGATACAGAGAAGCTCATGACCATTTGCTGACTTCATCTGGGCCCTCACCAAAGTTACAGAAGGGCACTAATTAGGGCAAATGTGTTCATTCACACAAAAGGATCATTTGGTAGAACTGAGATTTTAAAAGGTGCCAAACTCTATAGTGTCATGGTTGCTGTGAGCCGCCTGAGAAATATTATGAATCCAAATTATGTCACAGATGAAAATTTTAAAAGCTTAGCAAGAACATTTAAATATTTAGCTAACCAGTAGCTTTCTAAATAATTTCACCCAAGCTCCTCGTTTTACAGAAGGTAAAGCGGAGGCACTGAGAAGTTACCTGGCCTATCCCCAAAGTTGTGCCTCAGTTACAGAATCAGCTTTATGTCAGTTTTCCTGGAGTCTGATCTTCCAGTACTTTTAAAATAAACCCAAGTCGATTTCTTAGAGATGGGGGTTAACACTCACATCACATGGCAAAACAAAATAGATCCCAAATCTTTAAAATACAGTCATTAAAAGAGAAGTCAAAGAAGGATCCAGCACGGACACTGCCCTCTTCCTCACATCCAGCCCCTGCCCTGTCCCCCTGAGCCTCTGCATCCGCCAGCTTCTGGATGCCTTCACCACCACCTCCTCCCTTCCCTCCTTCTCACCCCGGAGGTGAGAGCGGCTTTCTGTGGTTAGTGATCTCAGAGAATTCTCTTTCCCCCTTTGCTCTCTCAGCTCTTCCAAAGATATGTAAGCAATTCCATGCATTAAAACCCCATGTTTAAAACTCATAAAATGCAAAATAAAAGAGAAATGGCTCTCCATCAAAATTCACAAGGATGCAGAATTAAATGCTTAAAAGCCATGGAACCGATGGTAGAGGAGAAAGCTTGGAAATGAATCACGTCCATCCTGTTCATTGCATGACCCCTATAACTACGTTACCTTCCTGCTTTGTGGGTGCTCGGGAACCAGGGGGGTTCATTAAATTGGTCATATGAAAATCTACACAGCAGCCCACGAGCAACCTTAGTGTCAAGAAGGTGTAGAAGTGTGTGACACCCAAACTCTTACAGATGAGAAATGATGCTGGCAGATAAGGACATCAGCATTCCGATCGAATGAGAAAACACTGCTGCTTATCAGACTTATTGAAACTATCCCAACATTATGAATCACAGCGCAAGTTACAATCAAGCCTGCAACGATTTCAGATTTCATGTGCTAAGGACGGTGTGTGGGCACCCGCACTGTCGAACACTGTCAAGTGAGGATATAAATGGCGACAGCATTTTCAACCAGAAGAGAACATTATCCATTGTGCCCCAGAAAAGTATCAGACCACCCAACACAGTGGGATAGTAACAACAAATGGGCAGATATATGACATAGTATAATGTAACATAAAAATTGTTAGATATGTAACAGAGGAAATGATAGCTCACTCACATACAGAGTTTTTTTAATGATGCTTTGACAGAGTTAGAAGAAAATGTGTTGAAGTAGGGGTTATGAAGAGCTATTAACAGTAGGTATTTCAAGGAGTTGGGATTACCGCTAATTTTTATTTCTTTGTTGAAAGTCCTCTGACTTCTTAATTTTCTGTAGTGGCCACAGGTCTTCTTCTTTCTTTTTTTCTTTCTTTCTTTTTCTTCTTCCCCTTCAGAGAAAATGATATCAGGATAGTCATTGTCACACGTGGAAAAATGACAGCATAGATGGTTGACAAAAAGAGCCCACTGAAAATAAATTCTTTTGCTATGACTGTTAAGTGTACTTTATGATACAGCATAAATTCAAAAGCGTATTTCCATTTCTTTTGATAAAGAAAAGTGCTACATGGTTAGGAGGCATTAAATTATGGAAATGTGTCTCTCCAGCTTCAGAACAGATCTCAGGACTGGAGGGCAGGCATTTTCTACCACCGATGAGCCTTGGCTGCTCTGACACATTGGAGTAAACCGGGGCAGCGAGGCCTCCGGGCCACCCTCCTCCCCGCCCTTCACAAGTCCCTGCAGAGTCAGGAGCGAGCTCGTGGGGCAGGATCCCGATGGCACTTTCCCCGAGTTCAGATTGGCAGCTGAGTTTCACCTATCTTTTTTTCAGGTAACTGTGAATGCTATTTTGATTTGTAAAAAAATAAAATAGTTAAAAATGCAAGAAGGTGGCAGAGAGAGGCCAAATGGGCAATAAAGTTGTCCGGCCAGGGCTCCCTAGGGAATTGGAGCCCATAGCACCAGTGTAGACAGGCATAGAAAGGGCTTTATGACGAGGAATCATCTGACACAGTTACGGAGTCCGAGAAGCCCCACCACCATCTGATCTGCCAGCTAGAAGCGGGGGCTTGGGGTGCAGTCCAAAGGGGAAGGCTTGAGAACCGGGGGCTCCGATGTCGGGGGCAGCAGCTGGCCGTCTCAGCTCCAGCAGAAGGAGCGAACTCCCCTCCCTTCCCCTTTCTGTTCCAGCCGGCCCCAGTCGGTCGGACGATGCCCACCTGCCCGGGGAGGGTCTTCTTCACTCAGTTGTGGACCCTCCAGAAACAGGCTCACAGACATGCCCGGAAATAGTGTTTTATCAGCTCTCTGGGCCTCCCTGAGCCAGTCAGGCTGACACATGAAATTCGCCATCCCTGTAGTGACAGAGACGGCGCAGGGAGACAGGGAGGGCACCCGGTGGTGAACGAGGACGCAGCCTGTCTTTCTGCTCCGCCCTTCACGTCCGCCTCGATCCCTGGGCTTCTGGTGTCTTCCTTCCCGGCCCGGCCCGGCCCTGCCCCACGCCCGCTGCTCTGGGTGGTGCAGCTGGCGACCCGCAGGCCTCCCGCAGAGCTGCCAGTTGGAGGCCAGTCCCACGAAGATGCTGGCCACTGTGTTTTAGGATAAAAACTTGTATTCCAACGGCCCTGGGGCCTTGGCAGTCAAGGAGACGGGCTGAGGTGGTTTCTAGAAGCACAGCCACAGTACCAGTTCATGCCTGTTAGAATGAAAAATAGCTAAAAATGGTGCCCCCTTTTCCTGTTGGAAGTGCCCCGTTTGGATCATGAAGAGCGTCATCACCCCTGCCCTAGACCAGGGAGACCCGCAGTTTTGGAGAGATGACCCCGTGTTTTCCTCAAATCACCGGGGAGTAACTGCACATTCTCTGTCTTCGGACGACCAGCCGGGCTGTCCCAGGTCCTTGCTCCTGGAGACTCTGAATATTCCTTTTCTTCATTATTTGACTCTAATGTCATACAATGGTAGGTGAGGTACAGTTAAGGTTTTAGGGCAGCTCATCTTAGATCTGTTAGCATGTTGTTACCTGTCTGTAGCCATTGTTTTTGAACAAGCTCATCACACCTACCAAGAAATGTGCTCAAAAATGTTCCCTGCTCTTGGGGCAC
Source organism: Enhydra lutris kenyoni (assembly GCF_002288905.1). Taxonomy (NCBI): domain Eukaryota; kingdom Metazoa; phylum Chordata; class Mammalia; order Carnivora; family Mustelidae; genus Enhydra; species Enhydra lutris. The sequence continues at coordinate 3,989,453 of NW_019154095.1, read as the reverse complement.
CTGGGTGGCTCAGTGGGTTAAGCCTCTGCCTTCGGCTCTGGTCATGATCTCAGGGTCCTGGGATCGAGCCCCGCATCAGGCTCTCTGCTCAGCAGTGAGCCTGCTTCCTCCTCTCTCTGTCTGCCTCTCTGCCTACTTGTGATCTCTCTCTCTCTCTCTGTGTCAAATAAATAAATAAAATCTTTAAAAAAAAATGTTCCCTGCTCCAATCTGTCCTTAGTGGCCTGTGGATTCTTATAAATCTCTTTCTTTTCAAGCTTCTCACACTGAAAACCCCGGACACATTGTTGGTTCTTCTGGCTTCATTCCCTTCATCCCGCTTTTGTCTCTAGACCACCCTGGGAAGGGCCCCACCTCTCACTCCTACTGTGGCCGTTGTCACCCATTCCATTACTTAAGGAAGAATCACTCTGAAGTCCCCCTACTCACTCATGTCCCATCCCAGACACTGATGAGTGGTCCTTTCCACTCATAACTGCCTTGTCCTCTAACCCCCTCCTCAAAAAACGTCCAGGAGGTAACCATCTTCCCTCACCTTGCTTTCTAGACTCTCTCTATGTATTTCTGTTAATGTCTTTGGTGTTTCTTCTCATTTCCTAACAGCACAGGTCACTTCAATTGGACTGATGAGCCCACTTTTTTCTAGACATTCTGTGGTCATTATTACCTTGGCCATGCCTGCTGGCAAACTGGGTTCTTTATGCTCTCCAAGAGAGATTAGTTCCCATTTCCTCCACAAAGGTTTTCAGGTTACTTGAGCCTGGAGTGACTTTTCTTTTTTTGTTTTTCTGGATATTCTTCTGTACCTGTATTCTAACTGAGCTTTACAGTAAAGTAGTTATTTCTGACTCGAATCTTTTGATGTCTCTTATTTTGATTTGCTTTTTTCTTTCTCAGCTAGAAAACAGTGTGAATGTATATTTTGTAACAGTGGTGTTGGGGAACTCCCATCAATCCTCCGTCATGTCCAGCCCCATATGTAGCTTGTGGGGTGACCTCAAAGGAGAGGGGTAGAAGGACATTTGTCTAGCAAGTGGGTCAAGAAAATGACAGATGCTAATGCTATGTTTCTATCATATGTGTGCTTCATGACCAACTGTATTATTGATGTTTCAATTCAACGTGGTCATGTCATTTCACTAAGAATATTTTTTGGGTTTTCATCATAGTGCATTAATTGGGTTTCCCTTAATAGTATTATCAAGTCTATTCAAAAAGACCAATTCTTCTAAATAAACACAAAAAGTGAGAGCTTCCTTCTTAATTTCTCATTAATAGCTTCTGATTTAAAGAAAAAGAAAATAAGTATTTGCATATTATATATATGTGTGTATATGTATGTGTGTGTATGTATATATATATATGTGTATATATATATATATATATATATATATATATGTGAAATATCCCTTGGCTAGCCCTACCTTCCAGGATTCCTTGCCTACAAGAAATCCATTAAAGAGGGAGAGGGCCCTAAGGGAAATCCTGCTAGTAAGATGACACAGCGTTCCTTCCCTGGAGGGAAAAAAGAGGATAGAAGAGTTTCCTTCTAATTTAATTAAAGTGAAATCTTTTATTAAAATATCATAGCTCCATAATATTTTTAGAAACCTTTGCTATGTTCATGAATCACTCTTGCACATAGGAAAATTAAGTAAGATGAAATTAAATGATAACAGTTGAGGACTTAATAGAAATGAGCTGGTGATGCAGTAGTTCTGTAAGGTTTTTTTGAAATAAACTTATTTTTTGGAACAGTTTTTGACTTACAGAGAAGTTTAGTATGGAGGTCTCATATACTCCCTGTTCATTTTCTTCTGTTATTAAGATCTTACATTAGGAATTAAAAAACCAGCATCAGTAGACTATTATTAACTAAATAGCATACATTCCTTACTTTTTCTCCAGTGTCCTTCTTCTCACCCATGATCCCGTCCAGGGTGCCACATTACATGTAGTCCTCATGTCTCCTTAGGCTCCTTGTGGCTGTCACAGTTTCTTAGACTATGTTTTCGATGACCTTGACAGTTCTGAGGGCAGTTGGGAATTTTGCAGAATGACCCTCAGTTGAGACATGTCTGTTGTTCTTGTGATTGCTCTGGGGTAGGGTTTGGGGGAGGAAAGTCTCAGAGGTAAGGTGCCATTTTCATTACACTGCGTGATCTCACTGACCCTCTGATGGATCGCTGTCCACGTTGACCTTGTGTGCACGACTGAGGTGGAGTCTGTCAGCTTCCTCCCTGTACCTTCCTTGCATGGTCTCCCTTCTGTTCCGCACTCTGAGAGCAAGTCCAAGCCTGGGGATGGGGCGTTGTGCCCTGCCTCCTCGAAGGTGCAGTGTTTACGTCAGTTTGTATGTCTCTACACCAGAGACTTCTGTTTCTCCTCATGTATTTATTGAACTCAAGAACATGTTGCACTTCAGATTAAAGTATAGTAATTCTTTATTTTCTGCTGTAACTGGGCCACCTTAGATCATCGGAAGCTCCTCCGGTTGGCTCTGTGTTGGTTGATAAACCCCATTAACAGCCATGCTGTTTGGTTTGGTTTGGGACACTTCCTTACTTTCTGGCACTACAGACCTGCGGACTCGTCTTCTGTACACCTTCCCCAATCCTAGAAACAACCATGTCTCCAAGGGGCCTGGGTTCCTTCTTTGGGAGAATGAAACCCACACCCGGCCACTAGGGGCGCTATTGGAGCTTTTTTTTTTTTTTTTTTTAAACTGGCATTTATCCATTGCTAATAAATTGAGTTTACTAATTCAATGTGTGAAGATATAACTGTTAAAGGCAGATGCAGTGATTACTTTTTGAGACCAACAGTGGAAAACAGTTTATTGAATGAGCGGCGTTAAGCATTCTTACTTTGCTTTTATTGCCATCAGAGACCATTCCCGTGATATTCTTTATTCCATGGAATCCGTTAAATGAAATGCAAAGCAGATGTTATGTATTTTTTACTTTAAACACGGTTTTCCTTTTTTTTTCTTGAGATTATACCTTAATGGCTAATACTGAAACATAATTATCTCTTTGTAGATTTATAGAAGATTAGAGAAATTCAGTTAGAGAAATGCTAATTTCCAGCAAATGAACTTTGAATTAAGACAGAACTGGCTTCTTCTGCACCTTGGCTACTCCCTCTGCATTCACCACCAGAACCTAGTCATGATCCACAGCCGAGTCATGTCCATACAGAGGTTAAAATGCCCTGTATTTGGATCAGTAAGAACTCCTACTGCTCATAGAGTCTCTGCCACTACAATTTATTTATATCTCATTGGGTTCACTGTTCGGAAGGCCTCACCTCCCTTCTTAACTGCGCAGTCCCCTTGGTGCAATTGCCTGGCGGTGTGCCAGCGTGCATTAGGAGCCGATATTTGCGGTCCTCTGCTGCCATGAAGATCTCGGCCTTTGAAAAATACACCACAGCCATGTACATACCCGTGCAATTTTCAAGATCACGCAGTTGTAATTCTATTAACTTTAAGATATAAGAAAGAAAATAAACTCATTTGAGCAACAAGATTTTTTTTTATGAAGACAAGAAATCCATATTTCCAGTCCTTGAATGAAAAAAGGACATTGCTTTAAACTCTTTGCAATGATGCTGCTTCTTGCCAAAGGACATATCTCCTGTCTAAACCTTTGAGCCTTGTATTTATTAAGATTTTTACCCCCTGCATGTCTTTTCCAGTTTCTTCCATAAAAATCCAATGCTTAATTTCATTCAACAGATTAAAAAAAAATGTTTAAAACAAAAATACAACAAAAAGATTATCTTGAAACTTCATGTTTAAAACCTCAAAGAAAAAAGACTTGCGCATCAAGTAAACACTACAATGTGGATAGGTTTGTAGAGCTCTGTCCTTAATGGAATCTGAGAGAAAAATAATTTGGATGGTGAGTCTAAGCACGAACTGGACTAAAGGGTATCATCATCATCATCATCATCATCATTATTATTTTTAATTTTTTTTTAAGTATCAGTTTTGACAATTGTAGTCAATGATTTAAATCTGGTACATCAAGCAAAAGCACTGTGGTAGAAGGGAGGGGCCAGACCAGACTGGTGTTTAACCATGACTGGGGTGCCTGGGTGGCTCAGATGGTTAAGTGTCTGCCTTTGACTGGGGTCATGATCCTGAGGTCATGGGGCCTTAAGAGAGGTCTTCCCAGCCTGGCCCTGCCTGCCCGCCTGCTTGGTGGGGGGCCTGCTTCTCCCTCTGCTACTGCTCCCCCTACTGGGCTTTCCACTGTCTCTGTAAAATAAATAAATAAAATCTTTAAAAAAAAAAAAAAGGTTTTAACTGTGATTTGGGGAAGCAAATGTCCATACTCTTCATTAGTATTCAGAGTAAACAAATCAAGGAGAGAAAGAGAAACTTATGTATCCACTTGATGTCTTCCATGTAAGAGGCAAGATGATTCATAGGGAATTTGTTACAGTGCCAGGCCGGGAAGACCTCTCTTAAGGCCTGCAGCTTTGGCCGGAAAGAGAAAATCAGGTCCCCTAGAAGTGAGTTTTCCTCTTTTCTCCCCTGCCCTAGACCCTAGACAGGCAGATTTAAAAATTCTAAAAGAAAACCAAACTTAGGGAAAAGTGAGAAGAAATCTGGTGTACAGTTTGATTACCTCGGCTGTGCAATTTCCAGGGGGTGTGCAATATAGAATGTATGTGCATTTATGGCTTTTCTTGAAGTCAAGTTAAAGTCATAGTAGGAGCATTAGCAAGACCGTGTTTTTCCATCTCCATACAAGGGACAAGGTATTTATGTTGAGCAAAGTTACAAAATTAAAAATAAATGCATGAATATTCTATGTATAAGTTCATTTCCTATTTCTAAAGCCATTAAAAATATCTGAGCTCTTTTTGTTAACTTCCATAGCCACTGATTAAAGGGAAAATGTCCTCACATTTGAAAGAGAATATATTTAGTAAAATTTCATGGGAGTTCTATTATGGCAAAGGTGTTTTCAAGTAAAATTCAAACATTTTATTTTATTTTTATTTTTTAAATTACATTTAATTTTATTTATTTGACAGACAGAGATCACAAGTAGGCAGGGAGGTGTGTGTGTGGGCGGGGAGGCTCCCTGCTGAGCAGAAAGCCTGATGTGGGGCCCATCCCAGGACCCTGGGATCACGACCTGAGCTGAAGGCAGAGAGGTCTTAACCCACTGAGCCGCCCAGGCACCCCAGATTCAAACATTTTAAATCCCCTCCCATGTTTTTGTTGGGTACCTTGATTCGGTTTCCATGTCTAATCATTTTAGCCAGAGACATTCTGTTATGCTGCATTATTATCATGATTTTTTTTTTCTTAAGCTGAGAAAATGCCACTTCTTCTAGAAGGCAAGATAGGAGATTGCATTACTAAAATGAGTTCTTTAGGAAAACACTTTGAAAAATAAAGTGTATCTTATTACATCAACTAGAGTGATGGTGACGATAGTACTAGGATATAGGGTAGAGGACAGTGAAGACCATAGTAGGAAGGAACCGCAGAGCACATTATTTTCTCAGTGAGAATTCTGGTTATTTTAAGGGAATGATTATGGCCAAGGAGCCTTTAATGCTCCCCACATCTTGAATAAACTTGTAATTGTGAGTCCTTACTCTGCCCTTTGAGATGTAAATCTTCTTAGAAGCCTCTAGATGGTTTTAAGGTTAGGAATATTTTCCTGAAGAACCTTGAGGCCCTCACTTTGAGATGAGACCATCAGTGGAGAAGAGGCCTTTGGACCAGTCTCTGTGGGTCGGAGGAGTAAGGAGTAGCACAGGCCGGGAATGGGTTATCTTTCTACTTATTAGCTTTGCAAACCTTAGACTTGTCCTTCACATCCCTCCGAGAGGAGGAGGGAGGAGGAAGGTAGGGTGATAAGATCTTCACATTGGGAAAATGGAATCTTAGAGGGCAGACGAAAATGCCTTTTTTATATACAAAGCGCAGTTGTCCAGTGTTGCCTAAATCTTGTGCCGTGTTGGTGAGAATGTAAGTTGGTTTGACCACTATGGAAAATATAAAGGCTCCTCCAAATATTAAAGGTTAAACTACCATAGGATCCGTCTCTCCTCCTTCCGCGTGTGTCTCCAAAGGAAGTGAGGACAGGGATGGGAGAGCCGCCTGCATTACATTTAGATACAGACAGCGGAGATACAGAAACAACCTGTGTCCCACGGGGATCAGGGGGTAAAGGTGTGGTACACACAGGCGTGCGTGCACACACAGGTTTCGAACTCAGCCACGAGAAAATGGAAAAGCCTGTCATTTGCCACAACACGGACGCGCCTTGAGGGTGTCCTGCAAGGTGAGGTAAGTCAGAGAAGGACACGTGAGTTAGGCTCTCACTGACACACGCCATTGTAAAAAGCTGAACTCAGCAACAGGAAGCAGAATGGTCATTACCAGGGGCAGGGGAGGGGAGACCAGGGGAGATACTGGCCAGAGGCTCCAACTTCCAGATACAAGACAGTGTAAGTTCTGGTGTTCTAGCATCCAGCATGGTGACTGTAGTTAACAATACTATTTTGTATGCTCGGGAGTTGTGAACAGAATAGATCTTATATGTTCTAACCACAGAAATGGTAATTATGTGACAGGCCGGAGGCATTAGCTCGCTATGCTGGTGCTCATTTCACAACATATAAATGTATCCAGTCAACAGGTTGTAGAGCTTGAACTCACACAGGGGAATGTCAAGGATATCTCAATGAAGCCGTGAAAAGACTCTTTAAAGAGACACAGATACACACACACACACACACACACACACACGCACACACGCACGCAACACACAGTCTGTGCATTAACTGTTGTGCTGTGAACCCGTGTTATTAAAATCTGTGGCTGGGGGGAGGGTGCTTAGGGGGAAAAAATCTAAAATGACTCCTTCAGGGGGTGATGATGAATAGGAAGGATGGAGAAAGGTTGAGTCGGGCCATCCCAGAAGACCTGTTGGATGGCAATAAAGGGGGACAGCTTCTGAGTATGCCTGGGTTCTGTTTGAAACGCTCGCCTGGCATTTGTTCGAGGAAGAGGACACTGCAGAGTGACACCGAGACCCACTGTAGGGTAGGTACCGCAGGGAGGGAACACTGAATTTTGCCCTTCCTGTAAGAGGGGAAACAAACATTTACAATTACAATTCTTTTTTAAAGTTTGCTGCTGACATGCTAGGTTTAATTTTGAATGTTTGGGTTAAGATATATGGTTTCATCCCTTCTAACAGTTTCAGAAAGAATTCTTTGTATTTGAGCACTTAAAAACCCTTCTTGTAACCATCGTGAACCGTGGATTTAAGTGGCGCCTGTGCCAATATTTTGGCAACAGGAGAAATAGCCAATATTGGGGAATCAATTTGCAGAGCAGTTCCCTTTCATTTTTTAAGTTTAACCAAATGCCTATATATATTTATTTTATCTATTTTCAACTGAAAGTACATGCTTGGTGGCTTTCTTTCAGATGACAAGACTAAACTTCTCAATAAAGAAAAACTGGTTACAAAATTATGTAACAAAGTGGCTTTGCTTTTGAAAATCTTATCAGCCTATCAGCCATTCTGTTAGATTTCCCTCCCCTCCCCTCCCCTCCCCTCCTCTCCCCGTCTCTTTACCTTGTAGCAGGTGGAGAGGATCCCGAGCCAGTGATAAAAGGAAGGGAAATGTATTGAGCCCCTTCTCTGTGCTACTCTGTACACAGGTGTATCATCCACCTTCCGCACTAAAGTCATGATCATGTTATCAAATATAAAGAGTACTTTGAAACAAACAGTCATAATCTTGGCTAGATTCCCTTAAAACTAGTTTTCCTTTCTGAAGCCCAGGCTAACCCTTGGGTGTTGGTGGCTGCAGACCTGGGCTCGCTGAGCTGAGTGACCTGAGCTGTCGGACGGCAGGTGGGTGAAGCCCCCTGCGGGACTGAATGTGCAGTTAAATGTCCACGGCCAACCGGTCCACTCTGAAAACGGAGTCTCCCACCTTTTCCTGATTAAAATCCCTCATCCCACTTAAAAGACAAGTCCTCATAAATACTATGGCTCATTTCTTTAAGGAATTTCTGCTTAATTCCCTTTGAAATCCAGCCTTCCCCTGCGTGGCCCCCTCTGTTTATTAGATCTCCTAACATCTTTTAAAAAATATAGGCTACACAGGACTGCTCTTCACTATACTCATTTAAATGGAATTATCTTCTGTCATAATTTCATTTTTATAAAGTACTGCTTGGAATTTTAATCTTCTCATTATTGATATCAATTAAATTACCTCAGATTTTCTTCATGGACTCCTTAAGCTGTGTATTTCATTTCTTGGCTTGTTCTTTCTTAGTCTTCTACTGGAAAACTTTTTGAAAGGGGGAAAGAAACCCCAAAAAGAGACAGCAGAGCATAAAGTTAGGAGCACAGAAAAAAGAATTGATGTTTTTGAGTTGAATTCCATCCCTTTTTTAGTTTACTGGACCATAGCACGTGTACCCAACATTCCGGACCTCAGCTTTCTCATCATCTGTGAGACGGACATTTGTGCATTATCTGTCTCATCAGGGTGCCCTAAGAATAAAATGAGTTAACATGTTCAGGTGCTTAGAAGTAGGTCAAGGGCAGAGGACCACAGCCACCAGACATGTTATTACCAAAGGTTGTTTTTTTTTTTCTTTTTGAAATATGCTTATCTTGTATTATTTCTGAATTGTTATTTCTGAATTATTATTATTTCTGAATTATTTCTAGTGGTTATTTTCTAATTATGCCTTTTTATCTCCTGGGTAACCTTTATGACACTGAAAACATGTTTTCCGACATAATCCTCACAGTGCCAAAGCATCAGATGGGGTTTCCCACTCTACAAGTGACCACAGTGGGGCTCGGAGTTATTAACTATTTCATCTTCCGGACCCTTGGTGTCAGGAGAGCTGGGATGTGAGGACATCTGTCAGATGCCAAAAATCTAAGTTCTCTCTTTATGGCATTAATTAAAAAATATATTTTTAAAAGAAATGTCAATAAAAATTAAACATCCACTGTCAGCCAAGCACTCTTCACACCCCAGCAGAGATACAGAATGATAAAAAAATCATAATAAAAATAAAAAAATAAAAAAGAATCACCCACCCTCAGAAACCCAATTCTAGTTTGAAGAGACCTGTCAATACTTCAGCAGTATTAAAAATAAAAGAGACCATAAACTTGGTAATCCATTTTGCAAGTAAGTGTATGATTAAGGACCAGGAGATTGGAGCAGGAAGTAAGAGCAATAAAAAAGAGCTTGTGACAGCAAGATCTTACAGAATTTAATAAAGTGTAATTATTTAATTTTAAGGATAGTGTTGTACTAGAAAAACTTCGCAGTAATTTACGTACGGTTGAGAAGTGGTGTTAATAACACAAGAAGCCAAATGAGCAAAGGCTACTTTGTGCTCTCTAGTATGGACATTCTTTGGAAATACCTATAAAAAGAGCAGATTTGGGGAGGCAACTGTCTGTTTCACCAGGGAATCAGTATTACACGGGAAAGGCCATGTGCCGAAACATGATCGACATTTGTTTACTGGGTGGCATTCGCTGCGACCCGTGTTTTTTTTCTCTTACATCATCCACACACACAAAGCTGCAAAGTGTATGCAGTTTGTGGACGGGAAACCAGGCTTACAGAGGACTTCAGCAATCCGCCCCCGATCCCACTTCGGAACTAGAAGAGCTGACCTGAGAGTGCTGACAGGTAAGTGACGCCGGACTCCCAAACAGAGACGGTGTGGGATGTGTCGAATGAAACACCCTAACCGCATGTGGGATCTCAAGGAGAGGAGAACTCTTAGTCAGATGGGGATGTTTTAGTCCCCGTGAGAATTCCAGAACCGTCAGGATTTGTAGCTGTTGTCCTTGAACTCTGTAGTCGGAGAAAGTGTGGCTGCACACCCTAGCAGAGCTAATGCACTGATGGCAATGAGCGCGTGCTTCCTAGGCATCTTGGACCATCTTTGACCATCTTTGACCTATGCTCCCTGGCATAGGCCAGTGGAACAGACGCGAGCGAGGAGGAGGGCCAGGCCACTCCACCCACGCGTGCAAACGACTGCACTAAAACCTGGCGCTCTAGTGGTTCACGTCAGAATCCGTCGAATGTTGGCCATAGGGCTACCATGAAAACGCTTGTGCATGATGCTTGAATTAATTCAGTCTTTCACAACACCGTGTATTATCTGAAGACCAAAGTTCTCCTCTGTGTAGGAAGATTCCAGGTCTGTTCATGGGGTGGGGGAGCCACTGCTGCCTGCCGATGTGATTAGGGACCTCCTCATGGAAGATGAGGGGTCCCATCTTCTCTCTAAAGGGTGGCTTAGCTTTCAATTTCCAGAGAAAACAAGGGCAAGGAGAACAGCTTCTTTAATTAGTATACAGGTATAACTTTGTTTCTTTTTTTATTAAGCTTTTAATTTTAATCCCAGTGTAGTTAACATATAGTGTATTATTAGTTTCAGGTGTAAAGTGTAGTGATTCAGCACTTCCATACAGCAGCCCGTGCTCATCATGACAGGTGTCTTCCTTCATCCCCATCACTGATTTTCCCCATTCCCCCACCCCCAGGCCCCCTGGACCATTAGTTTGTTCTCTGTACTTAAAAGTCTGCTTCTTGGTTTGGTGTTCTCAATCTCTCTCTCTTTTTCCCTTGCTCATTTGTTTTGTTTCTAAAATCCCATATGTGAGTGAGATCCTATGGTATTTGTCTTTCTCTGACAATTTATTTCACTTAGCATTGTACTCTCTAGTTCCATACATGTCATTGCAAATGGCAAGATTTCATTCTTTTTTATGGCTGAGTAATATTTCATTGTGTGTGTGTGTGTGTGTGTGTGTGTGTGTGTGTATCTCACATTTTATCTATTTATCTATAGATGGACACTTAGGTTGTTTCCATAATTTGGTTATTTTTTTTAAGATTTTATTTATTTATTTGACACAGAGAGAGAGAGAGATCACAAATAGGCAAAGAAGCAGGCAGAGGGGGAGGGGGAAGCAGGCTCCCCACTGAGCAGAGAGCCTGATGCGGGGCTCAACCCCAGGACCTTGGGATCATGACCTGAGCCGAAAGCAGAGGCTTAAGCCACTGAGCCACCCAGGCGCCCCTGGTTATTGTTAATAATGCTGCAGTAAACACAAGACTGTGTCTCTCTTTGTTTATGTTGTTTTGTTTTGTTTGTTTTTTTTTGTAAATATGCAATAGCGTGATTGCTGTCTCACAGGGTAGCTTTATTTTTTAACTTTCTGAGAAACCTCCATACCATTTCCCACAGTGGCTGCACTGGTTTGAATTCCAGCCAACATGCAAGAGGGTTCTTCTTTCTCTGCATCCTCACCAGCACCTGTTGTCTGTTGTGTTCTTGATGTTAACCAGTGTGACAGGTGTGAAGTCATACCTCATTGTAGTTTTGGTTTGCGGCTCCCTGATGCTGAGGGATGTGGAGCACCTTTTCATGGGTCTGTTGGCCATCTGGGTGTCTTCATTGGAGAAATGACTGTTCATGTCTTCTGCCCATTTTTAATTGGTTTATTTGTTTTTTAGGCTTTGAGTTTTGTAAGTTCTTTATGTATTTTGGTTACTAATCTCTTAATGGATGTGTCATTTGCAGATATCTTCTCCCAATTGGTAGGAGCTGATATAACTTGAATCCCACTGAGAAAATTCCACAGAGAATTCTAGTGTTTTCACACAATGCACCTTACTGACCTTATAAAATAACAACAATGTATTCTGCATAGGAAAAAGCGTTAGAACCACATATGCCTAGTGCCTGTCTATTGGATTCAATTCCCTTGAAGAGTAGGAGCTTTGGAAGGTGGGACTTAATTCTTTCTGCAGATGATGAAACTCACATGGGAGGTTGTTTGTACTGAACTAGACCTGGAAATAAAAGAGTTTTTAATTTTTAACCCAGTGTCCCTGCACATATTAGTCAGTGTTCCATGTTTACTGATGAATGTTTGCTTTGCATTCAATTTGTATTAAGGTTGCAGTGCACGTATATGTATATATCTTCTAGGTAAATAGATTAATGTGTGTGTATGCACATGTGTCTATTAAAAACTGTGGAATGGTTGTGCAAAATACATTAATATATTTTTTAAAAATTCGGTAGTTTGTATTTTCAGGTTTATTGTGATCGCTGGTAAGAGAAAAAACTATGCCTAAAAGTCCTTACAGCCTTGAAATAAAGGCACTCTTATTTGATTTATAACTTGTTTATCCGCACCTTGGCTAACAGAGCTGTGTTGCGACTTAATTGCTTCTTGAAGTCACATACACTTACCTTGAGAATTATTTTAATGATTGTACTACAAATATCTGACTCCTCATAACTAGAAAGAATATGTAAAAGAAAACAAGTCAGCAATAAAAGGAGTTCATAAATTATTGCTTACTGTATGTATATGCCCTATTAGTCTAGTCTTTCCACCAAACTTTTTCTTCAAAGGGCCAGACGGGAAATACTGTAGATTTCGTGGGCTGCCCCGGGTCTGTTGTGTCTTCTCACCCGCGCAGCCGCAGACAGCGCGCGCTTGCCTGAGGACAGCACCGCCCCAGCCAGACTCCAAGTGTGCGCACTCGTCGGTGAACTCATGTATTTTCATGCGTCATGTAATCCTCTTCTTTTTTTTTTTTTTCCAAACATTTACAAGTGGAAAAAACATTTTCCTCTCATCAGACTCACAGAATTTGGCAGCAACCAGACGACGGCAGCTAGATCGGGCCGATGGCTGCTCCTGGCAAAAGTTCATAAGATCCACGGTGGCGCTCATTTGATTCTTAAGCTTACGCGCTCGTCCTCCAGAGGACATCCATCCCTGAATGCAGCCAAGGACTCATGGGGAAATGACAGAACACACCTGACCCTTGAGCAGCTCAGCACTTAGGGATCCTGACCCTTGCGGAGTTGAAAGTCCCCATGTCACTTTTGACTCCCCCAGAATTTAACTGCTAGTAGCTTCCTGTTGACTAGAAGGCTCATCGATAACGAGCAGTTGATGAAGACGCTTTCTGCCGGTTACATATGTTCTGCATTGCATTCTTACAATAAGGAACATATTATTAAGAAAATCATAAGGAAGAGAAAGTACATTTATAGTACTTATCGATGTTGACTGTATTTAATAGTAAGACCCACATGTAATCGGATGCCTGTCGTTCAAATCCACGTTGTTCAAGAGGCTATTATGTATTTAACATATGCATATTCATCTTTAAATTTTGTGTTCTATATAGAATATGCTCTATTATTCTAAATAGAATAGAATATACTCTATTATTGTAATGTGTATATGTGCAACATATATTATTTTGAGTGTGTGCAATATATATTATGCATATGCATTCCTTTGCATTTATGCAAATGAAACAGCAGGTATAGTGAGCTGTTTCTGGCAATAATCCCATGAGAAAGGGAGGTAGGAGATGCTTGCTATGTATCTTAAAATTAAATCCCATCCATGCATTATACCACTATCAATGGCTATTATTTAATGCTTAAATATATCTTCTAACTTTCATGCATATCACAATTACATTAACTATCATTTTGTATTAAGGTATCATAAATACCTAAGCTATATCATCACACCTTTCTGTTTGGCAACACCATTTTGGTATTCTGTCTCCTCTCTCTCCCCATCCTCTTCTTCTTCCCTGTTCTTGTTTCTTTAACATACATCCTAAAAAAATTCAACCTGATTGTCTCTGGACCTCCAATGGATTCTGACATGTCAAAAATTTTGAAGCCTTACAATGAAGAAGACAGTTATATTTAATCAGCATATCTGATACTCGTTTGAATGTGGTTCCTTTTTTTCAATCCAAGGAGCCCAACATCACACAGACCGTGCTGGTTGACAGATTTTTTTTTTCCCCAGTGGAACATTTTCATCTTATTTAAAAATAATAGTGCAGAGTGGCCTTTGACAAAGCCACTCCATGCTGTGGGAAGGGTAGTAGAAGGGAAAGGGCTCTGGATTGTGAAGATGGAAACTCTTAACGATTCTAGATCTAGAATGAACACCTGCTCTTTCAAAGAATTTGGTTATTTGGTAAAACACAGTGGGTCTAGTTCTGCTTCTCTGTGAGTGGCCTTGACAAGCCATGTAGTATGGGAGGAGTTTAAAGAGGAAGATGGACAGATCTGATCCTCAAAGTTCATTTTAGCCCGAGGAGCCTCTGCTTCTAATACCGTGATAGGATCTTTCAGTTGAAAACATCTAACTGCTTAAAATGAGATGCCATTATATGTGTGCGAATTTATACACCTAATCCCATCCATGATTATACACTGTGCAGAATTTGGACTTTGGTTACCACTACAGTTGTAAGTAGTAGCCTTCCTCTTGTGAAGATCATGCTTTCGTCAGGTGATATCTGTATGAAATGATGCTGTCACTTATTTTCTCGCTAAACGCTCTGAATCTCATTTTTTCTTCTTCAATTATCTGTTTTCGTCTTCAATTATTTTTATGGAGAATCTGTTTTGCTAAATTCTTGAATGCCCCCCCCCCCGTTTACTTTGATTCTAATGAAAATGGGTTTGAGGTTTTTTTTTTTTTTTATGTTTTCCTGTATGTAAACACATGAAAAAGACACACTGAATTTACTACTTTCATGGTTAGAGCATCATTCCTGTGTTTTAGAGAGACCTGGGCTTAAATATGGGACCATTAATTCGTTATGGGGATCCCCAAAAGAACTAAATGTGGGTTTGGAGCGAATTACTGTGTCATATATATCTGATGTCCTCCACTAAGAGGATAACATGTGGGATAAATGTTCTACTATGTGTTCCTCATTGCCCTGGCCTCCAGTCAGAACTGGGCCACCAGGTAGCCTGATCCTAGTGAAGTTAAGCAAACTCTGTGTGCTTTCAGCTTGGGATCTGTCACAGGAATTCAAACACCTGCCCCACTTATATCATGGGGCTCTTATAAGGATAAGATCCAGAAGTGTTTCGAAACGTGAAAATTATAAATAAACATGGATGTCTTTCTGAGTCGACGCAGTTCTCCCATGTTCAAGAAGGTGTGAGAGCAAGTCGTGGTAAAGCCATCTATGTTTAGTGCTCACGTGGCCACAGGCTTTTTCTACAACATCCAGTGATTAAACATTCATGACTCGGATTTCCTCTCTGACATTCAAAGCCATATATCATAATTTTAGCTAAAGCAGATGTTGGTTTCTCATGTTGCATGCCATTTCATTCGTTCTCTTGGGAGACTGTCTATTTTCATAGTTAGGAAATGAGGGGCTCAATGAATATTAGAATGGATTTTCCCACCCCCAAAAAGAGATTAAACCCTCGAAATATTCCTTGGCCTTCTTATATGATAGGCATGTGAAAACTCGCTCAGGAAGATTGTTGGTAACATAGAAACTTCAAGATGGGAAGCTTTGTAGGTACAATTGGAATCATGCTGCCTGGAACTTTGCTATTATATTTACATTTAAATTTTAAAAAATCACCTTCAGGCGAGTTTATAGGTGAGCCAACAACAATAGGGGAGCAGTGTTACCATGTATTAATGTACAGTTGGGTAAATAAGGCCATCATGAGAAAAAAGCCTAAGGAATGTGAATTCTTCAGGTAAGGAGTAGCTGAGCTATTAATATTATAGGTAAGCTGAATAGCTACCCAGGTGTTGGGGAAAAGTGAAACGATGTATCATCATAGAGGACTGACAAAGGTCCCTAATATCCTCAAATGAATATTGTGTAAAAACAGCCGGCTGAATCTGCTCTTTTCCCTGGCACTGTGGCTGTAACCAGATGAGCCATAATTAAGTGTGGGTCACTGAGGAGAGAAACAGTGGTTTTAATGATCGAACCATTTATATGCCAGCAAATAAGTAAATCAAATGTGCTGTGTGAAGGACAGACAAGAAATCTGGGTGAGCCCCAGCAAAAATCATGGCTCACGAAGAAAGTCCTTCTGTATTTCTGATTTTGAATTTGGGGAGAAAACAAATGAAAGTAATTTAAAAGTCCGTTTTAGCTGTTTATCCAGCATCCGGGCTCAGCAAAGCTCTTCAAATCTTTTTTGCCTTTTCCTAGGACTCACACTTCAGAGAACTTTCACATTTTGTTATTTTTTCCCCTTTGGCTTATTCAGCTCAAATTCTCCCATCTTTCTATCGTTTACTTATAGAATTCAGAACAAATTTCAGCATATAGTCTATGTATCTCATAACACAATGTTTCCTATTAAAGGAAGAGAACATCTTAAATTGCTAAAAACACATCCACGATAGTGGACTTCTTACTGAGCAGGTCTTTGCTTCCTAGTGGACCAGTTCATGCACCTCAAAACATTCTTCCACAGGTTTTATTCATGACTGGTCAGGTTTCTTAGGAACAGTGAGATTTTATAGGAAGAGTTCATTGTTAGTGGATAGATTCTATCTTTGTCAATTAGAGAATCTAAATTATTTCTTATAAAACTTAACTGAAGTCACTGTCTGTTCTTTTATGGTTAATACTACCTAATAGGACTCGGGAAGTAATGTTCTCAAGAAATGAATTCCTGTCCCCTTAATTCAGACACTTGCTCCATCACCATAATTTACTATATAACTCGTCATCACATAGTTATTAAATATTTTGCTTAATTCTTTCTTGAACCGTCTTCTAAGGAAGTTGTAAGTGACAGCTCACACAAAACAAAGAGAAACATGTCCACTCCTATGTAAGTTAAACTCATTTTCACCATTTTGAAATTGACCACATCAGCTACATCTACATTTCATAGTGTGGCTCTCTGTGGTTCCCGCCAAATGCTATGAAGTAAATCTCAGAACCAAAGTGCCATATTTTTATTCTGTAAATATGACTGTAAAACTTGGAATTTAGAAGCTGTTATTGATAGCTTTGTAGAAAAATTGTAACGTTAATTCGATACTATTCTCTGTGTGTCACTCCAGGCAAACAACATTTCCAGTCTTTTGTTAAGTAGATGCAGAAAAAAAGGGATTACACACAGGACTTCTGTACTCCTTTCCAGGTGGCAAATTTAATATTTCTTGAAACTCAGAGGGACCAAAAAATATGTTTTTGGAAATATTTCCCTTTTTTAAATACTTGTTGAATTGGAAAATAAAAGGATTTCTGGTGGTGGTCTTCAGGTTCTGTGGCTCTAGAAATGTATTGGTGTTTTGTGAATTATCTGAAGTATTTATTTAATATCAAATTTTAATTTTGATGACAGTCTAAGAAGTAATTTTACAATTCTCTAAATCATCTGGAACCTTTTCCTATACACATGCAGACGTTTGATCTCACATCGCCTATCGGACACATTTGCTCCCAGTGGGGCTGGTTTATTTGTTTTCCTCTGTATGTACCAAAGTGGGTGCTGTAGGAAAACGATGCTTTGATTCTCTGTGATGGTCCAATGCTACCCCATTCCATGGACCCCATTCGGTGGGTGCAGTAGTAGATGAGAGGGGAGGGTCAACGGAGTCACAGTCACAGTGACAGATTGAACTTATGTTCTTCATTAGTATTAGCTCTGTGTTCATGGTTCAAGTCGTTGACTTATTACTTCCTTGAAATCATCTTTCATCACACAAAATCGAAGTTACTTTGAATGTCAGTGTATTGATGAGTTGGTTTGTGGTTTGTACTGAGGTGAGAGCTCCTGTCGTCCACCCTGGTCTGGCATCTGCTCTGCCCCTCATCAGGCCCTGGGTTCCCCCTACACAAGGGAGTGGCCGCCAGGACATCAGGTGGGACCTATTTGACTAGACGACTTTTTCTCCCCCATGTCTGGCTACTTCCTCCTAAAGACTCAAGACTCCTCTCAGAAGACAGCCTACCCTCAGGAAATCCTTCCTGGAAACCTTCCCCTACCCCTTAACAGCCCCAGAAATTAGGCTTCCTTCAGGTTTCTCACAAAACATGCATTGAAAGCCTCCTGATCCACCACCTTTAATTTTATGAATTTCAAAATTTATATGGTTTCTTTGAATGTATGTCCTAATCTATGCATTGGGCACCGTTGTGTCTGTGGAGATGCATTCTTGATATTCTTGAAAGCTTTATCCAACCAACTCTTCTTAACACAGTTCACACATTTTATCAAATACCCGGTTTATGTTACCCATTAGACATGAGTGCTGAGGGCAGAAGGAGAGGAGAGGGCAAGGTGAGCGAAGACATACGCTGATTTTCCCCTTAGCATTTACTCTGGGGAAAAATAATCTCTTATTAAGGGAAACATTTCATAACGTTCCCTTCATTGGAACAGGCAGGATGAGCCAGGAGGACCGGGAGTGAGGATGCACCTTGGTAAATTTCATTCACTTCTTCTAGAAATTGTCTTTTCCTTAGCAGTAGCCCAAGCAGAGCTGTAATGCCTGTCAACCGGAGAGGCAAGCAGTGCGTCCTGCAGGAAAGACGCGTGACGCAGGTGCCTCGGAGAAAGTGAACCAGCTTCAGGATGGGCCGCCTGCTCAGCGTAGACGGCCTGGGGCACACGCCTTCTCCCCTACACGCATAGGAACTGACAGACAGACGGCCTCTCCCAGTCTGAGGAAAGCACAGTCCTTTTGCTAAAATGATTAGATGCAGAGAAATAAGGGAGATAAGAAATCAGTGACCGATCGCTGGGTTTTTGAGAAAACAAATAAGACTGTCCCAGAAGGAGAAGTTTGATGAGACCCGGATGACGGGTGCCCTGGCTGGTAAATAAGGTCACACCTTTGCGATAACACTTAGCAGTTAATTACCAGCTTAACTATTTTATAAAATCCATTACACTCTGCCTCCCTTGGAGTTTAATTGCTTAATTCACCTCTTAATTTCCTTGGCCAATGCCTAGGTGTTTTCCCACATGGTAAGTGTGAAGTAGTAGTTGAATAAATGCCCAGTGAAGACCTACACTGGCTTCCCCCACCCCTGTCCCAGCCAGGCTGTGGGCTCCATGGCTCGGACCATGTCTGCTAGGAGGGCAGTGCGAGCTGCTGATCGGGGTTGGGAAGAGGAAGGCGTAGATGAAGTGAATCTGAGTATATTCGAAGCTTTACAATGTTATTTTGATCCTTCTCGGTCTCTTGGTTTCAAAGTCCTTGTACTCATTAGGTGTTTTCCTACTTTCCGTAAAGTAGGGCTCTGTCTTCTGGGACTGTCAGGGCGTTCAGGGCGTCCCTTTGCATGAGACCTCCCCGCTGCGACACGCAGGTGTGCTCCTGGCATGGCCAGTCCAGGACTCCCAGAAACAGAGCTCTGAGCAGTGCGGGGGTGGTGAGGGGCGCTCGCGGGGAGATGGAGGGAGCATCAGGAGCTCACGATACTGACTGGACTGCGGTTGGTATCACGACGAGCCCCAGACAGCCACTCATGGGTCATTGTTCGCCTTTCAGAGGTTCTTATTTGAAATAAGCTAAAGTAAGCCTCCCGCGTCAAGAAAAAGGCAGGGACCCGGAGATGAGGGACCAAAGCTATTACTTTGAATCCCTTAAGTCTACAGCACACATTTGTTTTGTTAAATTTTGGTGTTCTAAAGGTCATCTCTCGACCTTTTCTCCAACATGAGAACGTTGGTACCCTGCCTTCTCTTAAAGGTAACCCCCGCATAGTTAAAAAGTAACCTAAATACAAAAATAAAGTATGGTGTTAAAAAATATTCTAACTTTGGAGAGATGAACATCGCAATGCATGAAAGGTCCTGTAGGTTATTTTAGAAATGTGAAATAAGTTATCTTGCAACTAAACATCTTATGCAGAAGTATCACATAAATTGGCCGCATTTCAGCATTCGTCATTATTCTCAATTGGTGTAGCCCAAGAAACTGTGCGATTTCAGGGAGAACATGTAGCTTGCTCAGACTGTTTGGTTGCTCAGTGTTGAGGCTTCCCTTGTCATTTATTAGAAGAAAACACTGAAATAACGGAAAGGCGTTTGAAAAGGAAAAACGAGGTAGCTGTGTATCAGCCCCCCACTTCCCACTTTCTAACCATGTGCCCTTGGACAAACCACCGTGTCTGATCTGACTTCCCCTTACTGAATGAGGGTGGTGAAATTTTCTCTGCTCAGCACAAGAGGATACTGTAAGGAAAGTGTAAACACCATGACACTCGAATCTTATCAGGCTCGATGCTATCGTGTTATGAGGCTCCTGCCTAAGGCGTAGAAAACAGCTTTCCGTGGCTTCAAAATTTGTTTTAGAACATCCCAGATATACACCGAACATCACAAAGATGATTAGTCAGTAAACAGGCCCTTTATGTAGGCATCCTGAAGCAAGTCCCCAGTTAGTTCTCTAGGGAAAGTCCAGTCATCTGCAGAAATGACACCAGAATGGCTCAGGTGCCGTCTCTTCCTTGGGATCCAAGCTGAATTCCACTCACCTTCACAGTTCCGCTCATTCCTCCATTTATGCAAAACGTGAGCATTTCAGGAGTGATGTTAGTATTGCATTGGCAACAATGTAAGGTTTGGGCCTGTAGGAGCGTTTGGATTCTGTTTCGGATGGTCTCTGCCTATGGTCCGGTCCCAGTCCTCCCCCAGCGTGCACCCTGGTTAAAGAACAGTGACTGTCCTGCCACAGGGAGGAAGGTCTGTGATTAAGAAACACACACTGAGAGGGGGTAAGTGAGGGAACATGTTCGTTCATTGAGCGTGTTGTTGATGGAACACGGTGTCGGAGGAGTTAGAGGGTCATGGCTTGTCTTTGAAGGTCAGATCAGTAGCAGACCTACTGTCCATGCAAGTCCCCATGTTCTTTAAAATAAAGGTCAGATCAACTCTCCAGACGTAATTAGGTACCCTTTTGTGGAAGGACACACCAGGAAGATATTTAATGTGGCGCACAATCAAAAAGGACCGACTTTAGGATTTTGATTGGTTTGTTGGTTGTACTGTAGACTCCGTTCGATTTCTGTCATTTCAGGTTTGCTCGTCAGAGGTGTTTGGTCTCAGGTCCTCATAGGAAACCAGGATGGGAACTATTAAAATATGTGTGACCTGTAACCCGGTGTGAAGTCTAATGTCTCTCGGGTCCAATGAAAAGAGGGATGATATTAAGGTGGTTGATACTGATGTGAGGTTCCTTGAAGTACAGAGTTGCTGACGCTGTCATGCTTCATGTGTCTTGGGTTTTGGTGACCTCTGACTCACCTTGTGGGGTCAGCTCCAGTCCTGTTCTGGGCCTGCTGCCCTCAACCTCTCTACACAGGTCTGCTCATCTTCCCTCCCGGTCCTGACCTCATCACACTCATGCAGGATCTGCGATGTTTGCACGTGAGCCTGTGCATGTCCACGGCCCCCTCAGACACCACAAGCGAGATAACCGAGGGCATTTGTGATGCTCTGTCATTTTGGGGGGGGGCATCTGTTTTACCAAATGCACAGTGCCTCCTACAGAGGTTGCCTTTAGTCATGATTTGTTAAATAAAGAGAAAGATTCTCTCCACCAACACTTTCTCTAGGCTACAAAGCCATGATTGTCTGAGCCACCACACTTGTAGGTTTTAGAATGACCTGTAACTGCTCATCTCCATCCCGTCTGTCCGCATATGGCTGAGGCAGTGTCCGCGTTCAGCATCGGGGAGGGTGTGCCTGTGTACAAGTTCATCGGTGCCTGCACCTTATTTGTTTGTGCTGTTTGGATTTACCTTTCTTTTCTTGTTTTAATTTATCTTCTTGTCGTATGTGTGTACTTTGGAAGTTTCTTAAATCTGTGTTTTGTTTTGTTTTGTTTTGTTTTGTTTAACAATAAAAGCATAGCACTTTTTGATGTGATTTGATTTCATTTGAAGTTACTAAAATTCAGTCCAATAAGACTTGGCAGTAGACACCTACTAGGCACTCGGAATTGAGTTACGTGCCCGAGGAGGTACAGGAGAAGTTAATATGAACAGAAGAGACATTGCAGTTGCATACTAACAGGAAATTACATCCAAGCGAGCGCTGCCTTCCCAGCAAAGAGTGCAGAGCAGGTTGCCAACACCACCTTCTCTCTGGTCGGCTCTCACCATGGGCAAAGGGGACGGGTTTCTCTTTGTTCTGTTTCAGAACAGCCTTTCCTGTAATTTCTCAATAGATTATAATTTTGTTGTTCTTAGAATTGTGGTTTTATTCTCTTATGCAGATGCTGTGTATGACCTCCTGCCTATGTTTGACTAGAGATATTTAAATAATGTTACATATTTACAAGAATGAAGCCTTGGAGAACTCTACGGAAAAACCAAAGAACAGAGTGGTGGTAACATTGTTAGTTGTGCCCTTGACTCTGCACTGAGGAACTTTACCGTGTTCTTTGTCTCGGGCTGGGAGAAGTTCAAGGGGGCTCTTGCTACTTAAAACCATATTTGAGTACAGATCTACACCAGAAGTCCGAATGCTAAAATTGTTCATCTTTCTTGCCTTGGAGATACAGGAACATCTTAGAAATCAGAGAGTAAAAGAACAAAAAATTGCCTACAGTATCGTCCAGTTAGACTAATCTTTGAGGTCTTCCGAAATCGTGAGCTTTCCCATGATAGTACTTGGAAGGTGGTATTTGGGGGAAAAAAAATTTAAAAACAAAAAACAGTAAGGTCCAGTAAATCTCTTAATTCGCTGAGGACAGCAGAGCTTTCAGAGCCGTGGAGAGGAGTCCAGTCCCAATGTCCATCTCTCCGATTTCCACAGTAGGACTCGCCGTTCTGCCTCTTCCTGGCGACCTGTGCCACGTGACTGTGGCAGGACTTGGGCGGCTCCTGGTATTTCCACACCTACAACCTCATTACAAGGAATGGGATCTAACCCACTGGAACACTGCTGGGAAGTAAATTAGACAAATATCCCAACTGCAGTGGAGGCTTGTGTCTCATTTGTATTCTCCTAAACTTCATTCTCAGTGAAGATCTAGGTAAAATCAATCAACCAGAAATGCACATGGGCCCAAAGAGCAGCAAGTTCCCTATAACCAGATTTTAATTAGGTTCAGGTAATGATTTCATGCGCCTTTTGTAGCGTGATAGATAATATCTGGAGTCAGCACATTTTTTTTTTAAGACCGGCCGTGTCCTGGGCTGTTCTGCCTCCATTGTGCTCACTCAACCGGGTTCTCAGGGCAGGGACAAAGTCACGGATGCTGCATGACAAAGGAGCTTGGGTGGATGCAGCGAACCTCATCCATGGCCACTCAGATTCAAATTTTGCATGTTTTTTCATGTGTCACAAAATATCTTCGTTCTTTTGATTTGTTGAGGTAAGAAAACCATTATTAGCTCAGGAGCTATTTGGAAGAGGTGGGCCAGGCCTGACCTGTGGGCTGTAGTTTGCTTACCCTGGGGTCTAGTCACAGGGCGAGAGGCTGAGCTGGAAGGCCTTAGTGGTCTTCCTGACACGCAGGTTTCTAGTTTCAGTGCTGGGAAGGGCTTCACACCGTGGAGCCACGGGGAATTATGTGGGTTCCCACCGCCGCCAAGCATCAGCTGGGTGTGAAGATGATGCGGCGGGAATGCTCTGCTGTTTTATCCCAACGTGGAGCACATTCACTCGAGTGACACCTATGCACCGTGAAGGACATGGTTTAATAATTCCGAGGAAGAAAAGCCTGTTTGTTGGACCCCTTCCTGCATACATGTACCTCCCATCCGTCAGCACCCGTGACCACGATGCTCAGAGGTGGGAGGATGCTCGGGAATCAGCTCTCGAGAAGGCAGGGGCCGGTCTTGTGGAACACTTGTCTCCCGTCACCCGCTGGGGTGTCCTAAAAGCCCTTGAGAGCTCCTAGAAAAGCGTCTGTTCAAGCCTAGGTTCAAAGTCTCGTTTCCCATTTCACCTCCAGATAGCAGGGGTTGTTAGCATGTTTCAAAACGAGTCCTTAGTGTGGTTTCTTCTGGTGAGCGGCGGGGCAGTGCTGACCCTTCCCTTTCCTCAGCCCCGGGAATGGTCCAGGTTGGCTCCACTAGGCGCTCGCTGTTTCCCCCTCTCCCTAAGCCTCTGTGCCCAGCTCTGCTGAATCACAAGGTGTTCAGTGAGATGTCAGGGGCTGATGCTGCCTTAAGAAGCAGTAGAAGTTCGCGGGACACTTTTTTTTTTTTTTTTTTACAGTCCGCACAGACTTTCTCTGTGGACATTCATGCAGGTTCCAATGGAGCACATCTGTACTAATGCTATCATACCTCTTCTTCCCCATGAAGTTCACAGATTGTCCTTATCCCTAGGGAAACACTTTTAAGAAATTTATTTATTTGAGAGGTAGAGAGAGCACCTGTGTGCACATGCACATGGGGAGAGGGCAGAGGAAGAGGCAGGCTCCCCACTGAGCAGGGAGCCCAACCCCAGGCCCCTGAGATCATGACCTGAGCTGAAGTCAGATGCTTAACTGACTGAGCACCCACGTGCCCCCAGGGGAAACACCTTTAACATCCTCAAAAATGGTTTAAAGTACAGATACCCTGTAGCACACACTACTGCATTTTTCTGTCTAATAAAGGTACTGGTTCTATATGTGTTACCTGTAAATGGTCATTTTTTTTTAAAGATTTTATTTATTTATTTGACAGACAGAGATCACAAGTAGGCAGAGAGGCAGGCAGAGAGAGAGAGAGAGAGAGGAGGAAGCAGGCTCCCCGCTGAGCAGAGAGCCCGATGTGGGGCTCGATCCCAGAACCCTGGGATCATGACCTGAGCTGAAGGCAGAGGCCTTAACCCGCTGAGCCACCCAGGCGCCCCTGTAAATGGTCATTTTTATCCAGTTATTTTTGCATCAGGAAGGAAACCCATTTTTTTAAAAAAATTTTTTATCTTTATTTTTTTATTTATTTTTTTATAAACATATAATGTATTTTTATCCCCAGGGGTACAGGTCTATGAATCGCCAGGTTTACACACTTCACAGCACTCACCATAGCACATACCCTCCCCAATGTCCATAACCCCACCCCCCCTCTCACAACCCCCCCTCCCCCCAGCAACCCTCAGTTTGTTTTGTGAGATTGAGAATCACTTATGGTTTGTCTCCCTCCCGATCCCATTTTGTTTCATTTACTCTTCTCCTACCCCCTTCACCCCCCATGTTGCATCTCCACTTCCTCATATCAGGGAGATCATATGATAGTTGTCTTTCTCCAATTGACTTATTTCGCTAAGCATGATACCCTCTAGTTCCATCCACGTCATTGCAAATGGCAAGATTTCATTTCTTTTGATGGCTGCATAGTATTCCATTGTGTATATATACCACATCTTCTTTATCCATTCATCTGTTGATGGACATCTAGGTTCTTTCCATAGTTTGGCTATTATGGACATTGCTGCTATAAACATTCGGGTGCACGTGCCCCTTCGGATCACTACGAGGAAACCCATTTTTATTTTTAAGATTTTTAATCTTTTCGTGTTCATTACTTTGATTCTTGAGTGTTTTTATTAATTCATCTGTCTGCGGGATTAGCTCTTGGGTGACCTGGGCCTCAGCAGGTTATTTTTATATATGCAAACTTGCAACAATCATTTGGATGAACATCATGAAAAAAATACACAAAAGTAGATCAAAAGTTGGAATAAAAAACATTGTTGAGAAATATTTACACGATTTAATGAAGTTTCTTCCTCGGTTCAAGACAAGATAGCAGTCTTGCAGTTGGATCTTATGTGACTGTCGAGAAACAAGGCACCAGATCTGGGTGACGCAAGACTGACTTGAACGGAGCCACGTCTTAAACACTCACTTCAAGTGGACACAAGACAGTGAGCAGGGGAGCCAGCTTGGGCACTGTGTGATTGTGCGGGACACATGTTTGGGAGAATGGAAAGATGAGGAGAGGGAATCTCTATGGAGAGAGTTAAAGATTAATCTCAAAACATAGATGTGAAAAACACAAAAAAACAGATGAAGACACTCTGTCTAGTGACCGGTGAGTGTGTTTGGTAAGGACTAAACCCTGCCCCTGCTTGTGCCACTGGTAGCAGCTGTAGCAGCATCAATTGTGCATATGAAAAGCACTTTATTGCCATTTTTCACGGTAGTTTTCTTGGCAGTGTTAAAAACCAAATCATTAGTTATTGTACTTAACTGGGGAGCACAACGGAAGATGTGGGAGATGTGGGAGAGACAACGGAATCGAAATGGAGAACGTGGTCCTCAGCATAAGCGACATAAGCCAAGGGGGAGGCGGCTGTGTTCCGGCAGGAAACTCCAGTGGCTGCCTGCAGAGCACAGGAAGAGCGGGACCTCCAGGCCATGGGACGCTGAAGGCCACACGGGCTCCCTCCTGGAGGGCGGTGACTTGCCTTAGGGGGCCCGGGTCACTGCGTGCGTGTCCTCTAACTGCACTCAGTCCTGTCCCCGGAATAGAGGGCTTCGCTCTCGCTTCCTCCAGGCTGGAACCTGTGACCTCATTCCCCCTCCTGGGAGGTGAACTGACCCACTTTCCTTGGACGGTGACCAGCGAATGGAGTCAGGCAGACGCTTCTCCCAAGAATCCTTGAGAAGGGAGAGGGGCTCAGAGAACGCTTCCCTTCTCCCTGCTGCCTTCTCTCGGGCAGGCCTGGGGGAGGCCTTGGTTTATCGTCCGTCGGTATGTGGAGGCCGACGCTATGCAGCGACTCAGAGAAGGTCGGTGGGAGCCCGTCCAGAGCAGCGAGGAAGGCCCTGGAGACCGCCTCGACAGGAGCCCTGACCCGCCAGGACACACACACCTTCCGACTCAGCGGCCCTTGGCGCTCAGTGCGAACTTCTAGTTCTGTACTTAATACATTTGAAGGCACATCCCGGTGAAAAAACTCTGCCGCAGTGACAGCAGTTGACAGAGCAGGCTGGACCCCTGCCTCCACCGGACCCTGATTAATCCGCAGGTCTATGTCATCCGTAATGAGGCGAAAACAAAGACTTTAATAAAGGCTTTATGAAAACATATTAGGAAGGCACTTTTTTTTTTTTTTTTTGGAGAGCAGTGAAACTATGATTTATGAAACTTTGTGCCGGCCTGAAGATAATTTTAATTTCTTCCAATGCCAGAAGCACTTTTTAGTTTAAGGAAAAAAAAATACTGTTAGTACTGCTTCACATGTCTCCTCACGCAGGCTAATATTCAAGACATGCCCTCTTGAACCTTTTTCTTTTTCCGGTCTCACCCTTGTTTTTCGATGTTTTTGATAAAGTTTTTGAACAGCAACCACCATTCTCTAGTTTCTTTCATATCTAGCTGATGCTTCTTTGTTTCCTCAGGTGACACTGTGCTATGTCTTCCTTGCGTAAAGATGGGTCACCCACCTTTTTGTATTTTTTGGAGAAGGATAATGTGTTGTTTTCTTTATATATGAGATTTTACACTCACAGAAATGATGGAGCATCATTTCACTACTAATAGTAATGGACGGACATTTCAAAGCATACATAGTGTGAGTGAAAACCACACACGCGTCATTGAAGAGAGATCAGTAATATGTCTCATAATTGTCTTTCCAATACTCTGCTGAGACAACTCTTCTGACTGCATTATTTTTTTTAAAGATTTTATTTATTTATTTGACACACAGAGATCACAAGCAGGCAGAGAGGCAGACAGAGAGAGGGGGAAGCAGGCTCCCCACTGATCAGGGAGCCCGATACGGGACTCGATCCCAGGACCCTGAGATCATGACCTGAGCTGAAGGCAGAGGCTTAACCCACTGAGCCACCCAGGCACTCCTTCTGTCTGCTTTATTGCGAATGTACACACACACACTTAGATACTGGCCACAGTGTTGGCCGGTATCACTGGGAGCCTCGAGGTACAGACCCACTTCCTCAGCCCTCCTGTGTAAGCTACGTGGTACTCAGAGCCCGGCGAGCGCTCTGTTTTGGCTACCTGCTCTCATTCTCATTGGGAAGTAAACATTAATAGAACATTATTTATTTTACATAGAAGGGGAAAATTATTCAACATCATTTTTCTGCAAGGGTGAGGAAACATAGAAAAGTAGTTACATTTTACTTAATTTTAAAATGTTATTATCAAACGGACACGAGATACCAACTTGCTGTCCCACAGACATGGAAAAGGAAACCTTCACTGTCAAAGTCATTCAGTGTTTCTTTTGCTTTATGGCACAGTCCTATACTACATTTTGTATCCCTTTCGGATAACTTTTTTGTTAAAATATCACCACAGAAATGTTCCTTCAAAGGCATGCAGATAGTTCCTCCTTCAGGGAGGGGAGATTCCTCTCAGCATTGTTGTTTACATTTTCTCAATTACTCTTGGAGATGTTGGTAACACACTTCTGTCTAGGACGTGAACCATGAGTTGCCAACGTTTGGCTACCTTTTAAACCCGGAGGACCCTTGCAAACCTGGCGGAACTCCAAGTCCAAACGTGGGTCCTCCTGCAGGTCCTGAGAAGAGAAAGAGAGAAATACCCAAGTTGTCTTAGGAAAGTGCACGCCTTACTTCTGCACTTCCCGTCTGAGAGCAGGGAAAGAGAAGAGAAGAGAACCAGAAGGAAGGCTCACAGATTTTTCTTTTATTTCACAATATTTTTTTCACAAGCTCCCTTTTCTGCCATTTTCTCTACTAACACTGGATTTTTTGGGTAGAACGTAATTGCACACCGAAATGGTATTGGCAATAATAGAAAATAATTACGTAGATTTCTGTTTTCATTAACATTTTTCCATTTAAAATGCGTGTTTATATAAATTGCCTGGTTTGAGCCGCACAGCATAGATGATAGAGGGTTTTAAAAATGGCAGCGTCCCTCTACAAGCTGGGGGGACCGATGTTCATTTATTAAAAAGTATTGTGATTTCCATAATTGTCCCTCCGACAGTCTGGGGGCTCCAATGTGACAGAAAGGAAGACAAACAGAAAGTGGAATCCCTCATCCATGTGATTTGAAAGTCCTGCTAGAACTTAATTGTATCAACCGAGGTGACTACGTCATGTGTAACAAACGTGGGGTTACCGGCAAGTGTCACACAAACCACGCCCTTCTCTTCATGCACGAAGACCCTAGGCCCCTGGGACTTCCCCTTGGTTCCCATGACAACCAGGATGGAGCTGCCTTGGGCAGGACCCACCCTCTGGGCTGTTTATCTGATGATACTTTGCTCTCCCTTGCCAAGTTCTGTGGGGGTCGCTTGGGACCCCACCCTCAGGCCCCCTGGCCTCCATAGAAGGAGGTTCTGGTGAAATGCCGAGGTGGGGTGGAGACCTGTGGGAAAGGGAAGAGCTGTGATGCTCTCGCAGTGGGTCGTTGGATAAAGTGGTTCACTTACATTACTTCCTGTTCTAGTTTCTCTTTGATAAAACGATGCTTTTAGGCCCTGACAAGCAAACTGAAAGCACCATCATTTGTGTTTCACAGTACATATCCGTTATTTCCTGTGACGTCGGGTTTCACGTTCTGGTACGTGCTGGAGAATTATAAAATACCACCCCCGCCGTGGACCCTGTTGTGGCAACGTAAGATGTTAAATACTCTTACGTGGTCGGGGAAAGCTGGGGACCCCAGTGTGCCCTCTCCCTTGACATTTCCCCTGACGTCTGTCTTTCAGGGTGTGAAACTTACAGATCACAAGCAGGGTCCCCTGAACTGAACTTAGGGGAAAAAAGGAAAAAGGAAGAAGAAGGCAAATTGTTTGTTTTTCTGTTTGTGTCAGTGCACTGGGCACCTAGAGGATCTTTGGTATGTAGGGTCGCCCTTTCCCTGTTCTTCCCGCCATGCCTTAGTAGGAAAAGATTGCCTTTATCCTCTTCCTTTGTCTTTCTAGCCGTCCTCCAGTCTCACCACATGCCACACTTTCTCATGGAGCTACATCTACCCCCATGGAAAGCTCTTCCTTGATTCCTGGCTAGCCAGTTTATTTACGGATTTTCATATGCTATTCAAAGGGAGGGTGTCTGCAGGTGCATTATTTTCTTCCTTCCTTCCTTCCTTCCTTCCTTTCTTTCTTTTTTTTTTTTTTCTTGTAGCTTTATGGGAAAGTGGTCATTTGAGAGAAGAAAAATAAACACACTGATTTGCCGAATATCAAAAATCAGGATAACCTTTAGACTCATTCTTGAACGTACATCTTCTGATTCAATCCTGAGCTTTTCCCACCAGTTTATTATCTGCTCTGGGGGTAACCAGAATAGCTTTCAGCATTTGGGAACTTCATTACCTCTCTCTCTTTTTATGTGTATCATACAACACAGGTGTGATAGCGACAGAAGGCATACACGCGGTTTTCTCTGTATATGGTTCACGTATTGTGTCTGTGGAGCACATCTTTCTCTGAAGCTTGGCTTGTAGTTAGAGATACCCCTCACACACACACACACACACACACACACACACACACGTGCACACACACAGCATGCACACATGCCCCATTACCCCCAAGTTTCTTGTAGGGGGACGGAACAATGTAGATATATCAGACTGGTTGACTTTGGATCCCTCCCCCTGTTAAATGTGTTGGAGTCACCATAGAAACATGGGGAGGTGGGATCCTCCTACTCAGATCCTCAGGATTTCTAGGATGCTCAACATATTTATATATTTGAGACCCATTCACAAAATGTCCACAGTGGCAATGGGGCCCAAGCTTCCCATTAAGCTGTGGTGTTATGTCCATCAGAGAATATTCTGTTTGAACACCAAGTTTCAAAAAAGAAAAGTGAATAATCACAATATTGAGGATTAGAACGTCATAAGGTGAGTGACTCTGGCTGCTGGTTAAAACAACCTTTTTATGTTCTGCAGATGTGTTTATTAAGTCAACCAAAGAGATGTGTGGGCACATCCCCAAACAGTCTCCAATATCTTCCTGACTGTTTCTAGTCCACCCCAATGTCTAATTCTAACTCGTTTATCCACCGTGTTGACCCCTGTATGTTTCCAGTTGTCTTGACCACATTGCCTTGCATTGTTGAAAGATTCTTCTAGAGCACATTATGAATTCCCAAATATTTTTCCACAAGTTAAATATTTGTTGAGTAATAAGGCACCATGGAGTATCAGCATTTCTTCTGAAAAGCACACTCTAGAAAGAAAGAAAAAAAGAAAAAAAACATCCTTCCTGACTTTGCTTCTTACAGGAAGTCCTTCCTGGCTTTGCTCCTTCCTGAGGGTTGCACTCCTGATAAACAGGTTAGCCTGTGCTTTGATTATGGAGGATACCACTTCTCAACCTTCACGATCTAACCTGTGTCCAATTATTTCCTGTTACATTTTCAGTTCAGGGCCTTCAGCACTAAATGTTTTTCTACAATAAGCGAACATTCATCTCTGAATTGCATGTGAAAGAATTTTGCCTAGTGATATGATTGATTAGCTAATTTATTTGCACCTGAAATTTGCCTGTATGACATACAACTTTGTTCTAAAAAATACTGGGAAAACAGTTATGCAATTGCTAGTACCATGGAAACTTGCCTTCATTGCAGATTTGAATCCCCAAATATAGATGATCAACGCCTACCAATTCAAAATGCTTAGATAGGCCTTGTCACCTAGGCAACAGTGTATTGGAAATGAGATATCTGTATTCTCTCAAATTTATTTCCCAAATTTTACCTTTTATGTAGTTTTAGAGCACAGATTTTAATATTGAATATATAATTTTCTGAAAAATTGCTTATGACAATCTTGAAATCCACCAGCTTGAAATAAGCCCTAGAAATAAAACCTAGACACCCCACCCCCCCCCCGCCATTTGCGTTTCCCTTTGGATGGTGAGTAGTATTTCCTAACAGTTAATCACAAACATAGTAGTCTTCAGCAGAGACCACATCACTGAAACTCTGGAAGTGGGTAAGTAGAACAATGAAGCTTCTTTCTATACATAATTGCTCTTAGATTGTATAGAAAATACAAGTCTTAAGTCCGACGTGGGTAATGTAAAGAAGCATTAGAGTAGGTAGAACTTGTCTCAGAGACTTTGTTAAAACTTCCCCCTTCACACTATTGGAATTACATCAAAATGGAAAGATTCTGGACAACAAAGGAAATAAGCAACAGAAGTACAAGATAGCCTTCTGGGAGAAGATATTTGCAGATGACATACCCAATGAGAGATTAGTATTCAAAACATATAAATGACTTCTATAATTCAATGAAAACCCCACAAATAATCTAACTACAAATGAACAGAAGACACGATTGACCTTTCTTCAGAGAAGACATCCAGAGGCCAACAGACACATGAGAAAGTGTTCAACAGTACTTGTCACCAGGGAAATGCACATGCAAACTACAATGAGATCTCACCTTACACCTGTCAGAATGGCTGAAGTCAAGAACACAGGAAACCAGCAGTGTTGGCGAGGATGTGGAGAGAAGGGAGTCCTCTTGCACTGTTGGTGGGAATGCAGACTGGTTGCATCCACTGTGGAAACAGTATGAAGTTCCCTGAAAAAATTAAAAATAGGACTACCCTATGATCCAGTAATTCCTATGCTGGGTATTTACCCAAAAAATACAAAAACACTAATTTAAAAAAAGATATATGTACTTGTATATTTATAGCAGCATTATTTACAAATGCCAAATTATGGAAACAGCCCAAGTGTCCCTTGGTTGATGAATGGATGAAGATGTGGTGTATATACACAATGGAATATTATTCAGCCAGAGAAAAGAGTGAAATCTTGCCATTTTCAGTGACATGGTTGGATCTCAAGAGTATGACTGAGTGAAACATCAGTCAGTGGAAGACAAAGACCATATGATTTCAATTATATGTGGAATTTAAAAAAAAATGAGGAAAAAAGAGTGAAACCAAGAAACAGACCCTTAACTGTAGAGCGTACACTGATGGTCACCAGACAGGAGGTGGGTAGGGGGTTGGGGGATAGGAGAACACTTATCATGAAGGGCACTAAGTAACCTGAAACTAATGTAAGTTGAATGATAATGGAATGAAGGAAATACAAAAAATAAATTTAAACACACACACAAAACTTCCTCCTTCAGGCTTCTGACCTCCATTTCATTTCCTTCATACCACCTTTCTGTTCCAAAAAAGCAGTTTTTCCTAAACCAACAAAAAACAACGACACTCTTGCCAAAAAAAGAAAAAAAAAAAAAAAGGCTTGTTCTATTCTTGCCCCTTTACTTCTAAATGAAACATGGAAGTTGTGTCACATTCCTTTGAGACTTACTCTGCGTTTTCCAGCTGTTGTCATCTAACCTTTAAATTGTCTGGGATGAGGTTTTGGAGCCATCGTGCCTGATGTGAAAGACGTAGAAAAAAGATTCTTGATGTGAGTTTGCTTTTGACCATTGGCTTCACAACAGATGCCCCAGGGAAGCTGTGCATTCCTTGAGGGGAATGATTGATGAGTTTCTGAAGAGATTATGAATTGTCCACAGTTGGATCCCATTGTCACGATCGAACCTTGTTTAATATATGTTGAATGAATCAGTGGGGAAATTGTCCAAGAACAATCCTGATGGAAAACTCGTCATCCTGAGTTCTTCATACTGTCCTTGGAAGTTCCTACTCTGCTCTTGAGCCAGGTAGACGCTGATAATAAATTATATTAATTTAAAAAGCACACTGGGGGGCACCTGGGTGGTTCAGTGGGTTAAAGCCTCTGCCTTTGACTCAGGTCATGATCCCGGGGTCCTGGGATCGAGCCCTGCATTGGGCTCTCTGCTCGGTGGAGAGCCTGCTTCTCCCTCTCTATCTGCCTGCATCTCTGCCTACATGTGATCTCTGTCAAATAAATAAATAAAATCTTTAAAAAAAAAAAAGCACGCTGGGTGAATACTAAGAGGTGCATTGTAAACAAAAGTATTAGCATATTGTAACAAAATGAGGATTTAGTTCCAAATCTGACCATCACAAACCATAAGGGTATTAATAATAAGTTAAAAAAAAATGGCACTATGACAACTTCCTGGTATATCTTTTTTTTTTTTTTTCCTAAGATTTTTATTTATTTATTTTAGAGAAGCAGGAAGGGCAGAGGGAGAGGGAAAGACACAAGCATACTCGAGCCGGGCATGCAGCCTGGCTCTGGGCTCAATCTCAGGACCCTGAACACATGAACTTGACTTATTGACCAAAATCAAGAGTCAGCTGCTCAACTTACTGAGGCACCCAGGGGATCTACTTCTTGGTATTTCTCATTGAAAT
Source organism: Enhydra lutris kenyoni (assembly GCF_002288905.1). Classification (NCBI taxonomy): domain Eukaryota; kingdom Metazoa; phylum Chordata; class Mammalia; order Carnivora; family Mustelidae; genus Enhydra; species Enhydra lutris. Next base: position 3,955,378 of record NW_019154095.1, on the reverse strand, counting down.
GTCTCCCAAGAAATTTCTGTCCTTGCTATGAATTCACAAAGTCTTTGTTGTGTGTGTGTAACTGGTACGACTCTCTCTTCTGAGGTTGTATAAAACACACAAGTAAGGGCTCATATTTCTCATTTTGTTTTGTCTGTCTTGTGGCTCAGGTCCCATTTGTCTTGAAAGAATCTTGAAATCTTAAAAGAGATCCTCCTGTTCAAAGAACTTGAGGGTCACTCGCACGCCCATGTTAATTCTCACCCTGTTCCTCCTATCCTCTTCTTCTGATACCTTCCCCTCTCATTCTGTTCTCCCGCCTCCCCAAACCTGGGGTACATTTTGCCCTCCGTGCACAGCACACTGAGGCATCTGAATGATCTGGTAAAGACACCTGCCATGTATTGAGGAATCTGGTGACTGTCGCCCTATGGGAGCAGATAATCGCTGGCCAAGGTTCCCCACCTGTTCTCAGCACTGTAAAGCGAACAGCCAAATGCCAGTTGGGAAATAGTCTTCATTTTTAGACTACATCTGAAGTTTTATAAATTGAAACTTTTTGTCACTCAGCTCCAGTCGCTCATTCTTCTGCGGCCTCATACAGCTGAGTCAAACACCAGGCTCTCATTTACATGAGACAGAGCCCGGGCTCAGATTAGCACAGGGCATGACAAGATAAAAAATAGATTCATTATTTGACCAGCTGATGGGCCTGCCAGTATAGCTTTGAATTTAAATCACAGAATGGTAAGAATTGAAAGGGTTTGAAGTAGTTATCAACCCGCTACTCTTGTCTCTAGGCAAGACCAGAACTTGATGTTTTTCCTGTGGATCGTTGCCTGTGGTATTCCTGCAGATCTCTCTTGAAGGAGATAAAGCCTGGCGCAGGAATTCGTTCGTAGCTGATAACATTAGCAGTTCAAATGCTTCTCTGCCTGGGAGATGAGCTCTTTGCTGGGAAGTTGGCGCCTGGGCCACGAACACCCAAGGAGTGACTCTTGATAGCTCTGATGCCCGACACTGCACACTAATTGACTTCATTTTCTCTTTCATACTATTTCAAAGCATTTTCGAGCACGTACTATGGAATCGGACCTCTTGACAGGTACATATTTACTATCACACCTCAGGCTTCAATGCAAGAAGCCCTTCTAAACCTTCCACAAGTTTTCATTTAAAAAAAAAAAAGAAGAGGAAAGTCTGAACATTGAGAACGATGTTAAGAGCTACTGTGGCATATAAAATAATACAAATACAATTTAACTTCCTTTTGGGAGATTTAATATTTGGCTATAGATTAGGAGGAAAGGACTCCAAGTTAAGAAATATACCTGGACCTCGGGGGTAGGAATCGTCAGTCCATCTCTGGCTCTACTATTAGCACATTTGATGGCAAGTCAAATGCATGGAGCTGATTTAAACTTCTATTCAGTTGCTGTTGTTCCCATTGTAAGTTTATCAGAGGCTTTATCGAACTCAGAAATTATTGTTGTTAGAATAGAATAAACTGGAAGACACGAGAGAACTTTCAAGATCTAAAAACTTCATTTGCATGGCCCTGGGAGAAACCTCAACATACCCACAGATTTGCATGCCCTCATATAATTCACAAACGTAAGATGTTTTTTGTATTCTTGATCTTGAAGAGGGTGACTGAATCGCCAAGAGTAAAGCAAATGTCTAAATACATTTATTCAATTGTCCCTTTCAAGTGGTGCATTTATTCAACTGTGGAGTAATGCCGATATTCCCATGTAGTATCAGAGACCTGCAAGAGTTGTAATTATATGTCTGCGTGGTTTCTGTTATAATCTCTATCGCCAAGACCTACATTATGTAATACTTCACACCATGCTTTGGAATAAAATCATAGTAACTCTCAAATTAATCATAGACCAAAATTACACGTTAAACTGTATATCGAAGGAAATCATATGATCATTCCTTATGGAAGCCAAAGATTGACTTACATTTCCTCATTTGAAACTCAGAAGTGTTTGTTTGGTGAGAACTATGACATGTTACAGTTGAGGAAACAGAAATTGGAAGGGTAAGAAATGGACAGATGACCAGTCAGTCAAGTATTTGAGGACTGTGGGGTCACTTTGCTTTAAGACTAGAGAATGGGAGCACCCTGGGTTAACTTTCGAGGAATTTACTGAGGGTCACCAAGTGTTGTGCTGACCTTGTTTCCATTATTGATTGGAAATGCATCACGTTGCGTGTGGTCTACAGGAACCACAACCCAGTGTGAAAGCTGTGTCCCTCATCTGCTCCACATTAGTGGGGAATCTTGAGTATCCCACTTAAAAAAACCAAAAAGAAACAAAACAAAAAAAACTGGCCAGCCTACGGAGAAAAGGCGAGAATGACTTGCTGTAAGTCAACGGGGCGGCTCAGAATGGCGCGCATCTAAAATCCTTCATTTACTTTTTATAAAGATTCTGAGCTTAAGGAATTGATAGGGCTCGTGTGTACCTCATAGCTGAGTCTATTGTTTAAAGATGATGCTACAGTCTGGCGGGAATTATCATGGGAACGCGCGCACGTATGTGAGAAAGGGGAACACAGGCCCCTTACCGTTCGTCAGCAGCAGACTCGGGATGGGAAACGGGAGGCTCGAACAGGACAGCGTTTTGAAACTAAATGGTCCATTGATCTGAGGAGAGGGCAAAACATGATTTGGCTGGAAGCATGCAACAGTTGTCAGTTGCTGTGGTAATGGAGATAAACTTTGATCTTGATGGCAGAGAAAAATGTCAAGGAGAAAATAAGCATTTAGTTGCAGTGATTGTTACATTTTATCAGGCACCGGAGTTTTCCGGCTTCTGGGCAAACAGAGTAAGTCACCTCTTTTGAGGGAAACCGCTCAGGATGGAGGGACAGATAGACTCGTAAGGGAAGTACTTATGCGTATGGCCTGGTCCCTAGCCGGGGCTGGGAGCCTTATGCGTCCTGGGACAGGACCCAGGCTTGGAACACAGTTTGCTCACACAATTAGGTTGATCATTGCAGATTTAGTAAACGGGATGGACCATCCATCGTTCTTGCAAGATACATGCACATACCAGACTCCAGGGGTTTACACTACAGCTTAGCATATTTCAATATCCGTATTATTTATGATGGAAATTAACTAGTAGTATTTCCCATAACTTTTTTTCCAGTTTTGCTATTTTTAGTATTTTGCCAATTTTTTATTATGGTAAAAATGCACATAAAATTTGCTGTCTCAACCATTTTTAAGTGTCAAGTTCGTGGTATTATTTATTTGTATAATGTGCAACCGTCCCCACTGTCCATCTCTAGAACATTTTTTATCTTTATAAGATAACTAAATTTCCATGTCCATTAGACACAGACTCCCCAGTTACTCCCTCCCAGCCCCTGGCAAGTGCCATTTCTATCTCTACGATTCCGACTATTCTGAGCACCTCATAGAAGTGGAAGCATACGGCGGGCATCTGGGTGCCCCTGCTGGTTGAGAATCAGGCTCGTGATTTCGGTGCAGGTCACGATCTCAGGCTGGTGAGATGGAGCCCGCATCGCACTATGTGCTCCGTACAGAGTCTGCTTGAGAATCTTCTCTCCCCCTGCCTCTCTTGCTTTCCCTCTTAAAAAAAAAAAAAAAAGAAAAGAAAAGAAAAGGAGAAAAAAAGCAGAATCGTACAGTATGTGTCTTTCTGTGACTGGCTTATTTCACTTAGCATAGGGTCCTCCAGAATCATCCATGTTCTAGAATCTGTATGTGAGAATTTCCTTCCTCTTTAAGACTAATTTATTCCGTTGTATGTACTTACCACATTTTGTTTTCCGTGCTTCTGTTGATGAACACTTGGGTTGCTCTCAGGTTTTAGCTACTGTAAATAATGCCGTTATAAACACAAGTGCACAAATATCTCTTTGATACCCTGCTTCCAATTCCTTTGATTACATACCCGGAAGTGGAATTGCTGGATCCTGTGGTCATCATATTTTTAAATTTTTGAGGAGCCACTGTATTGTTTTCGGTACAACTGCTGCACTGTTTTATATTCCCTCCGACAGTACACAAGGACGCCAGCTTTACCACATTCTCACCAACACTTTGCACTTTCTGGGTTTTTTGAGAGTGGTCATCCCAACTACTGAGGTGGTGTAGTTGAGACACCACCTAACTAATGAGGTGGTGTCTCATTATAGTTTTTTGTTTTGTTTTAAATATTTTTTTTCATTTATTTGAGAGAGCGAATGCACGGGTCAGTGGGGGAGCAGAGGGAGAGGATCTCAAGCAGACTCTGCACTGAGTGTGGTGCCCCGCTTGGGGCTCGGTCTCATGACCCTGACATCATGACCGGAACTGAAATCAAGAGACCGATGCTTGACTAACTGAGCCACCCAAGCGCCCCTATGGTTTTGATTTGCATTTCCCTGATGATGAGCAATGTTGACCATCCTTTCGTGCGCTTACTGGACATTTCTGTCTCTTATTTGGAGGATGTCTATCCAAATCCTTCACTCATGTTCACATATTTTTATTGTTACTGAATTTTCCATATATTCTGGGTATTAATCCTTTGTCAGATATATCATTTACAATTTTTTTTTCTCATTCTGTGGATGACCTTTTTACTTTGTTGATATTTTCTTTGGTGCATATCTTTTTTTTTTTTTTTTTTAATTTCTCTGAAGTTCACAGTTTGTGTTTTTCCTTTTCTTACCTGTGCTTCTATTGTCATATCCAAGAAATCTTCATCAAATGCAATGTGTTGGAGCCTCTGTCCTTGACTCGTAAGAGTCTTACACTTTCATTTTTCATATTTAGGGCTTTGATCCATTTTTAGTTAATTTTTGTATATGGTGTTAAGTAAGGGCTGAACTTTTCTTCTTCTTCCTCCTCCTCTTCCTCCTCTTCCTCCTCCTTCTTCTTTATTCTCCTTCTCCTGCCCTCCCCCTCCTCACCCACTTCCCCTCCTCCTCCTCCTTCCAGCCGTAATCATTATATCAGTAATCTCTCAATCATTCTTAGCACTAACTGTAAGACATAGTTGTTAGCCCCTTGTTGTAAGCATTACGTCATTTGATGATGTGAAGGGAATTCTACTAGAATTTCCATTCTGCGGGTGAGGAATCTTAGGACCAGGGAGGGCCGAGGTGAGACATCCACTGGGTAGTGTGATTCCAGAGGCTTCTCTCAGAGCAGGATTCAGGGTTCCCTACGCATGTCAACCTGTGGACTAGATGTTAGATTCTCTGGATTTTAGGCAGCTGATTCTACAATTCTTTCCATTTCGATGGTATTGGAGAAAAGGGCTTTCTGTCATGGGTGTGTTCTCATGTACTCAGACGAGTGTCTTTTTGCCTGTTCGCAGGAAGGGGAGAACGGCAGCTAGGCGAGCACTCACTAATGTGCGTCGAACTCTAACTCTGTGGTAAGGGCTCTTGTCCTCAGTTTCCCTGTCTGAAGGACTTCACGCAATTAGAATAGTCTCCAACACAGGGCGGTGCTGTCCCGACTTTCCAGAGAGGGAAACTGAGTAAAGTTATTCAAGTTATTTGTGATAGGACCAGAGGGAGGCAGAAATTCAGCCCCAGGAAATGTGTCCCGGGAGCTGGTACTGGTGACTGTACTCTAAATTCTTGTGTAACATCTCCCCTAGAACTATATATTCAACAAAATCTGAGATGCTCCTTTCTGATGGGGCTTAGCCTTCAGCTTGGCTTTGACAGAAATGTGGCCAGGGTCAGCAGCACGGGCATCACTTCCGTCTTATTCAGAATCCTAAGTGAAACAGCTTCCCGCCTTGCAAAGGGTTTTCTGGGGGTGTTTTTATTTCCACTCATGTGTTATTAGATTTCACCTGCTGCTTTCAAATCTTCTAAACATAGCGCTAGCCTGAAAAAAAAAGTAGTACTTTCATGAAACGATCTTGACATTGAAAATGGTCGTTGTGGGATGCCTGGGTGGCTCAGCTGGTTAAGCAGCTGCCTTCGGCTCAGGTCATGATCCCAGCGTCCTGGGATCGAGTTCCACATCGGGCTCCTTGCTCATCCTGCTTCTCCCTCTGCCTCTGCCTGCCATTCTGTCTGCCTGTGCTCGCTCTCTCTCCCTCTCTCTCTGACAAATAAAATCTTTAAAAAAAAAAAAGAAAATGGTCGTTGTGTGCAGTGTCGGTGTGAGAAACGCGCTGACGTTGCTGGGGTCTTTGACATCTTCGGGTTCACCTTGAAATCAGGCATGACACTTAGAGCATTTTTTAATATCCTTATAAAGAAAAATGTGATAGTACCGGCTTTTCCCAACTCATTCCATTGTCTTTATTAATAGTAGTGTGTGCAGAGTAGTGGATGACTGGAGAAAAATCATTAGATCATATGAATACAGTTTTCTTGAAGTCTTCATATTTCTACACTGTAACTTAATTTTAAGCTTGAGAGATCACCACGGAGTATCTGATGTATGTCTCAGCGTAACACCTCCCACTGAAACAGCACGTCCCACTTCGTCACGTGCGCAGGAATCCCGAGTCCCCCAGGGTCAACAAACAGCAGCCATCCTGAGAAACACGACGTGTGTGTGTGTGTGTGTGTATCTCCACGTCTTTGTATGTCACAGGGTTTCTGTGTGTGTTGTGCGGTGGGAAAGGGGAATGCTGGGAGAAGAGAACAGAAAACAGGAGAAGGGCACACATTGCCCTGAGCTCAGTTGTGACGACGATTAACGCTGTTTTTAGCTCTTCAGCCCTTACTCACTGGAGCCTGAAAAGAATCCATAATTCCCACCTGCAGCGAGGAGGGAGAGTTAATCTGAGTGCAGCGCTATTATCTTTTTTTAGCCATTTAGCGAGGCGAATATTGAAAAGGACTGCAATCGTGCCCCGGAGAACCTTGGAGAGCGGCCCTCTGGCTCGTTGGTCCCGGGCTCTGGTGATGGTGGCCAATAGCAGCGCTCAGAGGCCTTCACACCTGTTCGCTCAGACCTCCTGATTATTTCCGTCCACTGACGCGTCGTTACCAGAGCAACCTGCCGTTCTCGTGACAACTTTGGGGCAGGATTATTCACACATTTTGGCAAAACCGAAAATGGGTGATTCCCTTGAGCCAAACCGATAAGATGAAAAGCCTTAAGTATCAATAATTGTTTGTGGGTTTGAGGAAATCACTCAGAATGTTTATTTCAGATGTGCTGTGCATAAAATGGGGGACAATGCATTTCTGTGCTGTGGCCGTGAAGAATTTCAGAGATGGTCACTTTGTGGGACTGTAAGTAGTTAAGTTCTTAGGGTATGTGGTTAGTAGTTTTTTAAACAAGTTTTCTTCATGATGGGGAATGAGGATTAATTCTTTGCTTGGAAGAAAAATACTGAGTCAAATGTACAAGGCTCTCCTGGGAAGGTTAGACACATGACTGGAGCTACTTCACATGCAGAAAGGTCATTCTCAAGCCTTCAGGAAAACAGGGAGCGTTGAAATGACCTAAGCAGGGGGACTTGGGACAACTACCTTTTAGCTTTATTGATTATGGCTGAGACTTCGCTAACAAGAGAAAGCCACAGGGCACCCTCCAGGTTTGGCCTTGCTCTCTGCCCACTCCAAAATGTGCATTTAATTCAACACCCCATTCTGCCCAACTTCCACTGAGATGTAAACACTAGGACTTGTTTGAAAAACAAAACACAAAACCCGTGAGAGGCTTAGCAAGCAAGGCTCTTGTGACCAGAAACTGCAGTGCCTTTTCAAGAAACCAAAAGCCAACAACTACTGGACAGAGTTTTAGGTACCCTGCAATTAATACAGATTAAAGCCTCAAGAAAACAATCTTATTCTTAAAGGTGGTGCATTTGCATAACTTTTTTTTGGCATAACATTTATAAGAGAAGCTGAAGCTCCTGCCTCCTGGTAGGACTGGTGAGTTAAGATAGGGACTGTGTCGGGGTACCTGGGTGGTTCAGAGGGTTAAGCCTCTGCCTTCAGCTCAGGTCATGATCCCAGGGTCCTGGGATCGAGCCCAGCGTCAGGCTCTCTGCTCAGTGGGGAGCCTGCTTCCCCCTCTCTCTGCCTGCCTCTCTGCCTACTTGTGATCTTTGTCTGTCAAATAAAAAAATAAAATCTTAAAAAAAAAATATAGGGACTGTGTCTGGAAGTATGAACAGAGCTTCCCGAAACAGATATGGAAGATTCCAGGCATAAAGAAACTGCCTGTGGAGACACCTGGAAATAGGTAAGTCACAAATTTACTTGGAGGTGTCTTCAGTCTCCAGAAAGTTGAGTAAGCGGGTAGGAGTGTAGAACACACAGAGACATGTGAAGATGTAAAGACAGGTAAAATATAGTTTGATTGATGACCTAGAGAGTAATACCTTCAAAATTCAAGGTGATTACAAAAATGCTAAAACCAAGTTTTGGTGGCCCTTGAAATGAGAGATCTAAGTATGTGACGATTTGAATAATCAAAATTTAAATATTCAAACATTTGCATAATTCAACTATTTAATTATATTTTAATGCAGATAATAAATATTATTGTAATGCTGTGTAGTTTGTAAGAATGCTGCAAGGTATGCTGGGTCCCACTGATGTTGGTTAACCCCACAGATGTTGGTTAACATGAAACCACCACAGATGGGTGTATTCCAGTCCTTCCACATCTATACTAAATATTTGCTTGGATACCCTTCCTTGTAAAGTCCTTCCCCCAGCTTTGCTGAGACAGAACTCAGACACAACATTGTATCAGTTTAAAGTGTCAGGTGCAATGATTTGGTTCATGTAGTTATCGTGAGGTGATGCCGGGAGCAAGGTGAATTTGTGCAGTTGCCCCAGTGAGGACCCAGGAGGAGTCAGCTAAAAGTGTTCTATGGATAAACAGGATGTGAAGAACACACACATTTTCTTTCAAAGGCTGAGTGATGTGAATTTCTGTTTATATTGTGTGTATCTTTCGATGAGCAGGGCCAAAATAAATTGTACTTCAGAATCTGTACACCTGTCCCCTCTTAAGGACGTGATGGAAACAATGTGTTCAGTGTAAGGCAGCAGCAGAAGTTGTGCAGTCTGCAGACTTGACCTCTGTCCTGGTTCTGCCTGCTCTGTAATTTTTGTATATCGCACTGTCATTCTCCAGGAGTTAGGTCAGCAGTCTTCACTTATAAAGGAAGACACATATCTCAAGCCAAGAGGAATAACGACCATAGACATAAATGTCATAGTGAGATTCCGCCAAATTTGAGAATTCATTACAAAAGAACAACAACAACACAAGACAAAACAAAACAAAACAAAAACACCCAAAAAGCACAAACTAAACCCTCCGGAATATACACAAAGTCCAAGTGATGGGTTATTTTGCAAGATTTAGTTACAATTATTCTAACAAATATTGCTTAAACTTCCAAAACCATGGTGGCGTTATTTAAAGTTTCTTTAAAACAGAGAGAATGCTTTGTCAGAATTCCAACTAAAAAAAAAACAAAACAGCTTCGGTAACTGTAATGAAACCACAACAGTGGATTCCTGGCCTCAGTGTAGCTTCGAAAGCACTTTCAAGGAGGAAAGGTCATTTTATCATTAACAAATTAGAGATATTTTTACACAAAGTGACTTCACTTAGAATAAAAGTACAGGGGCAACACTTTACATTTCTCATAGGTCTGCCAACTTTTCCCTTCTGTAAGACAACAGAAATTACAAAAATTAAGAAGTCCAAACTGTTCAGAAAGTAGAAAAATTAAGAAATCATGGTTCAAAAGGTTCTTAATGCTGAGAAAGAGGGAAGTCTGAGACCTCAAATTTGGCTTAACTGAGATATGGGAAGCTAGATTTCACAGATAGGGAGAGAATTGTTCTATGTGACAAGGAATTTTTGTAGTAAGTGGGTGCACCATAACAGAAAATGCATAGAATTTGTAAACCAGTATAGTTACTGTCTTGTAATGTGACCTTGGGTAGGACTGTAGGACTGTAACATCACTGAGCATGTATTTCTTCATGCATAGATGGACATGGGGCCGTCTACTTGCAGAGTTACTGTTACACAGAGCAAATAGAACCCACAATTCACTAGCAGAGTGCCTGGGGAATAGCGGGTACACAGTGGGTGTTGCTCAGTGGTTGGTTTTCTTTCCCAGGAGGATAGAATTTACCAGTAAATGTTATAAGAGTTTTATGTAACATCCATATCACAGTGGAAAAAAAAAAATTCAGGTCATGTGGAGGGCAAAAAAAAAAAAAAAAAAAATATATATATATATATATATATATATATATTAGAAGCACAAAATAAAGAATGAAAAGTTCTTTACAAGATGTTTTAATTGTCAAACCAAATTTTTCCTTATTTAATATATTTTTTAAAGATTTTATTTATTTATTTGACAGAGAGATCACAAGTAGGCAGAGAGTTAGGCAGAGAGAAGCGGGGGAGATGCAGGCTCCCTGCTGAGCAGAGAGCCCGATGTGGGGCTCGATCCCAGGACCCTGAGATCACGACCTGAGCCGAAGGCAGAGGCTTTAACCCACTGAGCCACCCAGGTGCCCTTAATATATTTTTTAAAAATTTATTTATTCACCTGAGAGAGGGAAAGTACACATGGGGAAGGGGCAGAAGGAGAGAGAGTGTCTCAAGCAGACACTGCTGAGCACAGAGCCTGACAAGGACCCATCCCAGGACCCCAGGGGCCATAACCTGAGCCACAATCCAGAGTCCAACACCCAAACCACTGAGCTACCAGGCATCCCCAACTTTTGCCTTATTTTATACCTACAGGGATATTTTAGCAAGAGAGTTGAATTTCGTCTTTGGATTAAAAAGTTCATGTATTTAACTAATTTTCTCCAGCTCTAGGTTTCTTGCCATCATTTATTTTATACTTTTATTATCTGTGTCTAGACTAAAACCACATTCTGTGAACAGATGTTGGGTCATTTTTCTCCCTTCTGATTTCCTAACGTCTTTGTGCTGTGGACGACGGTGATGAGCGCCCAGCCGGGGAGCTCACATCAAAGCTGGGGAAAGCAGACCGTCACACGGGGATAAATGCAGGTGTTGCAGGGGAGGTTGGCTGATAGGTACCAACAGACAGCAACCCGAAGTCGCAAACAATTTCACTGATTGGGTGATGGCTCCGTGATTTGCACAATGAACTACGTCAGCAGAGTTTCTTTCTTTCTTTCTTTCTTTCTTTTTTCATTGACTTTCCTTTTAGCTTCCTGCCTATTTTTATTCTCTTTTCATATTGTGCTCTCAAAGGAAGGAGACAAAAATGTAAGAAAAATACCCGGGGAGAAAAATGACTATAAAATGGGAATTTGTACCGAAGACCAAAGAAGATGAAGTTTTATGTCGTTTTTAAAGACAAGTGATGTATCACTTCTAGGTTACATACGTAATGGTGTAGGGCATTTCTGTATTCTGTCAGGGCTGGTTTCAATGACAGCAGATATGGCTGTGGAGTCCCTACTCTTTCTTCATAGGACTATGCCGCATTCTGTCTCTTTGGGATTTTCTCCTCTGGTGGGGTCCATGGCATTGACCTTCTCTGGCTCCTCCTCGCTTCCCCTCTCAGTTTCCTTTATTGACTCTTTTCTCTCTGCCTGCACTTCAAAAGTAGACACTCTTTAAGGTTATGGCTCATAAGTCTCTTTCTTCTCCTTATATACAGTCCTTTGTAGACTAAATCTTTTCCAAAGTTTCAACTATGACCTTTTGGTCGAGGACTCTCAAAGCCGAACTTCTATTTGTGATTTATTTTCTGAATTCCACTCCTGTATGTTCAACTTTTCACTAAATTCTGTTAGACTTTCTGGTGTCACCCCCTTTCACATTACCCAAAGTAAATGCTCCATCTTCTTGGGTCCAGACCTAGTCACGTCTTCTGTCTTTGAGCCATATTTAGCACATCCTTTAATCCTCAATTTTCTGTGGTTTCCTGTTGTTTTTGTTGGTCAGGGAGACAGAGAACATTAAACTTTCACTTTTGCTTATGTTACGGCTCATTTCTCATAAATGCTGTCTCTCATCGTGGGTGGTCCTTTCTCTCTCCACTTGCTGCTTCCCTATGTCAGACATACGTGTGTTCTTTTTCTCTTGCAGCAAATTCTTCACAGGTTTCTCATCTCTCTGTGTCCCGAGGAATCTGAGCACCTCCTCACACCTTCACACACAACTCTGATCATGCCCCATGTCTCAAATAAAAATTACCTGTATTTTCAAGAGCTTTCTCTCTATTCCTTGCAAAGTCCAAACTCCTGAGATGCACATAAACTACTTGCAATTTTCTGTATTCCAACCCCAGTGCCTCCCAAAGTGATGCCACGACAGCAGTGGCATCTGCATCAACAGAGAATTTGCTAGAAATCAGTTTCCCGGGCTCACCCCTAACTTCCTATTTTGAATCTCTAAGGTGGGACCCAACACTCTGTTTTCACATGGCCTTCTGGTAACACATGAGGGTGAATGCTGGAGGCAGAGCCCACCTGCAGCTACAGCATTGGTCCTGTCAGGTGAAGGATCACTCTCTGGTGGGTTCAGGTGATCATAAGTAGAAAAAGTTGCTCTAGCTAATGAAAACCTGTGTGTAACTCTGTTCCATCGTATCCTAAAATCAGGCCAGAAGAGCACTCTCAATTATGCCAACTGTTTGGAGTAAGTTTGTGCTTCTATGAGGTCCTTCTCAATTTCCTCAATATCTTTAAAATGCCAGGCGTGGAAGTTAAGAGAATTCCAGGCACGCCTTCCCGGTATCGGAGTCTGTCGTCCTGGAGGTCTACCCTACACCCTTCTCTCTGGGCCTGCAGATAGATGGTTATTGTTTTTGTCATTTTGGTGCTTTGAGAAAATATTCAGATGCTCTCATGTCTTCCTCCCTCCTGTAGTAATTCCTTTCTCACAGTTAGAAGTAACAACATACGCATTCTTTCAGTTGCCGAAGATACTGATCCCACGTGAACAGGTGAGGATCAACAGAGAGATGATGAGCACGGGGGAGTGGGGGTTGGAGGACTCCCTGTTGTCACACGAAGAAAGCTCCGTTCATTACCTGGCCTTCACAGACTTTCTTCTGGGACAGATCACAGCGGCACTTGGAGCCGTGTGCCCTGGGCTTACCACAGGTTCAGCCTCCGATTACTCACCCCTGCCCCTAAGTGCAGAGCCAGAGCCCTTAAGCATGAGGGGGCGGCACTCCGTGGGTCAGGCAGTGGAATGTTGTCCAAAGGTGATTGCCCTCATTCCACGGAAGAGGCTCTAGATCTAAAATTAACCCAGGACTACACGTTTCTGAGGAGCCAGGGTTCTGTCCTGTACAGGTCTGAGATGTCCACAGGCCCTTCTTTTCCAAGCTCGTGCTCTCTCCAAAATAGAGCAGTAGACTCTTAGCCAACAGTGCTTTGACTTTCATTTCAGGTGATAAAAACCAAAATGAACCCCCAAACCTTGACTCCTCCATTGCCACATCTTGTGGATGGACAGGATAGCTAGAATCGTCCTTACGTTCTCTGGGTTGGGTCTGAGGGGCAGCAGTGTTCTGTTTTCCTCTGTGTGGTTCCTAAGTCTGGAAGAGGGAACTGGCCCACTTTATTCTTTCTTTATTTATCTGTCCCTTGCAATTGCTCCCCAACAGTGGTCACTAGGATCCAATTCTTGGGAGAGAGGAGTGGAGGTGGAGAAGCACCCTTCTTTTAAGACCATGTCATCTGTTTCCAAAGAAGAGGGACTTGATAAGCTGTTTTACACTTATAAACACTGGCTCTTAGCTTCCCTGCTGGGAGGAAGGGTCTCTCTGCTCTGCTTTTGCCTCCATGGCAGCCCATT